>NW_012149941.1:1230179-1253020 GCF_000956105.1 Propithecus coquereli
TGGGCCTTTTATTGCAACAAAGATTCCATTCAGGTTCACTCATGACTAAAACTAAACCCATGGAAGGGAGAAAGCAGGTCAGAATTGTAGACTGCTTTCATTCCTATTGTGGATAACCTTTGCATGGGCGAAACTGACCACCCAAGCAGCAGGGTTTGCACAAGAATCTACAGACCCCAGGCACTTCAGCAACTGAGCCTCTGTCCTGCATCAGCCCTGTGCTCTGAAAGGGCTTCCATGTTTAGTTGCCAAGCAGCCCAGCAGGGCTCCCCAGGGAGTAGGGAAAGTGGGCCAGCCCACCAGCCAGGCTCTGTTCAGGCTCACTTGGCAGGAGGTGCAGAGGGCAGGTCCACTCCGAGCCAGCTGGCCGCCTCCCACTTGCAAGCCCAGCAAGTCTGGGCCAAACTGCCTCGCTTCCGTTCTCTGTGGCTGCGAGTTTCCCCAGCACAGCTTCTGGTGGAAGCAAAGGCAGCTGGCACAAACAAACAGCCCTTCAATCCTGTTCTTGACATGCTGTTGCCAAAATTCAGTTTGAAGGAATAAAAGGCAAACATAAACCTCAGCTCCTGCTGGAGAAGTTGTTTAAGCTAAAAGAAACCGAAGGGAGTGAGCGGCTCAACTGCTCTAATTTACTCACACATTTCTGCTGTCAAACTGTGGGAAAGATTCCCCTCTGGAATAAAAGAAAAGCTCTTCAAGACATCTGTCAACTTATTTCTGAAAAGTCCGCTTCCACAATTGGCGATTCTAAGAAAGGTGGGCGAGGGGAGCGCTGGCTGTCGTGACGTCCTTTGCAGTTAGTAACTCGAATGCTGGCTGGCTGGCTCGGTGGGCTGGTAACAGAGGTGCCTGGGGCCTCCTTAGCTTGATTCCTATCCACCTGTGACAGGTGTTCTTCACCTTGATGCCAAGGGCCCCTCTGCAGGCTGGGGAAAACTATGGAGTAATGCTCATAATGCATAAAATAAAATATACCAGACTGTAAAGAAAACCAGTTAGACTGAAATACAGTTATCAAAATTTATTCAAAGCTGGGCATGGTGGTACGTGCCTATAGGTCCAGCTACTCAGGAAATTGAGATGAGAGGATCACTTGAGCCCAGGAGTTCGAGACTAACGTGGGCAACATGGTGAGACTCTTATCTCAAACAACAATAACAACAACAAAAAATGAAGCAACAAGATTGAGTAGTAGTTATAAAAACCCCCTTAATTTCAAAGTAGTGATGATTGTTCATGCCATTTCAAGAGGTCTGTAAAGTGATGTGTAAGTAAATGATTTCTTTGGGGGACAACATCACAGAGCTTGTTGCCCACCTTCATAACTGAAGGGAACAGCAAATTTCAGCTAGAGGTTAATGAAAAGAAAAATGTAATGTTTTTCTCATCCAAGTTTGCAGACTCCCCTGAATTCTAGGACTCCTAGATTAAGATGTTTCTTTTTCTGGGCTGTTGAGAAAGAGTACTATGCTGCTGGAGACAAAGGGGCCAGGTCCCGCCCTGGTCCCACTTCCTAGGTCCTAAGCCAGAGAACGTGTGCCGTCTCGCCTGGAGGCCCCTGGCCGGGCAGCTCTCTACCTGCAGTGTCCTTCCTGCTCTCCATCACCTGCCTGGCCCTAACTGGTCCTTTAGGATGCAGCAGATGGCACCCCTTTGGGAAGGCCTTCCTAGCTCCCAAAGGCTGGTACAGGGTTGGGAGTATCCTCTGTGGTGCCAGAGCACCTGTGCCTCCCCCTATTATTGATCTTCTTGACTGTGGTGACATGACCTGCCTATGCCACCTGTCCCCACCCCTTGTACAAGAATGCGAGTGCCTTTGGGGCCGCAATAATGGCTCATTAATCATTGTGTTCCTGTTCTTGAGCACCGGGCTTGACACACGGAAGACCATTCATATATATTTACTGAATGCATAGATGAATGGACGGATGAAAGCTGTGACCACACCCAGCCTGCCTCCTCTCCTTGCAAGAATATTCCTTGCTTCACACCATTGATTCTCAACGCTGGTTATATGTGAGAATTGCTTTTGGAGATTTTAGAAAACAGCCCTCAGAGGTTCAGATTCCAGTGGTCTGGGGTGGGGCCTCAGCCTTTGTATTTTTCAAATACCACCCAGGCACATTGGGGTTGAGAACCCATAGTACCACAAGAACAGCAGCCGAGGTGAGAGTACAACGAATGAACTTCTTTCCTACACTCAGAAAGATAAAATTAGTGTAGAATTCTGAGTTCTGCAAGGGGCTTAACACATAAATTGGGTTTCTTAACCTCAGAGTCAGGTCACAGTTCCGAATCCAGTAACGTCTGTGATGGCTGGACTATACTCTCAGATGAAAAAATGAGGGGCTCGACAGTGTAGACTGTGACACAAATTGCAAACCCCCGCAGACAAGCACACTGAGGCCCCTGCTCTGCCCTCTCACACCAAGAAATCCTTGGGAAAAAGGGCCCAATCCTGGGGCACAGCACGTCTTTCAGCTGAGGATTCCCAGTGGTGTGGCTTCCTCATCCACAAAGCAGAGATGATGATAATAATGTCAAACCTCAAAGTGTTGTCGAGGCACTGAAGGGGATGAAAGCATTTTGTAAGTCCCCAAACCTGTTACTGAGATGAAATCTTTATCATTTAATTCTGCTGACTGAGTTCTTATAGGCAGAAAGATAAGGCTCAGTGGTTAAGAACATGAATTCTAGAGCCAGACTCCCCGGGTTCCAATTCTAGCTCCGTCTCTTTCCAGCTGTGTCATCTTATGCAAATTACTTAACTTTTCTGTGCCTCAATTCCTCATCTGTAAAATGGTGATAATCATGGCAGCTACCTCCTAGGGGCTTTGGAAGGTTTGGCTGAGTTAATACACTTAAAGTGCCTAGAACGGTGGTTCTCAAACTCAAGCATGCAACAGAATTGACTGGAGGGCTTGTTAAAACCCTGGTTGCTGGGGTCCAAGAATTTGCAAATTCCTAGGTGATGCTGATCTTGCCGGTCTGAGAACCACACTTTGAGAACCACTGTGTTGAAACAATGCCTGGCATACATTAAGCGCCCAAAAAGTGTTGGTTTTTGTTTTCTTTTCCTGGGCCCTACTTTCTTAGTCCCAGAGCAAAACATTTTATGCTCCAATGCTACTCAGTCCTGCCTTTGTGTAGAAGCAATTTTGAAATCTTCTACTTGTAGTGGTTCTCAAAGTATGGTCCCAAAACAAGCAGTGCCAACGTCTACTTGGAGTGCAAGGTCTTGGGCCCCACCCAGACCTACTGAATCAGGAACTTTGGAGACTCAGTATCCTGTGTTCTAACAGCCTTCCAGGTGATTCTAATGCACACCAAGTTTAAGAACAGCTCTACTAGAAAATCATCACCATCACAATGACCCTTGCTGAAAATGTCTAGGGAGGCAAGACAGCTTAAGGGCCAGAGTATAGTTTTTAGTTGAATTGGAGTCTAAGATCCAGCTCAGCTTCTTACTCACCTTATGGCCTTAAGTGAGTTATGACTCTCGTTTAAGCTGCAGTTTTCTCATCTGTAGAATGGGCATCATTCCTGGACCTACCTCACAGCAACCTTAGATGATACAAATGAAGCGCTTGGCACATACTACCTGCTCAAAGAGTGTTAGCTGCCATTATTATCATCTTTGCGATTGTTTATGATACGTCCTCTCTCAACGTGATTTGAGATAGTTTATGACAAAGACACAAATTTATAAGTACACAGGATAGCTAAAATAAAGATTTAAAAAAAAAAGAAAAAGAAAGAAAAACATCACACACAGAAAGTGGAGAGAGTGAAGGCTGAAAAAGTCACTGCAGCCAGGTGGGTGCATGGCACACACCAATAGCACCAGCTACTTGGGAGGCTGAGGCCGGGGGAATCAGGAGTTTGAGACAACAGTCTTGGCAACATAAAAAAAAATTTACTATAATCGTCGTCTAAATTGGAGTCTGAACTTCCCTGTAAGCCATGTTCCAACTCCCTGAAAAGAAGAAGGAGGTGGCTCTCCGGGAGACACGGTGTCATTGCCCGGCCCTGCCACACTGCGATCCTTTG
The DNA here is from genome assembly GCF_000956105.1 of Propithecus coquereli. Lineage (NCBI taxonomy): Eukaryota > Metazoa > Chordata > Mammalia > Primates > Indriidae > Propithecus > Propithecus coquereli. The sequence goes on from NW_012149941.1 coordinate 1,234,230, forward strand.
CACAAAGGCCTGTGGAACAGGAGGGAGTCTCCGCCAGCACTGGTCCCTGCGCCTGTTACTTTACTTAATTCTCAACAGGAGCCGGGGGCAAAATCCTTAGATCCCAGAATCTGCGAGATGTTACACTCACTTTGGGTGCCGGATGTCAGGGAGAGAACGGTTCAGGGAGATTTTATCACTGACGTAGATGTTAAATCCATTTTCTCGGTAGGCCTGATCCACTCTCTCAGCGTCGGTCATGGGGTAAGGTCTCCCTTGTTCTCCATTTCCTAGAGGCAAAGAGCAAATTCAGTGTTGCTAATAACAACTATGGGGGCCCTGTGTGTGGCGTGGGGGGAGAAGGATGAAAAATATGCTTAAACCACAGAGATAAAACTTGACACTTAGACACAGAGCGTAGCTCCAGATTTTGCAATGGGGAGTGCCAAGAGGGGAGGGGAACACGCATTTATTCATCCACTTTATCGATTTTGTGCTCATGTAATCACAGCAGCCCCGTAGGGTGGACATGAGAGATCTCATTCCTTAGAAAGACACATGGAGACTCAGAGAGGTTATCAAACCAGGTGTGTGGCTTCCAAAGTCTGTGCTCCTTCCATTTGGTCAGGAGCCCCAAACATCTTTGCCCTCGGAGACCAATCACCTGGACAGGAGGCCGGGACCACCGTTTATGAGCTCATCAACCTTGGGCAAGTCTCATCCGCTTCCTCCTCTGATACCCACGGCACGTTTGAGAGAGTCAAAAGAGAGGGTGCCTACATGAAAGCTCTTTGTAAACTATAAAACACTACATAAATGTGAGAAAAGATGATTTCTCTCTAGGTAAGGCAAACTTTATATGTAAATCAAAATTGCCATAAATGATAAATGGTGCTTTGATTTTTAAATTTTTACAAAAATTTTAAGAATTTTATTATGATTTGTTATGGTCTGGATGACAGTTCAGCTTTGATTTTTTTTAAAAGCCAGCAAACAAATTTTAAGATCTGCCTACCCTAAGCTAGAACTGCCTGAAAAATGTTGCTTTGAGTCACGGATTTGGGTGGATAAAGGGCTAGCTTTCCTCTCTCTGCACAGTCCATCTGGGGGGAAGAGTTGCTGGTGCTCCAGGAAATTATTCTGTGGGTTTCTAGGGTGTGTGCATGGCGAGTGGGAAGGTCCACACCGACCCCTGCAATACTAGCTCAAGAATCTGCCGTTGGTAAACATCCTGAAGAAACAGCAATAAAACCAGCTGATTAAATATCACCTCACCTTCTGGAGCTTGTGGTCTGAGCAACACTCATTTACTTTGCAAAGTAAACGCTGACAACATCAGCTTGCCAGGAAGGTGCAAGCTGAGAGGAGGAGCCCAAGGGCTGTGGCTACTCCAATCAGATGAGGGGTAGGACTGTGTTAGGGACAGGTGCGGGTTGGCAGCGCTAACCACAGGAAGAGAGGAGGGGGGCAGAAATGAGGAGGCCAATGAGCAGCGAGCACCAAACCCGCAACGGCAGGAACTTGAGGTTGGGGACCCTGGCAGACTCCACTGTCTATAACTTGTAATGCTCCCTGATAAGACACTGCTGACTAGAAGCGAGGACAGATTGTGCAAGGGACACAAATGCAGCAAGCCGCAAAAGAAGACCAGAAGCATTGTGCTCACAGAGGGAAGCTTCAGGAGGGCAGTTCAGGGGAGCCATGCAGACTTCAGGCTCTGCAATTGGGCAGAGTAGAGTTCGGAGGCCAGCCCTGCCAGTCGCCAGCTATGTCATCTTGGGGCTGCCTTCAGCCTGTCTAAGTCCCAGGTTTTGCCCTTTGTATTAACTGGAACAAGAAGGTCCAATGGGACGATGAAGGCAGTTGTGCAGGGAAAGCTGCCTGGCCCACAGTTAGAGTTGGACAAATGCTGGTTAGTGTTACTCTTAATGTCTCCGCTGCTGGTTACTCTTTTCTTGCTGGTTAGCCCAGCGTTCTAACAATTCCGGTGTAACTGTCTGGCAAATCAGCTCTTTCTATATGGTTTTCTTTCTTAATTTCAGCAGCGCCCCCACCACCACCCCCCATTTTAAATCACTGGCATACAGAAAAATGCATGTCGTGTCTTCAGATTTCCCTGACCACCAGTTAAGTTATGGTATCAACTCTCTTCAGAGTCTTGTGGTAAGCTGGTTTGTCGTGATGTAATTAAAACAAAAAAAATCAATAGCGGTTGGTGTCGTTAATGGAGATAAAAATGAATAAAATACCAATCCCTTATATTTCTACCTTGCTTTCCAGTATTGCAAAGCTACTTCATACTTAGCACTTTACTTGGCACCCTCATAACAATATCCGGTCAAAGCAGGAAGCACGAGCCCCACTGACAGATGGAGAAACTGAGGCTCAGGGCGTGTGGACTTCGTCTGATGGTCAGATGGCTGGTAAGCGGCATCAGAGCTGCTCCCCTGACTCCTTAGTCTGGGGTCTCTATAGATGATCCCGCCGTAATTTGTGTACCATCTTTCCCCAACCCTTCCCAACTCTCAGTGTGACAGGGACTATTCCGAAGGCTAATCAGCCAAAGAAAACTTTAGGCGAAGGCCACTGTTCACTCCCGCGGCTGCAGTGCTGGGTAGGGATCATGTCTGCCCTCCAGATCTGGGCTTGACCCCCACGTCTGCCTCTCTCCCACTGTGTGACTATAGGCAGATCACCACACCTCTTGGAGCTGCAGGTCCCTTATCGTTAAATGGGCCACAAAGGTTGATTTGGGGTTTCACAGAGAAAATCTGCAAGTGTGGAGCGTGTCCAAAAAATGGACATATCATAGGTGTCCAGAAATGGTGTTCTTGTTATCATTGCCCCCTGTTTGAGTGGTAAAATATCCTATATGGGGGATGCATTGCCTGTCACTCAATAACGGAGCAGGCAAATCCTTGCAGGCAGTAGATCTGGTGATGGGGGTGGAGAAAGGGGTCAGCTGACAGGCAAAGAGGGGCACCTGAGGATCAGGAAGGGCTGGTGGCAGCCAGGGAAGGAGGCGACAAGAGGTCCAGACACCCCCTGCTAAACACACACACGCAGAGGCACACGCACACGCATGCATGCGTGCACACGCCCTCCACGGAGCCTGCCCGTCGGGGACCCTGCCCGCCGTACCTACGCGCTGGGCGTCCTTCCAGATGGCCTCCTTGTCGTGCCAGTCCTTCAGCTTCTGCCCATCTCCTACGAAAAATGTCTTCTTTTGCCGACTGTGTGAGCCCTTAAAAAAAAAAGATAAAAACTGTGAAAAGGGAGAAAAGGAGAAATAAGTTCAGTTCTACAGACCCAGAAGTGACGCTGCCTAAGGGAGCTTTTGGCATCAGTTGATTTGGTATCGATGATCCGTCATCATTTGTTCATTTATTCATGCCCTCAGTGTACCTTTGTGAGTGCTGCCGTGTGCCAGCTAGGTGAGCCGAGGTCAGCGAGATGACAGAGCACGGCATCCATCCTTTGGGACTCACACACCAGCAAGGAGAAAAAAGATGGATACTTTCTTTTCACCCAAGGGAGAAGACAGTGCTAAGTGGCGCCGCCCAGCAGAAATATAATGCGAGCCACATATGTAACTTGGAATTTTCTAGTATCCACATTAAGAAAAGCAAAAAAAATAGGGGAAGTGTTAATAAAATATTTTATTTAACCCAATATACTCTACCTAAAATATTATCATTTCAACATGCAATCAATGTAAAAAATTATTTAGGTATTTTACATTCTTTTTTTTTTTTTGTACCAAGTCTTTGAAATCCAGTGCATACTTCACACTTGCGTTCACCTCCATTCAGACCCCATTTCAAGTGCTCAACGGCCACACGTGGCTTGTGGCTACATACTGGACAGGGTGAGGCCCAGAGAATGCACTGCCAGAGTTCGGTTCCACCAGGAAGGAATGGAAAACGTTTCATGGACTTCAGATGCAAGCGGGACAAATGGCCCGGGCATGGACGGCGAGGTGTGGGTGGAGAACGGCCGAGCTGTGCTTGGCCTGAAAAGAAGGACTCCACCTGCAGGAGTAAAAGGCGGGTCGTGGCCACCTCTACAGCTCTGAGGGACCAGTCGCAAAGAGGGTGAACATCTGGCAAATAGGAGAGGACTGTGAACGAGCAATTCAATGGCTGAGAGAAACAAAGGAATATACAGCTGTCTGGGAAGGTGAGCCCATCCTGGTGGGCCCGTTACGAAGCGGTTCCCCTGATTAAAGGAGGCTGCTTTCCCACGTCTGGGGTCATCAGTGGGAGCCCGATACTTCCCCATGCCAGCGGTCAAGTGTAAAGTCCTGGCCCCCAGGCTTGGAGCCTCCCCAAGGTAACACTGCATCGCACGGCGTTCACATAAATGCTTTCTGAATCACCTTGCCCGTTAAAAATCGTGCAGACTTGTTCTTGCCACCGTGGCAGGCAGAATCCAATAGTCCTATTGCCTATATAATTCACTACAAAGGCCCCGATGTGTGGCATGCTGGACATTAGTGTTAACAAGAAGCCACCTGAGTCAAATCAGCACTATGCCTGTTTATTAAGTCTCTGGTTGATCCTTATGAGAGCAGATTTGCCAGAACAGCCCTATATCCTTGCAGCAGCTCTAGTGATGATAGCAATCCTTTGCACTCTCTCCCCCATAGACCTCTCTGGACTGGGAAAAGACAATTCTTGCAAAGTTGGCATGCTAGATGTCTTGGTCAGAGAGGGAAAGAAAACTACAAAAACTAAGGCCAAGTGTCCGCCAACAGTTCTTGGAAATCACAGAAGCTCAGCTGGGAGGTCCTTAGAGAAGCATCTCATCAGTTCAGGCTACAGTTTTACAGGCGGGGGGCCTCAGGCCCCTGCCTTGGGAAAAGGAAGGCTCACAGCAGGGGTTTGCTCCCCTCCTTACAGCACAGCAGCAATGCCTGTTTTACAGACTGGGGTTCCACATGGGATTTCACTTGAAAAAAAGTTCTGCTAAAAACAGATGACCGAATCTCCCAAACAAGGAAACAAATACATTTGGAAGCTGAGCTAGGGCCACTACCCTACACCACAGACACAAAAACCAAGCCTTGGGGTGGGCCAGGGACCTGCCCAAGGTTATATTCTGCTTCTGCGACATCAGGGTTGATTAGCCAGGGGCTGGTTAGCTCTCCTTTCTCCAGCCCTCCCTCTCGACTCCTTTTCCCTCTTCCTCTGCCCATGAATTGGAATCTTCGGTTGATCACTTCAGGTCACTGCTGGGACAAAAAAGCCTCTGTAAACTGAGGCTGCTTAACGGAAGACACAAACTAAAGTCCTGGTCTTCAAAGTGCTGCCTCTGAACGAGCAGCATCGGCATCATCTGGGAACTTGTTAGAAAAGCAAATTCCTGGGCCCACCCTAGACCTCCTGAAGCAGAAACTCTGGAGGTGGCGCCCAGCAGTTTGTGTTTTAACAAGCCGCCAAAGAGATTCTGATACACGCTCAAGTTGAGAACTGCTGGTCTCCAAGGAAGGAGATGATAATCCTGCCTGCTCTTTGACGCCTGTGGACCAAATGTGGTCACTGGCAAGCACAGTCTGGCAGCTTCCAAGGTGTGTTTTGTTTTGTTTTTGTTTTCTTAATCCTAGCTTAAAAAACAGGGAGATTTCATATTGTTTTATCAAGACTTTTGGCTTCTCTTAAAAACCCAGAAGATATGTCAGTATCTGGGCTGAGTTCCCCTGGCCCCTCAGCTGAGCTGGGTAAGGCTGCCCTGTTTGGGTGGGGCATGTGTCTCCAGTTTGCCGTAGTCCCCACCATTCCTTACTGCATTTTATCTGCCTCTTGTCTCTCATTTGTGTTACTTGTCCGGTCCCAGTGAGTTTGCAACATGCTGGGAGACACAGGAATGTAACCTGGATGGGGAAGATTAGAAACTGTGTCGTATGAGGACTAGGAGAAAGAAGCCTTGGTGGTGGGGGGGATGGGAGGAGTTATCTTGTTCTCGGAGGTCCTGAGAATAGAGAAAGTGCCAGTCATGGAAGTTGCCAGATAATTGAGGGGTCTAAGATAGAGAATTCTGGTATAGTAGGTCTGGGATAGGGCCTGAGATCCAGCATTTCTAACAAGGTCCCAGGGGACGCTGATGCTACTAGTCCACAAAAGACACTTGGAGTAGCAAGGGTTAAGCAACTTTTAAAGGACATGTCAAGAGTCTAAGAGTCCACGAAGGGTATTGTTTCCCCCATGTTTGTGAAAGCCTTCCAACGCCACTGGGAAGGGGGTACAGGGATGAACCTCACAGTCTTGACCTCACAGAAGTAAACTCCTTGAATCTTGTTCTTAAAATGAAACACTGGATTGCTGAGCTGACAGCACTGAGGATTAAGATTCTAAAATCCTGGGCGTTTCATAGCCAGCTCCACTGCCTTTGCCTTAATGATGCACATCCCTCCTTCCTTCCCTCCCTCCTAAGATCTACAGAGATGGTCTACGCTGTTTTAGGTAGTCTCATTAGTCCTTACTTCTTCCTTAAACCAAGAAGACTTCAGAGCTTGCTGACACAGGGAGTTCTACATGTCTAAGCACACAGCTGCTCAAGCCCTCACACATCTGAGCTAAGCAGCTGCTCGGAGACAATTAGTCCAACTCCCCTCATCTCACAGACGGGAAAACTGAAGTCCAAACAGGCCGAGCTACCCAACCAAGGCCTCACAGCAGGCAAGAGGATACGAGCCATGTCCTTTGACTCTCGGGATAGTTTTTTGACTCTGCGCAAGCTACAGGCGTCACACGCACCTGAATTTTCCCAGCTGGAAAATGGAGATGGCACTACTTGCCCAGAAGGTACTTTTGGATGACCCAAGACAATCACGAACAGTATATCCTGAACGCTGTCATAATTTACACAGATTGTGGATATTGACTCCTTTAGAATTTTAAGGATCTACTGTAAATTGACATCCCACCAAATCATGTAGATACAGGACTCAAATTTTACTATATAGGTTTAAAAAGTTTCCAATAATAGGTGGGCCTCACAGGTGTGATGACAACAGATCTCGTGTAGGCACCAACAGGTTTACAGTCAGATCAGCCTCTCTCAAAGGTAGTACTTGGGGTACCTGGGCCCCGATTAGAGACGCAAATTCCTGGACCCCACCCTGAACCTACTGAGACAGGAATCCAGGAAGATGTGTTTTGTAAAACACATTTTCCATGTGATTCTGATTCATAATAAAGTTGGAAAACTATTTGTCTAAATCCAGCGGCCTCATTTTACAGATATGAAGTCTGAGGCAAACGGAGTAGAATGGATTTGCCCCAAATCCTGTAGCTTTTCAGCCCCCAGGACCAACCCAGATCTGGCTGTTTTCTCCCCGGTATAGACCCTGAGCTTCCTGAAGGCGAGGGCATTTCGCCACTGTGTCTGGCTCATCTCAGGCCCTCGATACCCAGCCGAATGAATGAATACTCATCAGTGGGGCAGGTAGTCAGTTTAATAACTCAGAGCATTCTGGTTCTAGAGTTAGAAAAACCTAGGTTCCACTTCCCGGGTAGGTAGACCCCAGTTTCCCTAACTGAGGGCCAACTAACAGAATAAAGGTATCTACTCCTGGGTAGTTGGGAGGATTAACTGAGCTCATCTATACAAAGTATTTAGCTCAGTGTCTGGGACAAAGTTAGGTCCTCTCAGTAAAGGAGAGCTACTACCAACACATTATTTTTGGAGAAAGTTTATGAAAACAAGGTGTGTTCCAATGTTTGCGACGGCCATCTTTGGGGGAATAGGAGAGGAAATGGGATTCTCATAATATAACTGTGGGTCCTGCAGAAGCAACCTATTTAACACCTGATCCAATTCAACTGGCTCTTGCTGATAACAGGATTTAGTGAGTTTCCTCATTAACAGGATGTCATATGCCCATGTGGAAACTCGGTGTTCTTCAAGGAAAGAAAGAAGTTCTTAGTTAATGGGGGCATGGTACAATGGAAACAAATGCCACAAGACCTTTAACAACAGGAAAGGCAGGAACAATGCTTTTCAAAAGACAGCAATTCTTATGCAATAGCAATCACTTAATGTTATGTAAAAGAGCACGTCTGGATTTTTCAATCCAGAAGTAATTTTAAGTTTCTTTAATTCTGTAGCCTCAAAGATTTGTCTATAAAAGCTGTGATTGTTTTCCTTCAGCAACCCTCTTCTGCTGCTTTTCTTCCCCTCAGTTTCCAGATGTCCTTTTGCTACAGGAAGCAAAGGGCTTGAGAAGGAGCGTGGCGAGAGAAGTGAGGGAGAGTTTGTGGAGGAGACTGGCAGAATTAATGTGGAAATCACATTAAACAATAAATTGGAAATGGATTGTCACTGGCTGCTCTAAATAACTGCTTCTGGTATCTGCATGCTTTTACTTAACATTCCACTAAAAGAATCGATTAGTGTTCAAACAGCCACACACTCACACACACAAATGGAATTTTAATCTTTTTTTAATCACTCTTTAGGCGTGCCTGGCACCCTTTGGAGATAGGAAGGCATGGTGGTGAAGCAAGCCAACTGCATTCTGCTCCAGGAGAAAGATTTGTTGAAGTGCATACTCTAATCCGGAGACTGCAAACTTGGCAAAGCCTCCTCAGACAGGACACTGGGTCTCTGGCCGAGCTGGCTGGTGTCTTCAAAACAATGGAAGGGCTGTGTGCTCCTTCGTAGCAACGCGGAAAGGAAAACTGAGCAGGTCATCTGCTTCAGCCAGCGTCTGCGGTTGTATCACAGACCTGATTCTGCTGAAATTTTGGGGATGATTTCTCACCTTCCTCTCAACTAATCCTGCAAAAGCACTGGAATGATTTTACTTTGAGGTTTAAATGACTGTATAATTCCAAACATTTGTTTATCTACTAAGTAGATTATTCTAATAACTCTCTCTCTCTTGCTCTCTCTCTGTCTCTCACACACACACATATGTATGCAGCAAAGCATTTACTTCAAGGTTACCTTCAAGGTTATACTTCAGAGAGGCCCAAGAAGGGCTTAATTTAGCCAAAAACATAAAGTTACTTTAAGCAAGGAAGTTTGGTCAATCGGATAAATGTTCTTTCTTTATGAGTTTTGAGGACATACGATGGATTATTTTTATTTATTCATTTCACCCAACAAATGATTATGGAGGGCCCACTATGTCCAGAGGACTCTGGGAGAGACAAAGATACACGAGATAGTCCATGGCCTCAACAGACAGTATGGATATGAGGCAAGTATGTAAGAAAGGGAAAAACACACACAACACTATAACACAGTGCCTTAGAAGTGGTACAGATAACTTCTATAAGTATTTACAAGAGCCAAAAATTGAATTCTACCTACGATGATCAAGGACGAATTCCTACAGAAGCAGAGTGTTTGACAGGAGCCTGAAAGAATGGGTAAAACTTTGACCAGCAGCCGTGGAGGTGGTGGGGCTGGAAGACGGCAGAGGGAAAGCACGTGCCAAGAAATGGAGGGTGGAGTGTGAGGGACACGTTTACTTAATGCCAAGGAGTCTATTTTGGCCGGAGTGAGTTGCACAAAAGAGTCACGTGCAACAAGACAGAAATGAAGTCTGGACCAGAGCTGGAGGGCCTGACATTGGAGCTGCTTGGCAGGTGGGGGCGATAGAAGGACTTCGAGCAAGGAACAAGCTCCAGTAGAGCTCCAAGAATAAAATGCTCTAATACTACCTATCCACTCTCGATTAATCTCAGAATTGTCTTCCTGTGAGGCATGTGGGGAGAAAGGTGATTTTGTTTTCATTCAGAGGAAACGTCCCCTGTTCATAGGTTGAGGACCACTCATTCCGGACCCCACGAGTCCGACTTCAGTGAGGCTGGCCCAACCTCAGCTCCTGTCCAGTGGGCCGCTATTTTGAGAAAACCTACCTTTCATCCTTTTTTTGTATAAACGGCTCTAGAAAAGGTCATTTGCTACTTCAGGTGTGAAAGCTCATTAAAAGACTTTTTAATTAAGACCAACGATCACACCTGAAAGGTACTGTTTATGAATGGAAGGAGACGCAACAACTCAGCAACCAGGAGACTAAGTTTGCGGGGCCCACGTTTGGCAAGGCCTGCTATTGCAACCAGCAATCGGGCTGGGTCAGTTTTCCCCACTCCAATAACTCTGCTGTCTCAACACCAGGATGTTGGAATTTGAAATCTGCACAGGGCCCCATTTCCTAAGAAGAGCACGGTCGGACAGGAGCCATTGTTTGAAGAGGCCGATCCTGCATTTCCAAGGGCAGAACCACACCACCCTCCAACTCACCCTTTGTTTTTTACAGCCAGCTCCAGAAAAGGTCATTTGCTACTTCAGGTGTGAAAGCTCATTAGAAGACTTTTTAAACAGCAGGAAAAAAAAAAAGTCAAGATCTTTTGGAATGTCTGTTATCTAAAGGGCAAACAGAACCTTCAGTAACTTTTCCCTTCCATTCCAAAAGAACAATTGTAATAATTTCTTCAGAGTAAGTACCTAAATGTTTTATCACTGGGGGAAAAAAAAACAACTCACCCTGACTGATAATTTGATAAAGTTCATTTGCGTCTCTCAGCCATCCATCCACCCATCCTTGCGTCTGTCTGTGCGTCCATCCATCCACTTCAATGTACAATGAGTACGAGCACAAGCCAGGCTCTGTGAGAGGCGCTGAGGATACACTGGCGAGGAGGACAGACAAGGGACCTGCCCTCGTAGAGTTTATAGGAGTGTACGTGGTGGGGGGAAATATAGACTTTAATCCAGAACCACAAATAAATAAAAATAGCTACAGTGGCAGGTGCATAAAAGAGAGGTACATGGGACAAAGAGAGTCCCTGTCTTGCAGATCAGATCAAGAGAGATCTGATCCAGTCACCAAGGCTTCCCTGAGGAAACTGAATTAGGAGTTAACTCGGTAGAAAGAGAACAGAGCATTCCAGACAGAGGAGAAAGCAAGGACATGTGGCAGGACAAACACGCAACATAGGAGGGACTGAAAGAGCAGTGTGTGTGGTGCACAGAGAAGGAGGGGAAGTCTGCTGGGGGTGGGAGGTGGGCAGAGATAAGGATTTTGTCTTTTCCCCAGGAGCATTTGGAAATGCAAGTGTTTTACATAAAAAAAGAAGGGGGCAATACCAGGTTGCGTTTGGGAAGTTCTCTTGCAGCCAAATGAAAAAGCGACTAGGAGGCCAAGAAGAAGGATGGAGGCCAGGGAGGAGGCTATCACAAGGGTGCAGGCAGAGATGGTGCTAGCCTGGGCTAGGAAGGCAGAGTGGGGACAGGCACACACAGATTTTTTTTTTTTAATAGGGTCATGAGGTCCTATGGGTCTGAGTCAAGAAGTGCAGTTTGAGAACTTGAGCGCTCAGGTGAGAAGTTCGTCTGTAGGGTCTGGATACCCATGGTCTCGTAGATGCAGGTGCAGCCCAGCTGGGATCTGAGCCCAGCTCTCCCCTCCCCTAGGCTGGTGTCCGTTTCGTCACACGTTACTTTCAAGTTTCAATACTGTCCGTAGAAAGCAAGGCAGAAAGTCAGCTCTAATGCGATTGAATCATATGTCTATTTCACTGGCAGGAATTCAGTGATACCCAGTCAAAGCAGGAGAGAGAAACCCTAACTGGGGCGGCCAGTGATCCTCTTGTCCTCATGCTCAGTGTGCCCTGTACCCACAGGACATCCCTGGGGCCCTCATTCTCTCGAGCACCCAGCAGTGTGAGCAGTCTGGTGCAGCGCGAGCCTGCTCTTGGGAGGTAAGTATTTTCATCACCTGAGAAGGCACTGCGATTACTTCAACCAAAGAAACAGTGATCAGTTTTCATGCTGGAGGAAAAACTGCCTCAACTGGACTTTTGAGAGGTGATTTGTCTTCATATTCCATGGGCAATTGTCAAGGGTGATTCTGATTTTATGTTATTTTCACCATAAGTGGTGAGTTTATTTTAGCCTAACTGTTTCATGAGATGAGCCTTGACTATATTATTATTGTCATTATATCCACTTTGTAGATGACAAAACTGAGGCTTGGAGAGAAAAATCAATACGAAAGTAGTTTGCAAACTGCCAACCACGACGAGTGTAATCATCACAGCTAATAGTACCTACCGCACGCATCTGCCCCTTCCCTTCCAGATCTCAGTGTTCTAGAAAGGTTCTGTAATAGAAACCCAGTTCTCGAGAAAGGAAAACTTGCTGAGGTGAATCATACTTCGGCACCAAAAGGGCAATTCACAAGGGGTCCTGAAAATCTCAGTCTCGCTCATGTGTGATCAATCACAGGAAACCCTCCAGAAAGTGCTCACAGAGGCTTGGCGAGTGGGCATAACCCAGGCCATTATACTGCTCTGCACACAGCTATGGGTGGGTCAAGGGAAAAGCAGGCAAAACTGGCCAACGTGGTAGAAGGCAAGTTCCAACTCTTCAGGGACTGAAAAATGATTGTAAATACATTCTATTAGTTCTCAAGTTGTGGCCTTGGGGACAAGCCACCAAGTAATAGAGTAGTTTATCTATTAACAGTAATAATTATAATCCCCTACATTTTGAAGATGGCAAAATACAGTGCATAAGAGCACTTGCTCTGTAGTCAGAAAGACCTAGGCTTGTGCCACAGTTCTGCTTGTTAGCTCTGCAACCCTGGGCAAGTTACACTATTTTTCCCAAGCCTTGGTTCCCCAAGTATAAAATGGGGGAAATTAATAGTATCTGGCATAAAGGTCATTGTGAGGTTTAAACGATTAAATATAGCAAGTATAACTCTTAGCAGCGTTTGGTGTTTAGGAAGCACTAAAAATGGTAGCTACCATTCTTAGTTATTATTTGGGTAGTACTTTATACCTTACAAAGCATTTTTATATATACTTATTTTTTTCATCACAATCACACGAGGTGAAGGCGGACATCACCAACCTATTGTAATAGACTTCCTTGCAGATCCCGGGCTCTTTCTTTCCCAACACTGTGCCCCAAGCGGCGCTTAGCAGTCAGTTAGCACTGGTCAGGGGACAGGACCCATCAGCCACACCTGCCTTAAGCTGCAGGAGTGAATTCCCAAGTATGCCTGGTAGACGATGATCCACTGGTGGATTTCCACAATCTTAGCTCTTCAGGCTGGCTAACCAGTTGCCTGCTGCTTACAAAGGTCCCCCAAGAGGGATAGAGGGGTAGTTAGGTGGGGGAGCAGCATGTGACCAATGGTGGTCCCCTCCTCTGGTACTGTCCTCGCCTCATCCATACCTGCTGAGACCTTCTCTTGTGCCACTTCTCATAGGGTCCCAGAATCTAGCTGCCGAGTGGGAGCTGAGATGCTGTCTCCCTGGAGGGTCCACTGGATCCAGGAAGCCTTTCTTTGCTACAGAACATGGAAGGTCACTGAGATTGACTTGGGCACTTAAGAGACGGGAAATTCCCTTCCTTCATACAGATGGCTGCAGTTATTAGAAAATTCCTTCTGGTATTAGCTCCTTGGGCTCCTCCCTGGCCCACAAGGAAGGAGCCCAAGATGATCCTCACCTCCTCCATCTGCTGTCTTCGAGGCTCTGAACCCTTCTCCTCTTTGGTGGAGGCCACAGAGGGCTCTGAGCCTCCTTGGCAGCACCCAGCCCCTCACCTCCCTCACCTCCCTCTCACTCTGGCATTCTGGTTCTTACATAATGATTTCTTCGACATATGGTGCCCCAGGCAGGATACATGAGATGCAGCCACAACACAGCACACGGGGTAGTTTTCCTAGAATACACCACGCTGCTCTGAAAGCAGACACTCTTACAGGAATGAATCCAAACCTTCAGGCAAGCTTCCCTGACCCCTCTGACCAGATGACAGCCCCTGATGTGTGCCCTTACAGCATCCTCAGTGCTTCTTTATGATTTTCTTGTTCATTTGGGTGATCATCTGATTACTGTCCGACTCTCCCTAAATCATGAGCTCCATGAGGGTAGGAGAGATCAGTATTTGCTGAATGGATGAATGAGTGGAGACACCTTTTGTTTTATCTTTTCTAGATGAAGGAAAGGTCACCCAGGGATTAGACATGTCTAATATAGTCACAAGGATTTAATACCACAAAGGGGGATTAACTTTATCCTATGACTAAATGGCTCAGGTCAACTAACCGGGCTAAAAAGCTCTAAAGAGAGCTGGCTCACCCGATCCTAAAATGATTTCTAAAAGATACAACAGGCTTTGAACTCTTCCACCGACTTCCTTCTGTTTCCTTTCTGAATTCCTGACTAAGGTTTGTGGCAGAAATTGCTGTATGTCCCCTAGGAGCTGTTCTCCTTTCCTTCCACAGTTATAAAAATTTTAGCTGGGAATATGACTGCTCAGAATAAAGATGATATTTCCCTGACATCCCTGCAGCTAGGTGTTCTGACCAAGATGTGAGTGGAGGAGTAGTGTGACACCCTGCTATGGTTTGAGTGCATCCCCCAAAGCTCACGTGTTGGAAACTTAGTCCCCCGTGCAACAATGTTGGGAAGTGGAACTTTAAGAGGCACTTAGGTCACCAGGGCTCTGCCCTCGTGAATGGATTAACACTATTATCGCAGGAGTGGGTTCGTTACTGTGAGAGTGGGGTCCTTACAAAGGATGAGCTTGGTCCCCAGCCTGCTCTCTCATGCGTGTGATGCCTTCTGCCACGTTATGACGCAGCAAGAAAGCCCTCACCTCATGTTGGCTCCTCAATCTTGGACTTCCCGGCCTCCAGAACTGTGATCAAATCTATTTCTTTTCTTTATAAATTATCCAGTCTCTGGTGTTCTGTTATAGTAACACAAAATGGACTAAGACACAGCTTCATGAAACCTACCTGGAAAAAATTTGCTAATGTGCCCCTTTGCCCCTCTTTTTCATCCCTTCCTCTATCTCGATGCCTGGAATGCAACTGCCACCATAATGGACCAGGAGGTGGAGGTCCATGCCCTAGGGATGGCTGAAGCCATTAGCAGGAGGCAGTCTAGGTTCTTGAGGACTTTATGGAGCAGAACTGTTATATCAGACCTGGACTGCAAACACCCAGACTTTGAAGCACGAGAAAAATAAACTTCTATCTTGTTGGAGTCACTCAAATTTAATCTTTTTTTTTCAGACAGAGTCTCACTCTGTTGCCCTGGCTAGAGTGAGTGCCGTGGTGTCAGCCTAGCTCACAGCAACCTCAAACTCCTGGGCTCAAGCGATCCTTCTGCCTCAGCCTCCCAAGTAGCTGGGACTACAGGCATGCGCCACCATGCCTGGCTAATTTTTTCTATGTATTTTTAGTTGTCCGATTAATTTATTTCTATTTTTAGTAGAGACGGGGTCTTGCTCTTGCTCAGGCTGGTTTCGAACTCCTGAGCTCAAACAATCCGCCCGCCTCAGCCTCCCAGAGTGCTAGGATTACAGGCGTGAGCCACCGCGCCCGGTCCAAATTTAATCTTAACTGATACAAGCTTCTTCTCTTGAGGCTTGAAAGACTGGGAAGCCAGCTGGGTGTCAGGGAGAGGATGCTTAAGGAGGACCCAGAAAACCCAGGTTTTAGACTCCTGGCTCTGCATCTACAAAGAGTAGGACCTTAGGCAGGTCCCCTGGTCTTCCTAGGTCTCCATTCTTTGTAGAATGGTGATCAAAATAATATCTGCCCATGACATGATTATCTATGTAAGAAATGCTAAGGAATCTACAAAAAAGCTAGTAGAACTAGTGAGTTTAGCAATGTCACAGGAAACAAGGTTGACACATAAAACTTAATTTTATTTCTAAATACTAGCAATGAAACATTGGAAATTGAAATAAAAATACCATTTACAATGGTGTCAAAAATATTAAATACTCAAGAGATAAATTTAAGAAAATGTATAAGACCTATACACTGAAAACTACAAAACACTGATAGAGAAATCAAAGATCTAAATAAATGGAGAGATAAATACCATGTTTACAGGCCAGAAGACTCAATATTATTAAAATGTCAGCCCTCTCAAAATTGATCTACAGACTCAATGCAATCTTTATAGAAGTTGACATGCAAAGGACCTAGAAAATAGCCAAAATAATTTTTTTTAAAGAGAAACAAAGTTGGAGGACATATGCATCCTAATTTTGAGGCAATTCTGCATTACAGTGACCAAGACAGTGTGGTACTAGAGTAAGGACAGACATGTGGTCAATGGAGCAGGAATTCTACACACATATGCAGTCAGCCAATTTCGAGCAAAGGTTCTAAGAAAACTCAATGTGTAAAGGATAATCTTTTCAACAGAGAGTGCCCAAACGATGAGCTAACAATAAGCCAAAAAATAAATCTCAACCCTTACCTTACACTATACACAATGCAAATCAAAACTACCATGAAATACCATTTTACACCTACCAGCATAGCTAAAAAAGTGGAATTTAAATTTAAAAAGTGGAAAATTACAAGAGTCGATGAGGATGTGGGTGGAGAAACTGGAACCCTTGTGCATTGCTAGGGAGAATGCAAAACGGTGCAGCTGCTCTGGAAAACTTTGGCAGTTTCTCAAAAGATTAAGCGTAGAACTACGATATGACCCAGCAATTCCACTCCTAGGTATGTATCTAAAAGAATTGAAAGCAGGGACTCGAACAGACATTTGCATACCAACGTTCATAGCAGCATTATTCACAATAGACAAAAAGCAGAAAGAACTCAAGTGTCCGTCAATAGAAAAAGGTAGAAAAAGATGTGGCATAAATATACAATAAATGCTATGCAGTCATAAAGAGGAATGGCATTTTGATGTATACTACAACATGGATGGACCTTGAAAACATTATGCATAGCAAATAAGCTTGACAGAGTAGGACATATACCATATGATTCCACTTATACGCGGTACCTAGAATAGTCAACTTCAGGGACAGACAAGAGGTTATCAAGGAGGGAGGAGAAAAGGGGGAGCTATTGTTTATAAGGAGTTGTTATTGTGGGGAATGATAAAAAATTGGGGTGTAGATTGTGATAATGGTCACACAGCACTGTGAACAAATTTAATGCCACGGAATTGTACACTTATAAATGGTTAAAAAGACAATTATTATGTAATACATATTTTACCGCAATAAGAAAAAAGTATACCTCCTTTCTCCTCCCCTCCTCCCTAAAAAGGCCAGTCCTTCCAGTTTTCAACCCTTACATATTCTAATGCCCCTCCGGTGATTCACAATATATATTAACATATTAAAGGCTCTATGAAGTCTCACAGAAAAGAAAGGTAACCTTGTTTAATCCAGCATTTCACAAGTTTATTTGACTAAAAGTTCCCCCCACCCATCTACCCCTGACCCCTAGAGAATGATTAACATCCTAGGGGACGCATCATGGACTTTTTTTGACCCTTATAAGGATAGGGTTGACGAGGGAGGACACAGTAGGATTCCTCCCCTCAGCAACATGCAATCCAGTTTTGTTTTGTTGTTTTATAAAAAGCATGTTGATATGAAAGTACGCAAAGATTTCAAGCCGACACACTAACTCAGAAGGAGGGAAATCCAGTTTATGATAATATAACATTTTTTAAAGGAAAGTTTGGATCAACTTCTGACGCAGCTGTCATCTTACCCATTCATCTAATACATGTTTACTGTGCGACTACTGTTTTTTGGCCTTAGGTTAGGTACTTCGGTGACTCTCAGAAAAAAGAAATGGTTTCTGTCTATGATGCAGACCAGATTTGAGATCATTTCATTCCAAAAATTGCTACTGGGACCTAGGAGAGGAACCACAAGTTCTCCTGTCAGGAGAACAGTTCTGGGAATGGCTCTGCAGGGCACTGGAGCTGGGCCATGAAGGGTGAGTATAACAGAGGCTGGTGGAGGAACCGCATGAGCAAAGGTCAAAAGGCTGCTCTGAAATAGTCCTCTTTTGTCTTCTGTTCACAAAGAAGATTGCAGACTGTTTTATAAGCCTGGCTTCTTACAACTCTGGTTAATGGTTACATTTCTCAAATGGTATCTCACATGCAAATTTCTCCAAAACCTTGGCTTCGATTAAGAAACAATGCATTTGAAGTTCTTTTATTCTAAAGAGTTCAGGAAGATTTCTCAGGATGACTGTGGCTGACTGATTGGAAAAGTGGCCCTGGCTGTCCAGCCCTCCCCACGTCCAGGCCCTTTGCAATGGGCCTGCACACCTCCCATCAAGGGTAGAACCTGTTTCCCCACCATTTGAAGCTGGCCTGCCTGGCTTCGTGACTTGCTTCAGCCAAAAGAATGAGGGAGAAGAGACAATGTGCCAGTTTGAGTCTAAGCCTCAAGAGACTTGCACTCTTTTGCCCATGTTGTTGGTTCTCTGCCTCCTCTATGAGAACAGCCCAGCCTACTGTGCCAGAAGGAGGAGAAGCAATTAGAAGACAAGACATGGGGAAGAAGCGAGTCCATCCTAGAGCAGCTGACAGACAGCCAAGCCCCAGAGATACAAGACATTCTGGCCAAGACCAGCAGAGTCTCCCAGTGCGGCCCTGGCTGACCAGACACACCTGAGTAAGCACAGTCAAGGCCAGAGAAACCACCCAACCGGTGTGTAGTTCTGTAAGCAATAATATGTGGTTGCTGTTTGAGGTCACAGAGCTTTGGGGGAGTTTGTTACACAGCATTGTTTATGGTAAGAAGGAAGAGAAAAACGTGATCTTTGAGAGGATGCAGTTCCATTCTGTGTTTGCATCCTAAGGCCTCAAAGCAGAAATAGAACTGTTTGAATCCTGTCCTCCCACCTTATTTCTTATAACCCAAATAACATCTGCCTCCCTTTAGCCACACGTAGAAGACTGAAACAAGATCTGCACCTTTCACCTCTCACAAAAATCAACTCACGGTGGATAACAGACTTAAACCTAAGGCATGCAACTATAAGAATT
>NW_012149941.1:1253400-1263056 GCF_000956105.1 Propithecus coquereli
AAAGTCCCAAAACAATAAACATTGGCGTGGATACGGAGAGGTAGGAACACTCATACACTGCTGGTGGGACTGCAAACTAGTGTAACCTCTGTGGAAAGTAATATGGAGATACCTTAAAGAGATACAAGTAGAACTACCATTTGATCCAGCAATCCCATTACTGGGCATCTACCTAAAGGAAAAAAAAAAACAACATTCTATAAAAAAGACATCTGCACTAGAATGTTTATAGCAGCACAATTCACAACTGCAAAGATGTAGAAACAACCCAAGTGCCCATCAATGCATGAGTGTATTAATAAAATGTGGTATATGTATACCATGGAGTTCTTCTGCTCAGCCACAAAAAACAATGGTGATCTAGCTCCTCTTGTATTATCCTGGATGGAGCTGGAACCCATTCTACTAAGTGAAGTATCACAAGAATGGAAAAACAAGCACCACATGTACTCACTATCAGATTGGTATTAACTGATCAATACTTGTGTGCACATATAGTGGTAACATTCATTGGGTGAATATATGTAACCTAAACATTTGTACCCCTGTAATATGCTGAAAAAAAAAAAAAACCTGTCTCCCAAAGCTTAGTTCAAATAGCACATCCTCAAGATGCCCTAATTCTATCTCCCTCCACTTACAAAATCATCTCCTCTCCTACTGACCTCTCACTGCACTCCCTTCACCCCTCTCTTTTTGGAAGTTAGCACTTAAGGTCTTAAATTACAGCCATTTGTATACATGTCACTCCCTCCTACTGGACCCCAAACTAGTGTTTTTAAACTGCTTGTGATGAAGAACCGCTTTACTTTAATTTCCAACTCATTGTGAACCAAACCATCTGTGGTAGGCAGAATTCTAAGAATGACTTCCAATGACCTTCATCTTTTTATAATCCCCTCCCCTTTGACTGTGGATGGGACCTGTGAGCATGACGAGATATCACTCCTGTGATTACATTATGTTACGTGGCAAAAGGGAGATTACTTAGGTCCACTTAACCTAATCACACACACACAAAAAGCCCAGAGCTTTCTCCCGTCTGGCAGTGTAAGAGGAAGCCAAAGTGATTCAAAGAGTGAAAAGAATTCACTGTGGACTGCTGGCTTTGTAGATAAAGAAGGCTGTGTATGGATAGTCTCTAGGAGCAGAGAGCAACCTCTGGCCAGCAAAATACCAGGAACCTCAATCCTAACCTGCAAGGAACTAAATTCTCCCAACAACCTGAACGAATCTGAAAGTGGATTTTCCCCAGAGCCCCCAGATAAGAGCTCAGCCTGGCTGACACCTTGATTTTGGCCTTGTGAGACCCTAAGCAGGGAATCCAGTTGAGTCTTCTTGGACTCATGACCTATAAAACTCTTCAGCTAATAAATGTGCATGGTTTTAAGCCACTGAATTTGTGATAACTTGTTACACAGCAACAGAAAACTAATATACCTCTGAATAGTATGGTGGGTTATGTTATCTAAAGCTGGCTGCGACAAAATCTTCTGTCCCACATGTTCTTCTTCTAGAACCTTTCCACAAGCCCATCAAGAGGTGGAATCTATGTCCCCTCCCTTTGAACTTGGCCAGACCTTTGTGAATGCTTCAATCAAGAGAGTTTGGCAGGAGAAATGCAACATGGCTTCTGAGACTACATCATAACAATGCCATGCACTTCTTCCTTGTTCTCTTGAGACACTCATTCCTGGAACCCAGCTACATGCTAGCAAGAAGCTCCCCTGGGGAGAGGTCAGCATGGAAAGAACTGACAGCCAGCACCACCTCGCCAGTCATGGGAATGAGCCACCTTGGAAGGGGATCTTCTAGCCCCTGCTGACCCACCCTGGCAAGCATTGTGTGCAGCAGAGATTAACTGCTCTGCAAAGTCCTGCTCAAATTGTAGATTTGTGAGCAAATAAATGACTGTTGTTTTAAGCCACTAAGTTTTGGGGCAATTCGTCAAGCACCAATAGTAACTGGAACAAGTATGAAGCTTGCACCACACGCAATTCACCGAATCAGCCTGACAGCATAGGAACTGATCTGTAGCGACTCAACAAGACGAGCCTACTGAGCACACACCGGCTGGCATGGCGAAATCGCTACAGAAGTTTCTGAACGCTTATCCTCAATTCCCACATCCAGCTCATCGTGAACTGGTGCCCGTCTGCAGACTACACTTTGAGAGGCATTGCCGTAAAACATCTCTGGGCCAGACCCATTCTTATTCATCGCTTCATCCTCCCAAGTGCCTCTGAGAATTCCTGGAAATAGGAGAGACTTGGTAAATGTTTATGGACTGGATAGAAGACCCAAAGAAAGCTGAGGCTAGAATCTCAACTCACGCATGTATAGATGGTGATGTGATAGTCCAGGGAGGTGAAAGGATACATTCAGGGTCACGGAATAAGCTGGTGGCAGAAACAGGTTAAGGGCACAAAATTCCTGAAACCTTCCAATCTGGGCTTTGCAAACCCAACTGCCTGTGCATGCAGGGGGGATGGCCAGGTATGAGGCAACATGGAGAGAAAGAGGCTGGTGAAAAGGCAAGTGCCCACATGCCCACGTGAGGGGGCAGCTGCTACCGCAGCTCCAGCCAACCGTGGCCCAGTGAGGAACGGTGGAGGTAGATGTTTATTTTTTAAAGGAAAGCTGAAAAATTCAGATTTCTAGGGGCTATTTCTTTATTTTTAATATATTACAATGGATAAGCGAACATGTTTGCAGGCTAGATTTTGTCTAGCAAGCCACCGACTTGCAATTCCTAAGCTTGGTGAACACCTCTAATTTGCAGGTAAGGAAAATGAAATCCTGAGAGGTTACAGATTCCACAAAGAATATTCAGGAAGAGGTGGTAAGGCCATTTGCTGACTTGTCCAGGAATTCGATGATGATGATGATGATGATGATTACCAACGTTTACTGAGCTCCTACTCTGGGGCAAGGCACTATGCCAAGCACTTACATCTACAATCTCATTTAATCTTTTCAACAGCCCTGGGAAGTAGGCACTAGTATTTCCCCTTTTTACGGACTCTGAGAAGCTAAGTACCTTGCCAAGATCACAGTGTGTAAGCAAGCAGCAGGGCTGTGTTTATAAGCATATTTTTACAAAGCGAATGGGTTTTCTACCACCTCATACCATTTCACGGTCCCTTTAGCATCCTATCAAAGCCCCAGGTTCAGTTTTACCTGGAATGGTTGCAAAATCTACCTTTTAACATTCTTTATCATTTCAACCCAGGAGAAGCAATCCAACGATGGCTTGTTTCCTGTCCCCCAGAGTCTAAGTGACGCTCAGACTGTGCATAGCTCACCCTTCCCCACTGCTGACTCCCTAAAGGGCCAGGGTGTATCTGTAGCTACTGCAGTGCAAATGGTAGCTTGTGCCATGGGGCTAGAATGCCCCAGCTTCCTTTGCGAAACAGAAGGGAAGCATAGAATTGAAGAGGTAAAAGGGGCCTGAGAGAAATCATTTAAACCTGTTATTTTCGAACCATGTTCAACAGATCCCTTGGAGATGCCGCAACTGGGAGTTGGAGGGGGAGCCCAGCAAGAAGGGCTCTGATTTCTTCTTTGTTATACATTAATTAGGCTTTCAAGTAAGATTATGTGAAAAGTGTTCCACTGCCTAAAAAAACAAGTTTGAAAACCAATGATCTAATCCAACCCCTTCACTGCATTTTTAAAAAGCCAAACCCTATAATTTGATTTGCAATTATAAAAATAATAAAGGCATATGGTGAAAGATTCAAACAGTCAAAAAGGTACACAGTGAAAAATAAAAATCTCTCTCCACTCCCAACCCCCACTCCCTGGAGATAATCATGATTAACAATCTCTTGTGTGTCCCTTCCGGAATTTTTAATAAAGAAACTGAGCCCCAGAGGTTGGCTTGTCTTGAGATTATTCAGCCAGGCCCAGGGCTATGTATGGGACATTATGTTCCTGGCGTTTCTCTCTCCTTTTGTAACTTGCAAAAGTCTCAAGTATTTGCACAGATTGCAAACTCTCTCCCCAATCCACTTGCAGCATCGGAGACCATACATTATGCATCTGTTGGCCTCGCTCACTGAACAGGAAGATTTCACGTCTTTTTCTCGTGACCCTATTTCCCCATGGTCTTTGTTCCATATGGCGGAGAAACAACGAGAATCAGGTTTTCAGCACTGGCCAGTGTTGAAGCCAGGAGCAGCAGCTGTAAAACTGCATGCTCAGCAAGTGGTCTGGGCCACTGGGCAGGAACTCAGGCTTGAACCAAATTACTGCAAGGGGCAACACCTCCATAGACGTGGCCTCGGGAGATCGTCCTCCAACAGCTTCGGTTCCTCTCCGGATGCAATGCCGGCCTCTCCACTGCTCTCCTGGCCTTTAGGCCCCTTGCCCCCTCAACCCTCCTACCAGCCTTCTGCCAGCCTCCTGTGCCTCAGCCGAACCCCTGGCATTCCCCATCTGCAGCTCCCTTTCCTAACTGCCAGAAACTGTGGATCCATCCCCGGGCGGAGCCCATTTCCTGCCTGGTAGCAAAGCGTACACAAGAAAACAGAGCACCTGGAGCCTCTTTCTTCCCTAGAGAAGGCCCAAAAGGCTAACATTTACTGGGCTCCCCATGTGCAAGGCTCTGTGCTAGGCAATTTCCAGTTCTTATTCTCACCACAAGCCTAGAAGCCACTGTTATGATCACCCCATTTCACAGATGAGGAAACTGATGCGGAAGTGGTGCTGGGATAGGAACACGGAGCTGGCTAATCCAAGGTTCGGGAGGCATCTGCTCAAGGTCCTAATGCTGGTGAGCTGTCATGACCCCCAGGCCTATGATGTCACGTCTTCCAATTACACTGTCCGCACGGTGTTCCTGAAGGGACCAAACACCCAGAAGTAACCCCGCCGACTCCTACCACTTCCCCTCCCCCTGTTATCCAACAGCCCAGCTCCTTCTCCAGGCTCTAGAAGTGGACTCTGAGCCCAAGAGAAGGCCATAGATCTGGGAAGAAATTAATCCCTCATTCCTTGTCAGCAGTGGCATAGACTCCCTGCCGTTGCCTAGGTTACCCGGCTGGAGTTTAAGCTGCAGCCGATCACTCCCCTATTTACCTTAATTAATCAGATTGGCACGGCTCCCTCCGGAGGGGCCCTCAGCCCTCCCCATGCCCCCGGGGATACGCAAGGAAGTTGGGGAGCACTTCTTGGTGAAATGACTTAAGTCCTGCAGGGAGGCAGCCCTGGAGGCAGGGTGGGTAGGACGACCACCACCAGGGGCCACCTGCACCAGGGCGGGAAAGGAGAGGCTTGTTCTCACTGGCGTTCACTTGCCAAGACATTTCAACTATCACTCGGAAGGCAAAAATACCCCGCCAGGCAAAGCATAATTATAAGTTGCATTATTCGGGCTATTCACAAGGAAGGTGCGAGACCTGAACACATAGCTGTCTCATACGTGAAGGGCCCCATTTCATTTTTCATGGTTTTAAAAATTAGGCAGGAAGGAGGTAGAGGAGGCGAGAAGCCTCTCCTCTTCACGCTGCAGAGGCTTATTTTCCAAGAAACACGCTCTGTTGGCTGACGCGGACCTCAGCGTGGACTCCACCTGCATTCCTGGCTTTCCGCCATCTCCTCTCTTGGTGTGCGTTTTAGTTTCCTGAAGGAGTCACAGATGACGGGACATGTGGCGCTCCCCGGGTCACTGTCTGAGATATTTATATGTCGGGGCTGGAAGGGCACAAAATTTATAGATACATTTACTTCAGCTTCCTCACTGGATAGACATGGTCATATAAAATAAGACTGACAGACAGACCCACCCCACCCCCCGGACTTGGAAAGCTTGAATGCAACAGTCTTCTAAAGAAGCTTTAGAAGACTCTATTGCTAAACCCCTTCCAGTGAGTAGTGCCAGCTCTACGTGCAGCCACACCCTCGCTCACGGAGATTCAATATTTGCCCAGGCTTTTGTTTCTTCAGTCATGTCACTTGTCCACCTTATGTTTTTTTTTTTTTAATGGCATCGAGTGAGCCACACAAGCTGCTCCCAACAGGTTAGTCCTGACCGGCCACTTAGTGTCCCAGGAGTTCTGATTTCACAAGTGACCCAGAGTGTGGCACTTAATGAGCAGGCCTCAGTTTCTTTACCTGAAGAAGGGGGAGGATAAGAGCCGGCCAGGCTACTTCCTCCAGCTGACGGGAGGACTAAAGGAGAACGTGTATAGGGAAAGCATTTTGTGACCATGAAGGGCCACACACACGGAAGTGGTCATCACCAGCCTCTGAACTGGGTCACCCGTGAAACCAGCGGTCTGGTGCTGTTGATCCGAGGATGCGGAAATCACTCCGCCTGCCCGCTTCTTGCTCAGCCTGTCGAACCTGTGGGTCCAGGCCACCCCCAGCCCGGCCCTGCCCTTGTTCTTATACAGAATGATGCTCAGTTTGGTGAACTGTATAACTGGGTATCCAGTCACACAATTAGACTACATGGAGTCTAATTAGCGCTAGAGCCAGTATGTATGAGGAATGCCTACGGCACTGTTCCGACTTCAGGGTTCGCTGCAGGAAACAGAGAGATGCATGGGTAAAGGCTGGAAGATGTGAAGTATCAGCTTTTGTTCGGCAGTAGAGCTCCAGTTTTGAACCAGAGAGCTGATATGGGTTTATCAAGGTGGTCACACATGGATGAGACAGAGATGTCCTAAAAGTTGGGATTACCTGACCCCCACCGGGAGCCTCAGCCAGGCCACCCGGCTGTGGGGATCAGACTAGCCTTTGACAGGAGAAAGACTAAGATCCCTGGATCCCAGGTTGTGGGGCTCAGCACCCGCACCTGGGTCAGACTACCTGGACGTCTCATCTGGCGTCAGTGCCCAGATCCTGCCTTCCTCCCTCACGAAAAGGCCGCCTCTTGCCTTGGTGCCACTGCGGGCTCCCCCTTGGTCTTCTGACTCAGAGCCCAGTTTCTCCTGCCCTCTGCCAGTCTGTCCCCTACTTCCCTCCCCAGGGATGTCCCAGATGTTCTAATGATGACATCCTGTGTGCCTCAACCATGCCAGGCTGCCTCCACTGGCACCGTTCTCTGCCTGCCAGCCAATATGCACTCGCTGTCAGAGGCCTGGAGGCGACCTCGCTTGGCCATGGAAGCTGATCTGGTTCAGCAGGCCTGCCAAGTCTACTGGCCCCAGCCACGTCCAGCTGGGCCCTGCTCCAGTTCTGATACCCACCTTTGTGTCCTGGATCCAGGCTGCTTTTAGCATCCTTCTGACCCCACATGCAGAAGGAAGGACATCATAATAGATGGACCAAGTGGTTCTCACGTTACCGATTCTGCTTTCAGAACACCAAATGGATCAATAGGGATTTTGTGTGTGTGTGTTTTTAAAAGTATGTATTCACAAAATCCAATAGAGAGTCAATAATGTTGGGATGTGGTATAAAAATTCCCAGAAAGGTACAATAATAGCTAATATTTATTAGGCTTAATAAATTTTAAGTCCCTGTTTAAAATCCTTCAACAGTTTACCATTGCTTTTAAGATGAAACCAAACTCCTTCACAGGCTTAGAAGGTTCTATAGGGCCTGGCCTCTGCCCCTTCTTCAGCCTATCCTATGCCATACTTTCCTTGGTCTCAGAACTCCAGTCACTTTTATAAGCGCTTCAAATGCACCTCACTTTCTCCTACCACAGGGCCTTTGCACACACTACTTCCTCTACCTCAAACTCTTGTCATACCCTGTTCCCACTCTACCAGATGCATTTCACATTTCAGCTTAGATGCTTTGGGAAGTCTTCCCTGACCTCCTAGTCTAGGCTTCTGGCAAACACAGTACGGTCCTTCCCTCCGAGCACTAAGTAAGTAGACTTTTATTTAGAGTGATTATTTAATGAATGCATATCCATGCCTGGACCGTAAGCTCCAGAAGGGCAGCATCTGTTTTGGCTCACCATCACACCTGGTTTGCTGACATCTAGCACCATACCAGACACATATAGGCGCTCAAAAAATGTTAGCAAAATAAACTGAATGAATGGATAAATGGGTGCATAATATGCGCTGGTCCCTGGAATAATTCTTTCTCAGTGCATTATTTCATTCTACCCTCAAAACAACCATGTAAGGTGGGTGTAAGTTTGAAGATTATCCTCAAGGTTGCAAACAGTAGTTAAGATTTTACAAGTGCTAAGTAACTTACCCAAGGCTACAGATGTGGCAAGTGGTAAAGCCAGGACTTGAACCCAGGTCTGCTTGCCTTTGATGTTTGCAGCTCTTTACTCTGCAAAACTTGACCCCCAGCCAGGCAGCAGAGGAACATTTATTTGCTCCTTTTGTTCTAGAGGGGTGAGCATAGAGGAAGGGAGAGTTTTCTTTGTCTCTTCTACACACCTGGATCTGAGCCACAAAGAGGTGACGGCATCTCAGTTTCTTTATATTTTCCAAAATGAATTTTAATAAGTTCTCTGGAAACCTCTTGAGAATTCCAACTCCTCCTCCTCTTCCCTCTCGCTTCTGGGGTGCTCTTGAGACCTAGTGCAATTTGAACTTTATTGGGTGAGTAATAAATCTGTGGTGTTATGACATTGATATTTCAGAGTCGATCTGTTATACAACCTAACATCACCAATGAGAACGGAAGTCCAAAGTTACACATCAACGCACTTCCTTGAATAGATTTTCCTTAATGGAATTTAATATTCTTTTTCTGCCTTTATGAACTTAAGGATATCCTAAATTGCCACTGAAGTGTGCAAGCTATTTGCCCAAACTCGCCTGCTCCATTGCCTCTTCCATTCAGATGTTGTCCTTTGGTACTCCTTAATGCTAATGTGACGTTTACCCTGGGTGAGGGGCTGAAAGTGAAGTCACCTCTCTTATAAGGAGTAAAACACTCAGACATCGTTTGGTGAATCTCTTTAGCCAGGCCTAGGGGTATAACCTTGTATGGTGGGCTTGTTGGAGTCTGAAGCTCCGCTCCAGGTGTGGGGTGACCCTGTGACACGGTGGTGTTAAGTGAACCACAGTGTCAATGGACTATGGTTCTCCCAACATTTGGAATGACACCATGGGCAAACTCCGCAGGGGAAGGGACTTGCTCCCTCACAAAGTGCTTGACTAACTTTGCTTTCGTGATAGAGTCTGCTAATTGCATCACTCCACATATCATCTGACCTTGCTAATAGCTGCTCAAGCTGCAAACCTGCTACTTGAAGTCACCATGTTATACGCAATTACTTGGCTCTGTGCAAAAATGTTAATTTCATGCTTTGTAAACACATCTCTTGTAAAAGACCAACCTGCCTATAAAAATTGCTTTTGACATCCCCAAGATAATCTTTAGGGGAAAGGAAAAAGAGGGGGTATCCTGTTAATCAGTTTCTACAACCTTCTTTCTCTTGAGCCTTTTTTTTTTTAATGACAAAAGAAAAGTGTTAACATGAAGGTTCATCAAGGAGGCAGAAAATACTGAAATCAGTGAAGACTGACTTCTAAGGATGCTCAAATTCTGGCAAGTCCATTGTGCACTTTTAATAGGTGCAAGGAGTTGGGGAAATCCGGGAAAAGCACATGCTTTGGGCTGAGTGAACCTTAGCATCTTAGAGGTAGAGGGCTCTTAGCGATGCTCTGGTCTGAACATCTCATTCTGCTGGCAAGGAAGAGGTGACCCAGAGATGAAACAACCTGCCA
>NW_012149941.1:1264946-1343300 GCF_000956105.1 Propithecus coquereli
ATCTTTGAAGAGAGACGTACTAAACCAGGACATATGGGACTGTCTTTTATAAAAGGAGGCTGTTCACTCTTCTCCTAGGAGGGTAATAACTTGGGAAATATGCATAAACCATTGCTGCTAGGATATAAACAGCATGAAATTATCCAAACTTGGCGCCATTAAAGATGCACATTGTGAATTTAGAATCAAAACACTCTATAAATTCATAGCAAATCTGCACATTGAAAACTCAGCCTGCACACTGTAAAAGCAGTTGTTGGTTTTGAGGGTTTTGCAAATGCTCCCAACCATATTTCTTAGGTGGGGACAAGGTGTGAAATCAGTGGGTTTTTCTTGTGAAAGACCTTGTCAACACTGGGAAAATGAAGAAGCTCTGAGGTCCCTTCCGGGTCTAATGTTCTTGATTATTGGTTTTACCATTTGTTCTGGAAAGGATTTGGCCAAATTCTCCATCTTGAGTCTAAAGACCACCTGACACCTTGGTGATTGTTTTCATATCTGGGGGAAGGCAACAGGAAACTACAGTATTCACAAGTTACCACAAGTCTCTATACACCCCTTCCCAAAAATATAAATATTGCAATCAGAGGAGAACATCTAAGATTTAGAAAATTCATTGAGAAATCTTTCCCTCCAGAAATTACACTTCCTGACTATTTTAGTGTTTCCCTTAGAGAACAGGACAGAACATCTGGTCCATCCTGCCACCCCTCCTGGAATGAGGTCAGGAAGGGAGCTATGACTGGTGGTCCTGTGGGCATCATTTCTGGCCCTCTGGGGGTCATAAGAAAGCTCCCTCTTTGACAGTCAACAGGAGCCCCCAGTATTGGGCTGTGGGTTTCAGGCACTCCCTAAGAACAGCTGAGTGGGGGTCTGTACTGCTCAGAACTGGGATTGATTTCATCTGAGGACGGCTGAAACAAGTGTTCGTTTATCCTTGTCTTGGACAGAGACCAAAGGGTTAAGGCAGACAGCCAAAAGCCCTGTGACTTATCTCTGTCCTTTGGTATTCTAAAAATTCCACCTCATTGCCTTGTAGAAATATTATGTACCAGTCTACTATTTGGAACAATTTCAACAGAAAAGTTGTAAGAATAGTAAAAAGAACACGAGTATACCCTTCACCCAGCTTTACTAATTGTTAATATTTTACCTTATTTGCTCTCTACCTATCCATACACTTTTGCTGAATCACGTGAAAACACGTTGTAGATGTCATGACACTTGGCCACTGAGTACTTCAGCATGCATCTCTCAAGCAAAGAACATTCTCCTATGTAACCACAATTCTATTATCACATTGATATAAACTATTATCTAATACACACTTCATATTCAAATGTCCCCACTGTCCCCCAAATTACTTTTTATTTTTTAATTGACATATAATTCAATAACACAAAATTTACAATTTTGTACAAAAGTACAATTCGGTGGCTTTTAGTATTCTCATAAAGTGGTACAAACATCACCACTATCTAATTCTAGACTATTTTTATCATCCTAAAAAGAAACTCTGTACTCATTATCAGTGTCATGGTCTGAATGTGTCCCCCTCTGCCCTCCCAGAATTCGTATGTTGAAATTCTAACCCCAAAGTAATGGTATTAGGAGGTAGGCCTTTAGGAGGTGATTAGGTCATGAGGACTTATGCCCTTAGAAAAGAGACCCCAGAGAGATCCCCCACCCCTTCCACCCCTCTCACCATATGAGGACACAGCAAGAAGATACCATCTATGAACCAGAAAGTAGGTCCTCATCAGACACCTTGGTCTTGGACTTCCCCAGCTTCCAGAAATGAGAGAAATAAATTTCTGTTGTTTATAAGTTACTCAGTTTACGGCATTTCGTTACAGCAGCCCGAATGGACTAAGATAGTCACTCCCTGTTTCCCCCTCTCTCCAGCCCTTAGAAACCACTAATCTACTTTCTGTCTCCATGCATGTGCCTATTCTGGGCATTTCATATCAATAGAGTCATACAATATGTGGCCTTCGGTGTCTGGCTTCTTTCACTTTGTATAATGTCTACAAGGTGTATCCATGCGGTTGTGCGTACCAGTACTTCATTTGTTTTCACAGCCGAATAATATTCCAGAGCATGTATGGACCACATTTTATAAATCCATTCATATGATACGTAGACATTTGAGTTGTTCCCACCTTTTGTCTACTATGAATAATGCTGCTACGAGAAATTCATGTACAAGATTTTGCGTGGCCATATGTTTCCATTTCTCATGAGTATATTCCTAGGAGTGGAATTGGGGTCATATGGGTCATATGGTAATTCTATGCTCAGCCTTTTGAGAGATGGCAGACTGTTTTCCCAAGTGGCTGCACCATTTTCCAGACCTACCAGCAATGTCTGAGGATTCCCACTTCTCCATATCCTTGTCAACCCTTGTTATCCTCTGTTTCCAAATTGCTTTTATAGCTATTTTTTCCTCAAACCAAGATCCGACCAGGGATTCTGCATCGTATTTGGTTGTTACATCTCTTTCATTTTCTTTAATATGGACCAGTTCACCAGGCTTCTTTTGCCCTTCCTGATATTAACATTAAAAGAATAAAAACAAGGTCTAGTTCAGAGGAAGGATTTATTCCTGATTCTAGTGGGATTCTTTGGTGGTTCAGCCTCCAGGGAGATCAGCTGGAGCCTAACTTAGTGCCCGGCAAAATTATCTCGTGGCTCTTAACTCGGAAATGCTTCTCAATCTCTTAAGGCTTCTGTTCAGCATCAGCAGGGAGCTCAGTGGCAGGACAGTGGGTCAGACTGAGGCGGGGAAGAACGCATTTGAGTGGCGTTAGAAGAATCCAGGTGCCTCCCTTAAGTGGCCCTTGGTGATGCCTGCCCAGCTGGGCTGTCTTCAGTACTGGAGTTAATTAGGGTTGCTGAACTACAATGGGGTGTAGCACTAGAGAACACCCACCAGCCCCACCACAGTAATGAGCTCTGACACAGATCACATCTCAGATTGTAGTTAATTAAATACTCCAATGGGAACGAAGACGTGATGCACTGAGCCCAGAGAGACAGAATCAGGTGACCTGGGACCCAGCCCTGGCTTAGCCACATTTCCTGCATGATGCCAGGCAGGCAAATCAACCTCTCTGGGCCCCTCCCTAATCTATAATGCCAGGGGAGAAGAACGTGTGTGAGGTTTCTTTAAACTTTAGGGGTCTCGAATTCTAAGCGGGATACTATCAGTCAATGTTACTAGCAATAACCCAGATGCATTCCTTGTCAGAGGGAAATTATGGGAAGAAGAGCTAAATGCAATACAGCCAAAGCCTACGACATCACAATAATACCAGTAACTCACATGGATCGTCTCTTCACACTTATGGCTTATCTCGTGGCTCTTCCATATACGTTATCTCACTTGTCCCCATATAGGGTAGACAGGTGTTATCATTCCCATTTACAGATGAAGATTCACAGACCTGAGGTTCATTCATTCATTCTTGAACAATAATCATAAAGCACCCACCTAGTGCCGGGTGCTGTGCTAGCCCTGGGGGCACAACAGTGAACTAGATAGGTAGGAATGTTCCCTGTGAGCTTTCAGTCGGGCAGGGAAGACAATTAATATGCAAAAACAAAAACGTAAGCTACCCTACCTACGGGAACTACAGGGAGTCCATGCCCTAAACCTCGCCTAGTGATTTGTTAGGTATCATTTACAGGGGGTATGGCACTGAGACCTCAGGTTCTTTCCATTCTGCTAAGGCAGCGGGAGATACATGCCTCAGGTCCTAGGAATACAACTCCCACCTCTGGCCTGCTTGGCTGGTGGAGAAAGGGCAACAGAACACATTGCCACTTGTTTGGTGCTAAACACAGAGCTGGGGGATCAAGGCACTCCAGGGTCCAAGGACCTCATCTCCTGAAGCGACAAGAAATTTGGGTAAGACTCTCAAGGATTTTAGGCTTTGAGTAACCTCCCTGAGGTCTTTGACCTCCCCAGCAGTGTGTGGTGCTGCTGGACAGTGTCACGAGACCAGGTCCCTCCCTGCTCTGGGACTTAGTTTCTCCACCTGTAAGGTGAATAGGTTGAACTAATGCTTGTTCTTCAGCTCAAACCTCCTTACGAGCCATCAAAACTTTCTCGCTTCCTTTCTCCATCAAAAGCCAAAGACAAGGCATGAGTTGATGAGTCTCAATGGTGTCCCATAAAATGAAATTAACAGTGCCAGGAATCTTTATTGACCTCTGAAGTCAAATTCTTCAAGGCTGATTGGCTGGACACAGCTGTTTAAACACACTGACTGCTACACCAGGAAAAAAAAAATTCCCTGGGGCCACAGTGTTTTATTAAGACAAAACAATCCTTTCTAATTTGTTATTTTTTATTGTTTTCTGTATGTGAGTTATATGCAATGCAATCCTCGTTTTCAGAATTAAGTTGTCAATATTAACTGTAACAATAAGAACATCAACAAGTAAGATTTTCATGAACCAACTGCAGGGTTTTGCTTCATGAGGCCCCTGGGCTCAAAACTAGCCTGAGTTAAATACAACTCACTTGGCAGTCAATGTGTTAATAATGGGTCCCCCCCTCCACCCAATTGCACACTCCTTTGGAGTTAATGGGGCCATCCCATAACTCATCCCATGAGAGAGGAGAGAGAATGGCTGGTGTCTACACTTTCTGCAGAGGCTGGTTCATAAAGCACTATTTATACATTCCCTTTAACCCGACGCTGCATAAGATCTATTACCAGTTAATTAAACTGTAACCGTTTTATACATTGACTTCTGGTTGTGATCAGCATCTAAATGGACAGATCCACGAGGCCGCGTTGACTTGCGTGAAGAAGCTAAATAATATTCACTTAAAAGAGCATTAAATTGTGCAGAACCATCATGAGCAGTCAATAAAGGCTCCATGTTAAACAGAATTTAAAGGGATGGTATTTGCTACTTTCCTCTCTTGAGAAACATATGCTTTTAAAAAGTATTTCCTTCCTTTGAATTCTCTGCGACTGGAGTGGTTTTGACAATTTTCTGATTTGTTTAAAAGGAACGATCATAAAACTTTGTTAGAGGCACTTGCGTTCATTTAAAAGGGGCTGCATCTTGGATCCTGCCACTGTCATAGAGGGAAAAGAGACAAGAGACTAATTAAGTAACAAAGGCTCCGCCAGAAACCTGGGTTCCAGAAGCATAATCTCCCGTGCCAGGCGCGGGGCACATGACTGGCTGCGTGCTTGCTCTGGCCTTCTCGGCCTGATCCTCCCTCCTCAGCAAGAAGCATTCCGACAGTGTCTGGAATAATAATGTAATTATGGACAGCTAAAACACCTCATCCATGAAGGACGAGGATTTGGATCCTTTCAAATATGGGAAAGAGAATCAAAGGCAACAAAGAGTGGGTCCTTTTTGCAGGGGCACAGGGGGAGTAGAGGAGAGGGAGGTTGTTAGAACTTTATATCTTTCTTTTTTTTCTGCTAAAAAATATATGCTTCTCGGGGGTGGAGGGAAAGTTGTTTTTGACCAAGACACAGTGGCCAGGTTAGGTCAAAGTGGCCCCTGCACTCACTCAAAGAACAAACAAAAAATCCTCACGTATATTTCCCCCCAAAAGCCAATTTTTTATTGTGTTTTGTCCCTTCATCTTTCTTCCTTGGATCTAGATTATAAAGTCCTCTCTG
Source organism: Propithecus coquereli (assembly GCF_000956105.1). Taxonomy (NCBI): domain Eukaryota; kingdom Metazoa; phylum Chordata; class Mammalia; order Primates; family Indriidae; genus Propithecus; species Propithecus coquereli. Next base: position 1,270,604 of record NW_012149941.1, read on the forward strand.
TTCGAAAGAAAATATACAGGATTGATGGGCAGAGATTATGTTTCATGAATTTTATATTCCCTAGATTTAGCACAGTGACTGTTATACAGAAGGTGCTAAATAAATGTTTGCTGATTGGTATCTGGTATACTTCATGTTTTTAAGTTAGATCTAACTTTGCTCATTTCAATTTGGAAGAAAACCATTTTGTAGAACATTTTGAGCGTAGGGGCTCATAGCATATGTAAGAATCATAACAGCCACAACCAAGAGCCATGATTTGCAAACGGCATTCCACAGAGGCTTAGGGGTTCAACAGAGGAGAGCCGGGGCTTGTTTCAGGGAGGGAGGTGGGAGAAGGCTGCTGGGCTGCTGCACCATGCCATGTCAATTTCAATCACCACGACTCACTTCTACATGGTTTCTATGCTAGATTTTCACATAAAATGTCCTTTGAAGAAAATATTCCTGTAACTGGGTATGCATAGAGTCTCAAAGTATCTCCCCAAAAGATACTCATTAATTGCAAAGAGAAAAATGGTAACTTTATAGTAGAGAAATCTGGCAAATATCACCTTAGCTAGGTGATCAAAGTTACATCACTGATAATAAGATGTCAGTACTGCACCCCTGATACGATGCGCTGAGAAGGGCGCTCTGTGTTATTCTTGCCCAAGTGCATCAAACTAATCGTGAGGAAACATCAGACAAAGCCAAACCGGGGGACATTCTACAAAATAATTGGCTACTCAAGTGTCAAGGTCATGAAAAACAAAGAAAAGACTGAGGAAATGTCACAGATGGAAGGAGACTAAGGAAATGTAACAACTAAATGTAATATGGGATCCTGGATTGGATGCTGGAACAGAAAAAAGGGCATCAGTGGGAAAAACTGCTGATATTCAAATAAAACCTGTACATGAGTTAATAATATTGGTTCGATGTTAATTTCGTGGTCTAGATAACTGAACTACGGTTTTCTACGATGTTAACATTAGGGGAAGTTGGGTAAAGGGTACAAAGGATTATTTTTGCAACTTTTTTTGGTAAATCTAAAATTATTTCAAAATAAAGTGAAAAAAAAAGTTTCTCAACTAAATAAATTTTAATCACCATTCATGAGAAATACAATTGGAATTTTGTTTGGATTGACCTTCAACTAAGACAGGCAGACGTCACTGGAGGCCAACAGCAATTCATCCTCATGATCACAGCCATGAGTTTTGAATAGTCACGAATAGCCAGGCCATAATGCCATGCACCTACCTGGAGGAAAAGTGCAAAGAGCAGGAAATAAGGACCACTCACAGTGATGAGCAGGCTGACCATTCTGCACTAGTGTCAAGAAAGCATAGAAAACCCACATCCTCATAAGGGACGAGGGACATAGGCTGGAATCAGTGACCAGGCTGGTGCGTATCCCATGTATCTGGTGGTCAGAGTCCCAAAGACTTCACCAATCTCTTCCCAGTGTGAGTCCCCACTGGACTAGTCACAAAGCCTTAAACTTATTTGACAGAAAAAGAATAGAACCCCTGTCTTGCCAAGTCTACTGATTTAGGTTTGTCGGTGGATTTTAATGTTATTCATTTAAGACGCTTGACTATCTGGTTTCTCCAGGCAATGCCCATTATTCCCCAGCATAGTGTAAAGACTAAGCACTGATGGAGAACTGCACAAGACAACATACACTAAACGAGGGGGAAAAGCACTGTCGTTTGGAGACATTTGGTAAAGGGGCAAAGAGCCTCAATAGGCTCTGAGTGTGTTCCAGGTCTACTTTTCCCTAAAGGTACACAGATATGAGTGGGAGAAAGGGGTTGGAAAAGAGGGGAAGGTAGAATCTCGATAGTGGCCTGAATCAGTTCGGGATTCATCTAAAAAATTCCTAAGAATTTTGCATTCTATTCCATAACATATTTGTGCTTATTTTCGTATAAAAATTATGGTCCCTCCTGACTCAGGTCTTGAAAAGAAGGGTTTGTATTTATTCTGTAAATTCTCACACCTGCTAGCAAATACCCCAACTTCTAGAAGCATGATGCAAAATGGCTTAGAAAATGTTAATTTATGTTTATTGTATCAGCATATTCTGTTAACGCAAAGAGGTGTTTCAAGGAAGTTTTTTTTAACAGATTTAAATCTTAAAAGCATAAACATATCTGCAAAATCCACTCATCCAGAAAACCTCACTCCCTAATGATGTCAGATAAATGAAGCATTGCTCTACTAGGAAGCTGTGTTAAGACCCTAGGAAATCTATATTGTACATATATTAGTCATGCATGGGAAAATAAAGCTCGCCCTTTCCTTTTCTATTATGAAAAGTATGGGTCTGGCAAATGTCCCAAGTGATCCTTCTCTTTTTCAAAGAGAATATCTGAACTGCTGATAACAGATTACTTGTTTTCCGAAATGGTATTAAAACTCTGTGTTTGGCTCCTTGATTTTTCTTTGAAAGCCAGGATCCTTGTTAAGGGTGTTTCTTGGTCCTCAGGACACTTAATGAACTTTAAAATATCTCTTGTTTTAAACAGAAAAGCAGGCAATTGTTTGTCCAGCCTTCATTACCTCTTTTTTCCAGAACCCCTACCCTGATCTTGGGGAACCAGCCTTCTCCCGCTGTTAGTCCATGAGGTTTCGCGGAGATGGCATTGCTCTCAGTTCCATGAGCAGAGACTTGACCCATATACCAGAGACTATGAAATGTTCCTGACCATATGAAGATTTGGAGGTATGTGCATGACCCAAAGGAGGCAGAGAGGTTGGCCCAGTATCAGGAAAGAGCCTCATTTTGTCTGCTGGGGCTGCCAAGCTGGTGTACCTGGAGGCCTCTTGTCACCATTAGGAGTGGGGGGAGCCTTTCTGAGGAGAAGCAAACAGCACCAAGCAGTTACTGAAGACATTTAAGCCTCTGGATCCAGCCATGCCTGAAGCAGTACATCCCTGTCTTTTCAGTTATAGAAGCCAATAAATTCCCTTTTTTGCATAAGCAACTTTGAGATGAGTTTCTGTCACTTGCAAATGAAAAGAGTCCTAATACAAACATCTTTTAATAACAGAAAACATTAGGATGGCAGAGATGAAGTGGGTTTTTCAAATCTCTAAAACTCAACTTGAAGATCCAGGGTCAGGCAACTCCAGTCAGGCAAAAGTATAAGTATATGAGGGCATGAAAGCATAAACAAGTGAAAAGAACACTGGTTGTGAAGTCAGCAAACCAAATTCAAAACTGACTCTGCAGGCCGGGCGCGGTGGCTCACACCTATAATCCTAGCTCTCCGGGAGGCCGAGGCGGGCAGATTGTTTGAGCTCAGGAGTTCGAAACCAGCCTGAGCAAGAGTGAGACCCCGTCTCTACTAAAAATAGACAGAAATTAATTGGACAACTAAAAATATATAGAAAAAAAAATTAGCTGGGCATGGTGGCGCATGCCTGTAGTCCCAGCTACTTGGGAGGCTGAGGCAGGAGGATCGCTTGAGCCCAGGAGTTTGAGGTTGCTGTGAGCGAGGATGAGCCACGGCACTCTAGCCTGGGCAACACGGTGAGACTCTGTCTCAAAAAAAAAAAAACAAAACAAAAACTGACTCTGCAACTGGCCAGGTAAGTGGCCTCAGGCATTTGCTAAACCTAAGCCCCAGTTTCTACACCTCTAAAACACAGCATTGGTGTAAAAACAGAAGCGTTAATGGATGAAACAGCTAAGCACTGTCCAACTGAAAGGATCGTTTCCTTCTTTTGCTAGGGTGCAAGATAAGACGGGAGGAGATGGTTTGTGTGTACGCTGTTTAGAGAGCACCTGGGTTTGGGGAGACATCTGCCGAAGCCGATGTAGAAGGGCTAACAGCAAAAACATCCGCGGCTGACTCTGGAACAAGCAGGGAAATCACGCCATCTCATCCAAACACCGTGACAGTGTGTGAGGACAATTACGTGTGATCCAGACATCTGATGAACCTCATCACAGGCTCTCTCTCCTTCACGGAACTGCGTATCCTTAACATTTAGGAACACAACTGTATTCATCTTACGGACTTTCTGGGGGCGTATCTGGTATTAGGTTTCTAAAAACAGGCTCCTGTGACACACCCAGAAAACCCTACTCCCTGGTGATATGAAATAATAAATAAATGAGTAAAACAAATGGGAAAAATGTAATGGAAATAGATGAGACAGAATGAGAAATCAAACAAATGAAAAGAGGTCTCAAAAACTTCAGGTCTAAGGTCACCTTCAGTCTACAAGGGACCACACACGGTATTTAAAAACAACAAAAAGCATAAATAGCCAATGTTTACAAATCTGGAAAGTTCTCCCCCTTTTTTTGAGATGGTCTCACTCTGTTGCCTGGGCTAGGGTGCAGTGGCATCATCATAGCTCACAGCAACCTCAAACTCCTGAACTCAAGTAATCCTCCTGCCTCGGCCTCCCAAGCAGCTGGGACTACACGTGTGCACCACCATGCCTCACTAATTTTTCTATTGTTTGTAGAGATGGGGTCTCACTCTTGCTCAGGCTGGTCTCAAACTCCTGACCTCAAGCAATCCTCCCGCCTTGGCCTCCCAAAGTGCTAGGATTACAGGTGTGAGCCACTGTGCCCAGCCTGGAAAGTTCTCTTAAAGATCCAAATGCCCATCTTCTCTTGAATAACCAGAGGACCTGGCAAGCTCAGGCCTGTATTCCCACATGGCAGCAGTTGGCAGGAACTAAGTTGGCAGAGATGCCCCTCTAGACGGTAAGGCATGACCTCCAACTCATCCACCCCCTCGCCAACTCTCCCCAGTTTCTTATACCGGAGGCAGCACTCTTTCAAATGGCATACCTGATTCCCTCTACGGATTTGTTCCCTTGGGAAGGGAGGACATCTGGGAGCTCAGGGAGCCATTATTAGGCTCTTCTGTCTACCTCCTACTCCAGAAGCAAAGTTACATGGTTACCTAGAAAGGAAGGCTTCACTGGTGATGGATGCACAACCCTGGGACTACACTAAAAACCACTGAAATGTACACTTTAAAAGGTGACCTTTATGGTTATGTGGATTATATCCCAATAAAGCTATCATTTATTTATTTTTTTTTTAAAAAAGACGAAGAAAGAAAGGCTTCCTGCCAGGTAAGGTGTTGACCAGTCTGTCAGTCTGTGATACTGACAAGACCAGCCCTCAGTAACCTCCCAGCTCCCCTTTTAGTGTCCTGTTCCTACTCCCTGGGAAAGGAACCTGGTTTTTAGCCAGCCACCAGGGTGGGAAAGTATGGAAAATAGAAGGCATACCAGACCTGGAGGCAGGAAACCCTGCTTTGTCATTTTCTGGCTCTGTGACCTTGGACAAATCAATTTGCCTCTCTGCTGGGTCTCAGTGTTCCTCCTATAAAATAAGGATGATAACCCCTGAGCTACTTAGGTCAAGGATAGTTTTGACCAACAATAGAGGCAACATATGTGAGAACATTTTTTTAAACTGCAAAGAATCATATTAGGTGCAACATATACATGATCTCATGACACTGCATCTCTGTCCTATGCCCACTGCAGATGCAGTTAATCAATCATGATGCTCCTTCTCATTATAGTAGCACTGAAATTGCTTTTCCAGGAGCCATTTTCCCCTGTTGCCATGCTAGCATAGCCCTGATCTCGATACAGGTATCAGATTTCCCTCTTACAATTGAGGGACCCATCTCGATGACTCTGTGCCAATCCTGGTGGTCCTATTTTCCTTACTAGGATTGGTTCAAGGACAGAACCAATTGAGAGAGTCTGTTGAGGTTAGAGACAGGAGTTGGGGAAAGGATTTTCTTACTGATTAAAAGGCGACAAAGACAAACATATTGCCTTCTCTGCTCCTGGCAGGAATACCTATAGGAATCTTGTACCCATGAAAAAAGCAGACCATACTGAGGACGACAGCAAAGAAAGATGGGAAGAACCAGGTCCCTGATGACATCACCGAGTTGGTAAATTAACCAGCTCTGAAGCTGCCCAGCCCCTGAACTTGTTATTTTAACATATTAAATCTCTCTTTGCTTCGGTCATTTCGAATTAGGTTTTCTGTTCCTTGCAGGCAAAAGCATGGTAGTTGACATACCCAGTGAGCTGTGATGTGGCCTTAGATGCCTTCTGAATATCATGCTTCAGAAAGTCATTATCAATTGAACAGAGTTATCACTTGTTATAAAAATATATTTGCCTTCCTGGGGCTATATACTTTTTCCAAAGAAGTATTGATACCAGTAAAAAATTTCTGATTTGAGGTTATCCCTCTTTCAAGAATTCATTATTTTATTAAGTTACCTGAAGACAGGAAAAAACCCTATAGGAAGTCTGAGGCCAAAAGGGCTGCATAAAACAAAATATCTTCATGTAAATATTCTCTGCCAATGGGAACTATTCTTCAGCTGATACCAATATTTATGAGCATCTACTATGTATGTAAGAGACACTGGAGGAATTAAAGGGGTGAGGAAGAAAGATGGCAGTGGAAACAAAACAGTTCTTCAATCTCTCCAAATCCCCACAGAAACACACGCAAAGCCACTATACAACAAAACCCGTGAAACAACATGCACAACTGAATTCACTAACAAGGCATCCCCATGAACCCAGAAACACAAGCGGGTGAGAGCAAACCGCCATTAACCAAGAGGCTTGCATGTTACTGGCGTTTGCACAGGAGGAGACAGGAGGCAATGGAACAGTGGCTGCACAGCCCCGAATAGGCAACAGGTATTCACCGGGAGAGCGCGACAGGCTGAGGTGAGAACTCTAGCACAAACTGGGAGGGTCTCTGCCCAATTCAGTAATAGGTAAGTTTGGGAGGCCTATAGTAGGGTAAGTCTGAAGGTGCTGGGACCGTCTAGCCCCTACAAAGCTGATCTGCCAGGGCAGACCAAGACCTGCATTGCGGGGAAATTGCAAAGAGGAAGTCCAAACCTAGCAGGGCAGGAATGATGGAGACAAAGGAAAGAGATGTTTTAGATAAAAGTGGGGCAGAGAAACAGAACCAGGAATTCTAAGAAAGCAGACCACAACATTGTTGAACACTACACGAAAACAAAGAGAAGAGGAGGCTCTATCAAGTTAGAAAAGCTCTCCTGAAATCCCACCTTATTCTGAAAGTTCAAGAAAACTAACTTCACCAAAAAACAGATAACAGAAAAGTATTGATGTCAAATCCCATACTAAAGCATTATTTTAGAAAAGAATAGGAAGCAGAATAGCATTCCTACAGAAAATGAAATCATACCTGAAAGATGTGCTCACAAAACAGATCAAACTGCAGCTTATTGTTTCGAAATTAGTTAGAAGACCATAACAAAATGCTCCATGATATAAGGCAATAGCATAAATTACAATCAGAAAGAGGAAAGTGACAAATAGTGAAGAGAGCAGATAGGTAATGAACACCTAACACACAGGTAAGAGGAGTCCCTGAAGAAGAAAACCAAAACAAGGTAATAAAAACAACAACAACAAAAAAAAACCCCCCAAAAACCAAAAACTACAATTCGAGAAAAATTTCCCAAAATTTAAGGTGGAAAAAAAAAAAAGATTTGAAAGCACAAACTGAAAGAGCAAACCGCATAATTAAGAATATCAACCCAGGACAACCAACACTAAAGCATAATCCAATAAATTTACTGGAAAAAGAGGAAGGAAGGTAGGGAGTGAGGAAAGAAGGGATATCCTTCTGGATATCTAGAAAAAAAGAGCATGGAACCTATAAAGGAAAGGAAATTAGATTATCACCAGACATTTTAGTATTAACAGTTATTTATACTTTATGCCAGAAGAGACTGAAGTAACATATTCAAGATACTCAGGAAAAAAAACGTGGGCCAAAAATTCTATATCCAGCAAAATTCATTTTCAAGTATAAAGAGTAAAACTGTTATCAACATTTAAGAACTCAAGAAATATTGTTTCCATAAATCCTTCCTAAGGAATCTACTAGCAAAAGAGCTTCAGGCAACCAAACTGACCAGAGAGACATCAATGCACACAGACTGATAGTGAACATTAAATACACACTTACCTGTAGAACCAAGACTAAGCGAGAGTTAGGAGGGGGAGAGGCATAACACAGACAGAGGACAACTATGGAAACAATGGGGGAGAACAGGAGGGAATATCCAAAAAGTACTTTTTGGTGCTTTTTGTAATCATGTTGGTGCTAATATTAGTATTGTTAGTCTGATATTGCTGTGTGTATAATATGCGATGGGACAAGTGTCTAATCCTACTATCTCCTGTGTCCTTGAACACCAGGGTTCTTGATAGGAAGAAAGAAGTTACAGAGATGTAACAGAAGAAAATATTGTAGAGTCTTGAATTTAAAGTAAACTTATACTTATGAATTCATGGGGTATTTTATCTTTAAATGTAAATAAAATACAAATATAAACATATTTATAATCTCCTATCCCTGTCCAATGAAAGGGCCAGGAGCAAGCTCCAGCAGCAAAGAGCAACTAGGGCCCATTTTGTGGTCTTAAAATACCATTGCCCACTAACAGAAACCAAGCAGCTTCTTGGAGAAATGAAGGTCTGGGGTAGGAAATACGCCAGGTGGATCTAGAACATTTTAACACAGCAAAGAGCAAGGAAGTTAGCAAAGACTACTGAGGTCATGTCATAAGGACTTAGGATCCAACCTGAAGAGATTCTCACTGAATAAATGCAAAAGAAATGATAGAAGTAGAACACCACAAGACATTGTGTGCCTCCTGGTATGGAAGCACGGCATCACCTATGTTCTTGCCAGAAGGATCAACATCAGTCTGATCAAGTCTCTGGATCCAGCTCCCAATTTGCAGAAAATAAAGAAAACTGAGGAATATGTTAACCTGAACCATAAGTGTGCAATCACAAAAACCCAGACTGTGGGAAACTCGATAGGCTTTGGTTTTCCAATAGACAAATATCACATTAAAAAATGGGTAAGACTAAACTACTAGGCATGTGCATTTGGGTGATAAATCTGTTTTAAAATGAAAGGAAGTGATTGCTGTAAAAGTAAGGTTACTATCAAGGGGAGAGAGGGAACCGTGATCGCATAGGGCACAAGAAGTGGTTTCTGGAGGAACTGGCACTGTTCTATTTGTCGGCTGGTGGGGGCTGCAAAAGTGTTCACCTCATAATAATTCATTACGTTTACGGTTGTTTTGTATAGTTTTCTGCATCTTACATTTTATTTTGCAGTAAAAAATATTGTTTTAAAAAGACAGGAATGAGAGAAAGGCTCTGTTTTTATCCCTGTCCCTTGACATGTTTCGTGGTGAGCGATAGGGATCACGAACACGGTGTATTCCAGACAGGGCACAGCCTAAGCAAGGCAAAGAGGCAGAAATGAGATGTGTGGCAAATTCTAGCAATGGCAAGTGGTCCTGTTTAGCTGCCCAGTGGCTACATGCAGAGAACAGCAGGAAATAAAACTAGGAAATGTAAACTAAGCACATATTGTGGAAGTCCCATTATTATGTCAGGACAAGATATTTGTTCTTAATCTCTTAGGCAGAAGAGAAAGGGTACATGTTTCTGAACCAGGATTGACACCTAGATTGAGCCACCCCAGTGGGTATTTCACACTCCAAGCCCTTTCTCCTTCCTAATAAAACTCTGATTTTGTCCAGTTATCCATCCTGCAGGTTTCAGTATCTATATGTGATGGCTGGAGCCGGAGCAGCCATCTTGCCAGCATGAGAAACTTTAACCTGGGGAGAACATGCTGAGTATTGCAGAGCAGAAAGATGGCAGGAATATGAATCTCACATGCTGTTGCTGAGCTACTGGATGAATTAACCCCATAGTCACCTTTCTGCCAGGGTTCTTGTTATGTGAAATAATAAGTCTCTGTAACATTTAAATGAGCTAGGTCTTTCATTACTTATAGCTGAAGCAGCCAAAATTACACACAGGCTTTATGGGGGATTAGTTTAAAAGCCCACCTAAACACTTAGAGGTAAGACTTGAAGAAACAAAGAGCAAAATGCCTTCAAACAGTCCCCATGCCATCTGTGGTCCCGAGGACTCATGACCCATCAGTTGTCCTGAACGATCTCCCAGCTCTGCAGAAGCACACACAGGGTTCCAACAGGCAGCTTAACTTTACCACTTAATCACACAAGTCTAGCTGGTGTCAAGCTCTTAAAGGAGTTGATCCCCAGGAACAGGGAGAAAAATGAAAAGGAAATAAAATAGAACAGTTGCCTGCAGAGAACACCAGCTGGGCATGATTGATTTCCATGTAATCTCCATTTGTCTCCCTGGAATTTCTTCATCAGACTTCTGGCACAGGGTCACAGGGAGGTGTGACGCTGCTCAGGCCTCAAGTGTGATCAGGAAAAAAACGTTCACCCAATTACTTTTAAGACCATAAAAACAGTGGACTTTTCACATGACTGTGCTCTGTTCTCTCTGCCCGGGATGCCCTGACCCCCCTCTGCCTGGTGAACCTGCAGACACTGCTGAGGACATAGCCCAGCAGTGGCACCCCCTGCAGCCTGGTTCCGGACAGAAGAGGCTGCCGCTGCTTTGTGCCCCTCTGGCTGCTGCCCTGGCTTCTCTCACGGCACCTGCACCACCTTCCTGGGCTTCTGTGCTTCCACATCTGCCGCCCTTGCTGTCTGCTGGATCAGCACTCCCTCCTGGGCACTCTCCCTGGCATAGAGAAAACGTTCTAAACTGACTTATTAAATGGATAAGCGCCGACCTCCCCTGGTCTCACCAGTTCCAGCTTTACCCTCTGAACTCACAGAGCAAACCTGCTCCGGTATTCCCCAAAAAAGCCTTTCAGATACTGGAATATGATCTCACTTTCCAAGAAGGCTGGAATGATTTTTTTTTTTAAGACAGGGTCTCACTCTGTCACCCAGAGCTAGAGTGCCGTGGCGTCATCATAGCTCACGGCAACTTCAAACTCCTGGGCTCAAGTGATCCTCCTCCCTTAGCCCCTCAAGTAGCTGGGACTACAGGCGCATACCACCATGACCAGCTAATTTTTCTTTTTTGTAGAAACCATATGTTGCTCTTGCTAAGGCTGGTCTCAAACTCCTGACCTCAAGTGATCCTCCTGTCTTGGCCTCCCAGAGTGCTGGGATTACAGGCCTGGAACATGCTGCTGGCCTGGAACGAGTTTTAATATAAATGCTGCTGCGGTCATGCAAGGAGTAAAGCAGGCCATAGGACCGATACATCTAACTATGCGATCGGTCCATTGTCAGGCGGTCGGTCACTCCATTCCCGACAGTGACAAAGCTCCTGTTCAGGAAGAAAAAATGAACCTTCCATCCTTCTTATCCCCTCCAAGTTGTGGAATGTGGCAATGAAAACTAAGAGCTTGCTGTCATGGTTCAAGCTCTGGGGTGCAGACCTGGCTTCTGGTTCCTGGTGCTGGCACTCACTCACCGAGTGACCTGGGCAAGCCCCTTCCCTGCTTGGGCCTCTTTCCTTCATCTGTAAAACAAGGACCATGGCCTAGAAGTTCTCTAAGCACCCTTTATAGCTCTAATATCTCAGGAATTTAAATGCTTATTAGGCCACTGGCGGCTGAAGAGATGGGGCCTAATTTACGATATATGTCAAATAACGGCTTAGAGCAAGAATCAAGAGCTTTGAGAGCAGCTGCTCCTAGCAACTTCTTGAAATGCCTTTACACAGCAACGCTCCTTTCCTGAAAGATCTTTGAGAGAACATCATAACTTAATAACGACTTTTGTTGAGTGCTTACTCTGTGACAGGCACTATTTAAGGAATTAACCATATTAACTGTTTTAATCCTCACAATGACCCCATAAGGTAGAATTATTATTGCCCCTATTTTGCAGATGAGAAAGCTAAGACACAGAGTGGTTAAGTAAATTGTCCAAAGTCACACAGCTACTAAATGGTAGAACCAGGAGTCAAACCCAGGAAGTCTAATTCTGAACTGTCATTATTAACCACTATGCAATAATGCAATGTTGCCTCCATTGGTTAAATCCCAAGAAGAGGGAAAGCTGTTTATGTGGGAAGGTGCTGAAGGCTCCAGGAACAGCCAGCCAGGTACTCCTAGCAAGCAGTCCTAATGGAAACAGGACCCGGATGGAAACAGGAAGAGTCAAGTAATTTGCTCAACGAGTGTTGTATTTCTCATCTGTCTTGTGAGAGCCACAAAGCACTCAGAAGGGAGTGGGAGTAGAAAGAAAAACAGTAGTCCCTGTTCTCAAAGGAGGATAATATCGTAATACTGTAAAATTGTCAACAACAGTATCAGTGCACCGGGCACCTTCTTCATGGTCTCATTTGCTCACTATACGGGGGATGCTGATGCTGTCCCATTTTGCAGATAAGGGAGAGGAGGCGCAGGGAGGTGAAGTAACCAGCCCCAAGGTGGCACAGCTAGTAAGTGGCACAGCTAGGATGTGAACCCAGATCTGCCTGAGTTCCAGGGTCTGTGCTCTTAACAGAACTGACTTACTAAACTTTTAGGAAAATAATTGAAGCTTTGCAGAATCAAAAGACAAGACAAAATAGAACAAATTACAAAGCTGTAAGAAACCAGGGGTGGAAATAATAAACTAGACAAGCTTGAAGCACTTTTAAGAGGTGGTGGCTGTTCTGCTCCAAGGAGGCCAATAAGAGGAAGGAGGACTTTTTGAAATGCACAGGTTCTATCCGGGCGTCTGGCTTGGGAGTAGGAGCCAGAACAATCTCAGATGTTCCGGGCAGACAAAGTTGGCAAGGTGAAGCCAGGACCATATTGTCACACAGGGGAGGGCTCTGAATGCTTGGGCATAATCCCACAAGTGACGAGAGTCACTGGGCTTTCAGGAGAGGGACAGGAGGAAAGCAGGGATTTAGGAGCTTTCGCCTGGCCACTGGGACCCCCTCCAGGAAGGTTTGTGTCCCACGGGATCACAATTATCATTAACCCTGGAAAAGTCACCTGGGCAGATAAACCAGAGAGTATTCAAAGAGCATAACAGGAGAGACGCAGAAGTAACCAGAAGAAAGAAAGTGCCCAGGGGACACAACTGAACACCTGCCAGTAGTGCAAAGGGCCCAGGCTCAGACCAGTGATTCTCAAACCGCAATGGTCACCCCAGGAACCTGTTAAAATGCAGCTTCCCAGGCTACCCCCAGAGAGGTGCTGCCTCCACAAGTCTAAGGTGGGACAGAGAGCTGCACATGTGACCAGAACCCCCCTCACCCAAGATGGGTCTCCTGTGGGGGCCCTGGACCAATGCTGAAAAGATAATGATTTGTTATCCAAAGACTGGAATTAGACTGAGTAGAATAGAATCAACACTCAAACAATTATTCTTTTTTAAACATGCAACTTTGAACAAGTCATTTTAAAGTCCCCTGAGATTCAATTTTCTAATCTGCAAAATGGGGACACCTTGCCCTGCCCACTTCACAGAGCGGGGCAGAGGAGATAAGGACAGAAAATCCTTTGCGGCCCTGAAGGGCTGAGCATGGTGAGTTACCATGGCGGTGACGGTGACAAAGTGGTGACAAGGAACAAGTGTGTCCCCAAGCTCCAGCATCCTTTTCTGACACCAGTGCCAAGTCTTGAAGTGGCAAAGGGGGAAAATTAAGTTATTCGAAAAGCCTAAAGCCAGCTCTGATTCTAAGGGTACGTGCTAAGGAAATCACAGGACAAACAAGCTCCTACGAGTCGAGGAGGATGCTTACTGCGTGTTGTTTATAATAATGAAAAACTGGAAATAATCTAAATGCTCAAAACACAGAAATGGTGAACAGAATGAGGGGTCATCTCCCAAACAGGAATAGTATCCAATCTTTTAAAATGATGATGCCCAACTGTATTTATTAAATAAAATAATTGCCATTCACAATATATTACGTAAAAAAAAAAAAAGCTTGTTTTTTTAATTTTCAGTTGACACATAATAATTGTACATATTTATGGAGTACAATATGATGTTTTGATACATGTAAAAAAAAGCTTGTTAACATAAACCTCTCTATAATCTCCTTAAAAATACGTAAATTGCATATAAACATGTGAGTAGATATATACAGTGCAACTGTGGTTATCTCTGGATGGTTGTAATCACTGGGAATTTTCCTTTGGTGTTTGTGCTTATCTGTATTTTATAAACTTTCTACAATGAGGTTATATTGCTGTTGGGAAAAAAAAAGAGGAAAATCTCCCCCTCTGCCTCCAACATTCCATCCACCCTTCCCCCACGTCTCTTTCCACATTTCAGGAACGCTGGGCTGGCTAATCCTGTAACTCTGCCTCCCAGCTGGGGCCCAGCATTGGAAGGAACTGCCAAGCCCCAAACCCATACTCCTCAGGAATGGGCTGGGGTGGGGCCTCTCCAGAGGGACCGCATCTAACTGGCAAGAGCACATTGTTTCCATGGACATTTCCAGAAAAAAAAAAAACCAAAAAACAAAACCTCAGTCAAAAGCAAGAATGATAGGAGTCTGAAACAGACCATCCATCAGGCAGAACTCTGTGGGGGCTCCACATCTCAGCAAGGGGCCCCCTCAAAGCAACACCTCCAGCCATTTGCTGAGCCATTTAAGCCCCACTCCACACTGGAGAGCTGTACTAAATGCATTCTGAACATTACACCTTATTTGATCTCCGCAACTTTGCAAGGCAGGTATTTTTCCTTCAAATCACAGATGAGGACACTTGAGGCTCTTGTCTGGGTCACATAGCCAGGAAGTGGCCAAGAGGACCTGAACCCCAGGTCTAACTCTGCTGGGCACCACAGTGAGACAGCGTCTTCTCATGAGTTTCATGCACCTCAGTGCATCCAGCCTTGAATTTCTCTTTCCTCATCCAAGGAACTGGACTCTTGTCAACACTCAAGATTCTAGCATGTACAGCTGCCACTGCATGATTTTTTCCCAGCTTCCCAGACTCCATTCCCCAGCCACAAAATAGAGTTGTTTTCAATCAATCAGTGAGCACTTTTAGGTGCTGAGTATACATTCACTTTCTGTGTGCTAGGGAGGCTCCCACTCTTAACCCAGGACACCAAAAGCTGTCAGAACTGATCTATGTCCTTATACATCTAAACATCTCATTGTAGATCTAAGACCAAAAGACTGAGAAGTCCACAAAATTGTGTCAAGCTGACCCCTTACTGAGTATTCTAACCTGTGATTAGGATCTCGCTAACACTTCTGCAGTAAGTGCTACCATTTATTGGATCTACCATATACTAAGTCCTTAATGTACCTCATCCCTCCTGTTATATCTTTATCATGATCCTAGGAAAGAGGTTTTCTTATCCCCATTTTATAGGTGAGGACACTAGGGCTGAGAAAAGTTAAGACACTTGCCCAAGGTCACTCAGAACCAAGAATTGCCTGAGTAGCATCTATAATACTTGGTCACATGTGGTGATTATTTTTGTGTCTGTCTGTCGCCCCATTAGATGGCAGGCCCATAAGGATAGGGATGTGTCCCCCACTGACCTAGTCCTGCACCTGATGTATAGTAAAAGCTGGCACACATGCGCGTGTACACGCACAGGCAATACTACAAAGGAAGCAATCGAGGTAACTCAAAAGGGAGTCTCTAGATTCAGACAGATCTGGGTTTGAATGGCAGCTCTCCCAAATCCTAAGCATCTCTCCTTAAGCAATCCAGTCTTCTGAGAGCGTCAGTTTCCTCACCTATTATACAGGGAGACCAAGAAATTCATCTACTAAGGAGGGTATGAGGAATAAACAAGAGTCATGGATATCAGTCTCTGAGCAGGACTGGCATGTAGTAACCGTTTATTAAAACACAGACATCTATTACTACAAAGCCAGAAACAGAAGTGCCCAATTAATGGGATACCCGGAACTCAAGGCGTTCTCCTCCCCCCGTAGAATGGGAGCTCTTTGAGCGCAGGCATAGGATGTTCACATCTGTAACCCCAGCACAAGCCAATAAATGGTGTTCAACAAATGGCTGATGATGGCAGAGACCTTTTACAGCCTTTCCTGCCAAGGTGGTGACTCTGAGCTGTGCAGAAGGACAGGTAGGCAGAAGGGAGGAGAGAGAACTCCTTCAGCTGCCCCGAAAGTCTCCTGAGCCAGTCTGACTACAAAGCAGGAATAAAGATAGTACCTGCCATGCAGAGTTATAATGAGACTAAACTGAAATAGCCTCGGAAAGCCTTCTGCCCCCTGAGACCAATGAGCAGAGGAGGGAAGACGTGATGATACAGGGAAAGGTGGGCAGTGAGGCTAGGTGGGCTAAAGAGAGGCATTAAGAGGGAGGGCTTTGGAGCTATAAGGTTAAGAGTTCAAATCCAAACTCTCACATTAACCAGCTTTGAGATTTCCCCTTCCTGAGCCTTGGCTTTCTCATCTCTACAAGGAGGAAAACAACAGCCTCCCCCACGAGGTTGGTGTGAATCAAATATAAGGCTTGCCGAGCACCGGGCGCATAGTGCGAGTGGAGTAAATGGTAGGCGTATTATGGAGGATACGCTTTCTTCTGAAAGTAAAAGCCAGCATCCTCCGACAGTAACAGAGCCAAGGAGGAATTCAGCTTAGTACAACTAAAATAAAAACAGGAGACTCGAAACTGTTTCCTGAGGATGACTATTTATGAGGCCAATTTCGGTTTCCAAGTGCTAATGAATCCCCGACGGCAGCTTCTGCGCAGCTCAGTCCAGAGTGTGGGGACTCGCCCTCCCTGGAGTTCTTCGAAGCACCGCAGACACTTTCGGTGCTCGATCAGCATTTAATAATCACGGCAATAATCCTAATAATGACGGGGTGCAGTGCAGGGGGAGAAAGCAAAGAAGATGCGAAGATGCAGGTGGGGAGGAATAACACTTAAGCTATTTTGTTTCCTCAAGACAAACTTCTGCCTAAAATAGATTAATCCAATCTGCATATTAATGTAGATTACTAATTAATGACTAAAAAAATGCTTTCGACACGGAAAGTGCTATGCAAATGCTTGAAAAATAACATCCAGGAGTCTCAGGGTAAGTATGGAAAGGAAATAACCTAGCCTCCTTTTTTTTCCCTTTCTTAACGTTTAAAACTTTATGGTTGAAGGAAATGGAAGGCATTAGGAAAATTCATTTAAAGCACAAAAACATAAAATACAAAAGCCTGGGGTGAGATGACTTCCTTTGCACGCCGGTGGGAACTTCTCACGGCACTTACTGCGGGGTATTGTGACCGCTGGTACGTGTGTCTGTGTTGCCTCCTAGACCCCAGGTGGCTTGAGGGCACAGGTCATGTCTTATGTATTCTCCACATCCCCGGCCCCCAACACTGTGCCAGGCGTGAAGGCAGCAGCCAATGATGTCTATTAAAACAAATAAGTGGCCCCAAAAGCCCTTGTGAAAAGAGGAGGATGAGGGCAGCTTATAGCGACTTCCTTCCAAAGAGTACAGTATGAAAAGGAAGAAAAAAAATGAGTCACTTTGTGGTGGAGAAATCTGACAGGCGCCGTCTCAGCCAGGTGATCAAGGTCAACATCAACAGCCATAGGTCACGTTAAAAGTATGTACCCTTGATAGGATGTGATGAGAATGGCATTTTATCCCTGCAGTCTTCCTCCCCAAAACTCCATAACCCTCATCTAAGTGTCAGAAAAACATCAGACAAATCCCAACAGATTCTGAAAAACGCCGAACCAGGGCACCTGGAAACTGTCAAAGTCATCAAAAACAAAGAAAATCAGAGAGGCTGTCACAGCCAAGAGGAGCCTAAGGAGACAGGGGGACCTAATGTAATGTGTCCCAGAGGGATTTTGCAGAGGGAGAAACAAACCCAGGAAGCCAAGAGATCTGTCCAAGGTCCCAGGGAGGTAGCAGAGTCGGGACTGCAGTCCTTACCTCAGATGCTCCAGGCGGCTAGATAGAGTCCCACAGGTGGGGGATGCGGTACAGAGCGGTGGACGTGGTATTCCTCTCCATACACAACAAATATCTTGATTTTTTAAAAAAATTTGCAACTGACGTGCAATTTCTTCCCTCCTCTGAAAACCTTCAATTTCTCTCGACCAAAAATCCTGTGTCATTTCGCAGTCGAGCATCTCACAGGAATTGAGAGATTCGGT
This sequence comes from Propithecus coquereli, assembly GCF_000956105.1. Taxonomy (NCBI): domain Eukaryota; kingdom Metazoa; phylum Chordata; class Mammalia; order Primates; family Indriidae; genus Propithecus; species Propithecus coquereli. The sequence continues at coordinate 1,288,623 of NW_012149941.1, forward strand.
GGGCTGGGAGAATGGTCCTCACAGCTCACCAAGCCCAAAACCTGATTCAGCAGAGGACAAACTGAGGCCCAAAGTGGGAGACAATATCATGCTTGGTCAGTCGAGTATGTTGGTGCCACCCTTAGCTCATGCTTCCTCACTTGCAATATCCAAAACGCTCTCCGCTACCTGGGACACCAAGGACCAGTTTAGGGCCAGGGAGGAATTCCTGCCAAACCCCAGCTCTATCTTTGCCAACCTCTTGGCTGTAAATGGCAGCCGAGTGGAAAACGGATTGGTTTTTAGCTCTGTGCCTATTTGCCCCAGCTCCTGAGCCCTCACCAAGCAGAAAGCCCAGGCCTGGCAGGCTAGAGCCTGAGACACAAAGACAGCTTCCCACTGGGGCGTGTGGAAAGGGCACAGCCCCGCCTGGCTGGCAGGCCACACTTCCTGGTGGCCCCATCCGTCAGCCTTCCTGGGGGATCTCATTTTCTAGCTCAGCGTAGGGTACATTTGCTAAATGTGACCCTATTCCTGTTATGAGAATCAAAGTGCCCAACCACAAGATCATAAATACTCAAAAGTGACGTCTAATGGCAGTGGCAGTTTGCAAAATTCCAAATGGCAGTGAGAAGTGGATGCTGTAAATTATATGCCGACTCCTCCATTCTCACTGAGGTGTTTTGTGGGCTTTTAGTGATGAGATCTGCTTTCAAGTGGATTTACAGGGGCTCCCTGTGAATTTAGGCAGAGCTTTTAAAAATAATTCGAACAGCTGCTAAAAAGAAACCAGAGGAGCCTATAATTTTAAGCCTAAAACAGGTTCATTAAAAACATGTTTAATGTATAATGACCAAAATATGGAAAGTGGCTCATTTGAAGATGGATACATTTAGTGGGAAAGTGCTAATAATTATAACAGTAATGATGACAGCTAAGATGTATTGGGTCAGGCATTGAGCTAGGCCTTTTACACGGATTATCTCATGGAATTCTTACAATAGTTCCATGCGGTAGGTACTACGATCATCCTTATTTTGCACATGAGAAAATTCAGGTTCCAAGAGATTAAGTCATTTGTCCAGGTGGCACAGCTGGTGAGGGACACTCAGAACAGTGAACACAGGGATCTAACTTCAGGGCTCAGGACTTGACTCACCCTGCTAGTGTCCCTCCCAGTCAGAGCAGACCAAAGACAGAGCACCCCAAGGGCTCCCTGAACCCCAATAAAACATCACTGCGCACAAAAGAGGTCTGGGCCCTGTGCAAATGTCAAACTGTGGGAACCTGTCATCAGCACAATGAACAAAAGGAACAAACTTTTAGAAAGGACGAAGGATCCCTATTATGAACTTGTGAACTTCTGGGCCTGGCTTTGCTTCCTCCTAAGTCATCTTAGCCTCAGTTCCTGTATCAGGAAAACGAGGGCGATACCACCTTCTGGCCATCAAGACAATATGGTGAGATCGCATATGTGAAAAGCTCTTTACGAGCACTGTACAAACTGCGTTATTAATGAGAATACCTAGATAAAAATTTTTCAAGTCGAGCGCTAATGTTCGTTCTCTCATGTCCCCTTTACAGGGGCAGAAATATGTTTAGGGAGATGAAATAACTGGCTCAGGATCGCAACATGAAGAGTTAATGGCACTGCCATGACAGAATGTTTGGAGGGTCCTGCTGTCTTCAATTCCATCCCCGATTCCCCAAAACACACACACACACACACACACACACACACACACACACACACACATGAGGGGTCCAGAGAACAGAGTTAGAGAACTGCTAGGGTAATCAACCCCTGAGGTCCTTTCCTAGTACTGAAGCTACCAGTCTCTGCTTAGCTCTGCAGGTGGTAGGGAAGGACTCTGCAAAGACTATGACCTTAGAGGACAAGGGACCTCCAAGTTTCAGAATGAGCCCCACCTACGCTGCCCTAAGCACAGTGCTTACAGCTGCTGCTGTGCCCGGTGACCCACGGGTAGAGCCTGCAGGCTCACTAAGCCTCAGAGGGTACCCCCCACGGAGTGCTCACTTTATTTATCTGCAGCCGGTCAGAGAGATTTCTGATGATAGTGAGGAGAGAAGCAGGTCTGTGCTGGCCTTTCAAGGGACAGCAGCCCAGCGCCTTGGCCAGCAGTCTAAGGAAATGTCTCCAGGTTTCTCGTCCTTTCCACAGATTTTCTTCCTTTGGGAACTGTCCCACTTTCTCACAAAATTATATGCACTAGACCATTTCCCTCAGGCCCTGTTTCCTCTATTTTCTGACTTTCAGTGAAGTTGTGGAAAGAAAAGTTATAGAATCTTAGAATCCCAGAGCTCAGAGGATTTCAGATGCTAAAGGATGTCTAATCCAACCTCCCCGTATCTAGCAGGTAGGCCTCCTCTAAAGCAGCGGTCCCCAACCAGGGACTGGTTTCATGGAAGACAATTTTTCCATGGACTGGGGGTAGGGGGGTTGGTTTGGGGATGATTCGAGCACATGACATTTATTGCACACTTTATTTCTATTATTACATTGTAGTATATAGTGAAATACTTATACAACTTACCATAATGCAGAATCAGAGGGACCCCTGAGCTTGTTTTCCTGCAACTAGCCGGTCCCATTTGGGGGTGATGGGAGACAGTGACTGATCTGACAGGAGGCGGAGCTCAGGTGGTAACGGAGTGACGGGGAGCAGCTGCAGATACAGATGAAGCTACACTCTGTCTGCCGCTCACCTCCTGCTGTGCAGCCCGGTTCCTAACAGGCCACCAGCCAGTACCGGTCCACAGCCCAGGGGTTGGGGATCATAGCTCTAAGTTACTCCTGCTAAAGCATTGTCCAGTCTCACCTTGAACATCCCCAAGGATGAGGAGCTCACTATCTCCTGAGGCAGCTTGTTCCATAGTCTGCCTATTTTTAGAGTAATGTAGTGAGAGGTTAAGAGCACGGACCCTGATAAGGACGGACCACATATTTGCAAGACCCCTCTAAGGGCAGGGCCCTGGGCATATGTACTAGTCACATGCCCATATGGCCTCATTCTGATACCAAATTTAATGGGTTTTTAGCCCACTAGCAAGTTACTTGACTTCATAGTACCTTACTTCCTTCAAATGAAAAAGGAGGTAATAATATCTATTTCATATACTTGTTTCTGAAGATTAAAGGAGTTACTATGTAACAACATGCTTAGAACAGTGCCTGGCACAGAGTCAACACTATCAATTTTGTGCCCAAGTTGTACACTAGGGACAGAGAAAAGTATGCTTAGTAGTCTCCAGGCCAGCCGCTTTGATATCAGCAGACAGCTCTTGTAGCCTGTGAGCCTTCTCCTCACCTGGAGCAAAGTTGCTGGTTCCTGCAACCACTGCCAGCCACTAAGGCCCCAGGTGGAAAAATCACAGCCGCCACCATGGGCAGTTCTGGTTTTGTGGGACCTGATGTCGCTGCCTTGGGGGCTGGGGATGGGGAAAGGCTCTTTAAGAAGAATATGAAATTAAGGCATGCGTACAATGTATTTTTAAAATGCTGCTAGATGGATTAATAGTCCCAATTCAACTTTCCCACCGCAGGATCTCAAAAATACCTGTGGCCACTCCACCATCCAAGAGCAAGGGAAGTTAGAGTGACAGCAGCCTTAACTGACCATGGTTAAATTATCTCATTTTTGCAAATCTTAAGAGAACAAATGACCATGCAACATATTTCTAGTGTCCCTCCCAGGGCCTTGGAAGGGAAGGACTCTGAAGCTTTATGGTGAATCTGACATTGGCCACCACCATCGCTCATGATGTCCGGGCAGATGATAAGGAGAAGTCCAAGAATCTAGTCACGGTCCCAAGTCCTGGTGATTCTAACCCTTGAACGTCTCAAATGTGCCTACTGCTGTCCATCAACCCTGCCTGGGCTTCACAGCCTCACAGATGGCTGCCCTGTTGGCACCCCATCCCCTCCAAGTCAGTCTCCCCAGAGCAGCTGCAGCGTGAGCCCTGCAGAAAGCAAACCTGACCATGTGCTCTCCCGATTAACATCCTCTGACAGCTGCCTGCTGACATCAGAGAAAATCCAGACTGCTTACTGTGGACCACGACTTCCCTCCAAGACCCTCTACCTTCACTGCTCAGCCCTTCAGGGCCAAGCCCCTGCCAGACAAGCTGCACCTCTGCAGGATGCTGTCTGGAATCCTATCCTCATCCCACACTTCAACCTGGCTAACTCATCCTTCTCATACTCATTTAAATGGCACTTCTCCCAAGAGGCTTTCCCTAGCCCCTCCAAAACAAAAACAAAACCTAGCCATGGGTATGGTCCCTGCAGCATCCTTGACGTGGTGCCTGCTTGCCAATCAAGAGCATTACTGTCACCTTCTTGCCATTACAGTACGTTAATTAGTCTGTCTCCCAGTGAGGCTGTCATGAGGGAGGGCCCTGTCTACCCTATATCCCCAGGGCCCAGCACAGTATCAAAGCATGGAGCCACTCAACAACCACATGTTGTGGAATGACTAAGTGTTTCAGAATGCCAAGGGCAGAGAGCTGGGGAACTGGAGGGCCACGATCTCATCCCAGCGCCACCACTAACTGTTGTGCAACCCGGGACAAGGCCTCCACCCCTTGGTGCCTCACACTCTCTTCAGAGACCAGAGCCTGTGCTCGTAACACAGGTTTCTGTGCTGCCTGCAGAAACCCCCTTCCCCTTGCAGAGACAGCACAATGAGACCTTCTTTTTGCTGAGTTTCCTATACACAGAAATCTTACAGCCTGACTTTGGAGCCCTTCATTTATTATTCATTTATTACCTTGTAATACCATTTCTGCTGCACTAGAAGGACAAGCCCTGGAACAGGCTTCCCACCTGCAAGTTAACACTGATTCGACCCAACCACAGAAAATCCTGTCTGAGAGCATCCAATTACTGACAGCCAAACAAGCCCAGGATGCAAAGAACCAGCCCGAAGTCAAGACATTCTCTTCCCCATTAACAATGTCCTTTAAACATTCCAAGCATTTTCATATTCATCATTTCTTTTAAAAATTTTTATTTTCATAACAATCCTTCGAAGAATGGACCTCAGAGATTATTATCCCCATTTTACAGATGAGGAAACTGAGGCTCAGAAAGGCTGAGTAACTTGTCCAAGGTCAGAGAGCTCGTAAGTGGCAGAGCTGATGTGAACCCCGTGGCAACTGACTCCACAGTCCATACTGTGTAACTACTCTATAGTATTCTCACTTCTACATTCTAAAGACGTTTTAAAGCATGATTTTAATATCCAGAACATATCTATAAATTAATTTTGTTCCCTAAGACAGATGAGTTTGAAAAATAGGAAGAAAAGCATGAAAAGAAGTTGAAGCTACTTAACATCTTATGAAATTGACCATATGTCTGTTACATGTCACTGAGCTCTGGCCACACTGCATCCTTCTAGTCTTGAAGCAAGCCAGCTCTTTGCAGCCTCGTGGTCCCCCTACTTGCTAATCCTGCTACCTTGACACTCTTCTCTGCCTTCTTCCCGGGCTTTAAGTCACAACGGACCCTTACATCTTCAGCAAAACCTCCTCTAACCCCTCCCCTGAATCTCTTACACTAGCCTGTTTATTTCCTTCACATTATCCATCATCACTGTCTTGTTCGTTTGTCTGCTTGTTTATTGCCTATTTCTTCCACTGGAATGTAAGCTTCCTGATGGCTAGGTCTGGTTTTCTCACCACTACACGGAACTACACTTATTAGCAATAAGTGATTGGATAAGTAAATAAATCTTATTTGCATTTGATCATTGTCAAAGCTTACAGTATCTCATTTATAATAACCAGATCACTATAATAGCCAAGTAACCTTACAATAACCAACTAAAATGACAGATAACAGCCTTCTATTTTTATTAAGGATACAAATAAAATAAGAGACCCAGAGAGGTTAAGTGACTTGCCTGGAGCCACACAGCACTGAGAGATAGAGATGGGCCTTTAACTTACCCATGGGTTGGCTTTCTATAAAAATCTGCTTAAAATATCTTTCCTTCAGTTTCTTCCAAATGCCTTAAAGATTCTCACAGGTCACTACATAGTAGTTTGCTGAGCCTCTGGCTTCCCTGCCCTGGAGGGCAGAGAGCTGCCCATGCCTGCAGCATTTCTTTTAGCTGACATCCTGCAAAGGAATATGAATTAATAGGATCTCTGGGCTGAAGCTAATCCACAGCCAGAATGTACCCAAGAACCTATGCAGAAAAGCTGATGGGCACAAAAACCTGGGTTTGTAGGATTTTCAGCAAAGGCAAGTATGTAAATGTCAAAGGACTTCTCTGTATCCAAGAGAGCTAAAAAGGTTACAGAGGCAGAAATATGCCAGCAATAAAGCTCTTGCCAAACTCAAGACCTAGAAACATGTATGATCTTGAGACAATAGATCAAGATGCTACCCCACAATGGCCTCATTCTCCCTAAGAGAGTGGGGTTCACTCTCATTCTAATACGCCCATGGTGGCTGGGCGCGGTGGCTCACGCCTGTAATCCTAGCTCTCTGGGAGGCCGAGGCGGGCGGATTGTTTGAGCTCAGGAGTTCAAAACCAGCCTGAGCAAGAGCGAGACCCCGTCTCTACTAAAAATAGAAAGAAATTAATCGGACGACTAAAAATATATAGAAAAAATTAGCCGGGTATGGTGGCGCATGCCTGTAGTCCCAGCTACTTGGGAGGCTGAGGCAGGAGGATCGCTTGAGCCCAGGAGTTTGAGGTTGCTGTGAGCTAGGCTGACGCCATGGCACTCTAGCCAGGGCAACAGAGCCAGACTCTGTCTCAAAAAAAAAAAAAAAAAAAAAAAATACACCCATGGTAAAAATAAAATAAAAAATTAATCAAAACCTAGCTTTACAGCTAACAAGAACAGGAAAGTGTCTCTCACACCCCTACCCCATAATCCACATATCAGAAAAGCTGAGGCTGTTCAATTTCTAAGTCATCTAACCTGGCAGCTCTGGCTTCTGAACTCAATGGACTTGAAAAGATTTTTCCCAGGAAGAAGTGCTGGGAACAGACGGTGCTCTCAGCTCTGTGTTCCGTTCAGAAAGTACATCCAGACCAAGAAGGCAAACCACCTACTGTCTGCCACACCATCATCTCCTAAAATAAAGGACGCATTATACCAAGTTGGAAAATGTCCGCTCAGCATCAGTAACGCAACTGAGCTTCTTGAAAAACTAACCATTCTCTCCTCATTTTCCCCTGGACTGGTGAAAATTTTAACAGGAACAAGTCTGTGACCAGTGATTGGGAATCACAACTCCACCCCATGCCCCTCATCCACATATAAGGACAAGGAGGCCCAGGGAGGCCAGGCAGCCCGAGAGTCCCCAGGCTGGCTGGCAGCAAGCCCTCAGACGGCGCCCAGGCCTGCCTCGCCGTCTCTGTGAAGACACGTGCACGAAAAGTATGTCAAATGAGCTCCACTTTCCTTTATTTACCAAATGCTGTATCGTCTCTTCCTGGGCTAGGACAGACCCCAGGACTGGTCTGGGTTCCAGAAAAACTGGGGATTGTGACTTGGATTAGGTTCAGAGTCATTTAACATTGGTTTACCCCAGAAGCTGCTAGTTAGCAGTGCAGAGAAAGTGCACGGGAGAGAGGGTGCTGTGGGCACACACAGCTCCCCTCCACCTTGTGTGTTCTCAGAGGCACGTCCGGGGCTCAGGGATCTAGGCGGCCCATGCAAGACAGGCTCACAGGTCTGAGGAGCATAGAAGTGTGGGCCTGTTACCTATTATGTCTTTAGCCTCACTGTACCTAGAAAACAACTTCTAACAGCGTAAAGCTGCGGCTCAGCTAGCCAGACACAGAGCAGATTTGTGGCCTTGAAAGTCTTGCTGGGTGTCAAGAGGCAGTGTCCCCTTATCCGTGCTGCAGGGCCCAGGAATTTTCTATTTGTGTCCACTCAGGGCTTCTAGGGGCAGGTTCAGTGGTTGCTGTCCATGATCTCCACATCCCTAACTAATAAACTCCTTGGGGACAGTAATCTCTTTTATTTTAAATGTAGTATCCCCCAAACAACTTGATATACTCCTGGGCATAGAGAAGCACTTGACAGTTAACTAAACTAAAAAGAGGGCTAAGACAGGAGTCCAGCTGGGGCTGTTTCTGGGACATAGAGTTTCGTCTGCACAGGATTACAGTATTTAAACCCTGGATGGTTAATCAACAGTGAGGTTACACCCCAACACAGTCTACTCACAAGATGAGAAACTTATCCCTGAATTTGGAGATGCCAATAATGGAAACGCTGCCTTTCCTCCACGGGACGGAGGGTTCCTTGAGGGCAAGAGTTGTGTTTTGCTCATCTCTGCATCTTCCAAATGTGCCTAGCATGGAGACTGACGCCGAGCAGGGGCTCCATAGATGCTGATGAACTAAACTGTTGCATTGCCGCAAATTTCTGCTTCCTCAGTGCATCCTGACAGACCCTATCATTCATTCATTCATTCATTCATTCATTCATTTTGTTCATCAAATGCTTTTATATGCCAGGCATTGTGCCAGAAAATACAGATACTATGGGGACAAAGTAAGACTGCCCTGGTCCCTGATCCCATGGAACTTATATTCTTAGCAGACGAGATAGATTTTTAAATCCAATAGTCACACAAATAATCATATTGTTTTAACTGTAATAAATAATCTAAAGGAGAAGTATGGGCATAGTATGGGCATAGATAACAAGGGACTAACTCTGCAGTTGGTGCAATGTAGAAATTTTAATCACACTAAAATAAAACTTCAACTTTGTTGGCACAGATGATTTAGCAAGAGGGAAAGATATAAAGCCTAGGGGTTCATTAGATGGTCTTAATATCATAGTGTACAGATCACCAATATATTAATAGGAAAAGTAAGCACCTTCCTCCCCTAGATCTCTAGTGCTTACCAAAGGAAATAGAAACAAAAACTAACAAAAATGCAATTAATCCCTGGTTACCAGAGGAGAAACAATTTCTAACAACCACAACATAAAACAATCGAGATCCAACTTTTATTTCCAACAGTATGGTAGACTGGATACCCTGATCAAACCACTAGCGAAAAACAGCTGAAAAGGCAGAATAAAAAGTAACAACAACAACAACAACAAAAATCCTGTATTTTTAAATGCATGGATAAACTTGTAAGAAAGTAAGAAATAATCAGAAACCAAAAAACAAATGAAAATAAGAACACAGAGGTAAACTGGCTTTCGTTTTGAGGGCACCTACTAAACCAGGTTACTATGAATGTTGATTTGCACATCCTCTTAGAACACAGGACACAGACGACAAAACCCAGAGTCCACGCAAGGCGGAAGTTTGATAGGCGTCCACTCTATACCACCACCCGCATACAGCTAAGCCTCCCTACGCCCTCAGTATAAAAATAAAAGAGAAATAAACCTAACTCACCAGAGAACTGGCTCAAATTCTCTTTCGATAATTTGTTACCACATCTAGCTCTTGTACAGGCTTTTGGTCCATAATCAGGGTAGCTGGGAGGTCTGAGAAACTTCAAGCTGACAATTTAACGTACAGTGATCCCATTAGGTATGTATGTGGCAGAAGCAAATGCCAATCTCTTCTGGAAGAACCCACTTTCACCCAGCCCTCAAAGAACTCGCATAGAAAAGGCTCCAAGAAATATGAGTTCATGGTAAAAAAAAAAAAAAAAAAAAGACAGGCAAACATACCCACACAAAATATATTAAAAAATTAGATACCAGAAAAAGAGTAGAAAAAAATTCCCTAAAATTAGACCCACAAGAGAACTTCAGATACTGAAATTACCAGATATAGAATGTGTTTAATATGCTTTAATAATTAAATGGGATTGAAAATATAAAGAGAGAACAAGAGACTATGAAAAAGACTAAGCAGATTTGAAAAAGATCCAAATACAACTTTTAGAACTATAATAATAAAAATTAAAAAAAAAAAAAATCTCAATGGGTAGGCAAAACAGTAGCCCAACTAAAGCTCCAATAAGAACTGATTAACTGGGCCAGATGCGGTGGCTCACGCCTGTAATCCTAGCACTCTGGGAGGCTGAGATCGGTGGATCGCTCAAGGTCAGGAGTTCGAGACCAGCCTGAGCAAGAGCGAGACCCCGTCTCTACTAAAAATAGAAAGAAATGATCTGGACAACTAAAAATATATATATAGAAAAAATTAGCTGGGCACGGTGGTGCATGCCTGTAGTCCCAGCTACTCGGGAGCCTGAGGCAGGAGGATCGCTTGAGCCCAGGAGTTTGAGGTTGCTGTGAGCTAGGCTGACGCCATGGCACTCTAGCCAGGGCAACAGAGCCAGACTCTGTCTCAAAAAAAAAAAAAAAAAAAAAAAGAAAAAAAAGAACTGATTAACTGGAAGAAAATTCCGAGGTAATCATTTATAATGCAGCACTGGGAGAAAAAAGAAGGAAAACATGAAAGAAGATAACAGACATAGATGATAAAGTATAAAGGTGTGAAAAATGCCTCAAGTTCCAGAACAAAAGGAAAAAGAAAATGGGGCAAAGGATATATTTGAATAGATAAAGCCTGAGAAATGTCCTGAACTGATGAAAGACAATAATCCAGATTCTGAAAGACTAACTAATCACAATCAGGATAAAAATAAAATGAAATAAAATAAACATCACTAATACCAAAACCAGACAAAGACATTAAAGGAAAAAGAAAACTACAGACCAATACCTGCCTTGAACACAGATATAAAAACTCTAAATAAAATTTTAGCAAATAAAGTATAACAACATATCAAAAAGATAATAAATAACGATCAGTGGAGTTTATCCAAGGGACACAAGGTTAGTTTACATTCAGAATTAATCAATGGGCTGGGCGCACTGGCTCATACCTATAATCCCAGCACTTTAGGAGGATATCTTGAGCTCGGGAGTTTGAGACCAGCTAAGGCAATATAGTGAGACTCCATCTCTACAAAAAATTTTAAAAATTGGCCAGATGTAGTAGTGCGTACCTGTTGTCCTAACTACTCAGGAGGCTGAGGAGGGAGGATCACTTGAGCCCAGGAGTTTGAAGTTGCAGTGAGCTTTGATCACACCACTGCACTCTAACCTGGGTGACAGACTGAGACCCTGTCTATAAACAATAATAATAATAACAATTAATCAATGTAATCTACTATATTACCAAACTTAGAAAGAAATATCAAACAATCTCAATAAATGCAGAAAAAGCGTTTGGTAAAATCCAGCATCTATTCCTAATTAAAACTGTCAACAAACTAAAAATAGAAAGGAAGTTCTTCTATCCGATAAATGGCATCCACCATATATATATACCTCAACAAAGCTGTATGGGGGGAAAAAGTACCAACACTTTTTATAAAAACTTTACTTAAAAAAAGAAAAAACAAACAAGCAGGCGGTTCACTGGTGAAGTAAGCAAAGCCTCAAGCTGGTCCGAAAACTGCTCTTGGAAGCGCAGCGTCAGCATGAAGCGTGGCAGGAAGGCCAAGAGCAGGAAGCTGGGCAGACGGGCCTCCCATCACACTGGGGAGGGCCGTAAATGTGGTTTGGACATGACTGGCTTTTTGAGGTTGCCTTCATGGCAAAACTGATTTATTCAGTGCCCAAGTCTCTGGCAGTCCAATACTTAGAGCCTGAGACAGATGTCAGGTTGCATTCCTGTGGCTTTTTTTCTTTCCCTATGTACATTTCGAAAGAGATTCCTGGGTGCCTATGAAGCCTTCACCCAAAGCAAGCTCACCATGGTGAAACTTCAGGCATGGCTGAAGGATTAAAGACACAGCGTTTTGAGGAGAAAGAGAGGCAGAGCTTTGGAATGGCTCCAGGCAGGAGCTCTGTGCATGGAGGTGCAGACATACAGGCACAACCCCAGGGGGCACCCTAACCCCTTGAGCAGGGCAGGGAGGGGAAAGGAAAGCACTCCTCAACCCCAGCACCCCTGGGAGGCAGGATTCCCTCCTCCAGCCCTACCCCCAGGAAGCAGTGGGCCTTCCCAGTGCTCCCTTCATCAAATGTTAAGAGAAGAGCTTAAAAATGAAATGTCAGTGGAGCAGGCAAAGGAGGCCACTTCCCATTCATCCTACCTACCCTGATTCTAGCCCTCCTCCGTTATTACCTTGCGGTGCATCACTCTGGAAGCCCCTTAACCTCCAGGCATCCTGGTTTCCCCATCGGTTGGATGGAGAGATAATCACTGTACTATCTACGTCATTCATTTTTCCTCTAAAGGACTGAAACACACATAACCCTGAGAATTTCAGAACATGGGGGTCAATCTGGCAGGCCACGGCTGAGACCTGGTGGGCATGGATAGCTTTATTTAGCCTGCATGATATTTAAAACTCAAGAAAGTCCATATTAAAAAAAAATCCACAAGTCTGTCTTTTCTTGAAAAACCCAAAGGAAGATCTGGCCTCTCGGGACCCACATTCCCAAGCAATCATCTGGAGCTGAGTAATGACCCCCCAGAGAGCCCTTCACTCATTTAGGTCACTGGCTTTGGCCCTGGGGACATTCGGGTTTGCCATGCCCGAGAGTCAGTCAGAAGGGTACTTGGACTTCATCTCGTCCAGACTGCTCCTCACCCAGGACATTCTGTGACAGGCCTATACGATGGCCCCAGGCTTGAACATTTCTCTTGCCGTGGGAACTCATTGCCTTTGGAGGATGGCCATGGGCAGGATTCCATTTGCTGGAAAGTTCTTCCTTATATTCAGATGGAAGGTCCTGCCCAGTATCCTCCACCCTCAGGCCCAGGGTCTACTTTCCCTTATTGCTTCCCCGCCCCTATTTCAGCACTTCGGGCATTTATAGCCACTGAGTTCTCTCCATGGAAACCTCAATGCCCAGTTTCTTCAGCCCTTCCCTTTAGACACAAGCTCCTGGCATCCCAGCACTTGCCTTTGAACATGCTCTACTTTATCTGTGTCAAATGTGGGCTCTTCCTTCCCATTTTGTCCTGGTAAGCAGGCTGAATTAATTACTGACACATGTTCCTGCATGGTGGCTCTCCTCTCGCGGGCTTTAAACAGGGGCAGTGTCACTGAGTACTATGAGCAACATTAAATATGTTCTGTCGGTTTTAGTCTCAACATCCCAAATGATAAAAATAGACCTCATGGCATCAGGCAGGATAATTCACCCTCTCTACAAATCATTTCCGAAACAGAAAAAGGAAGCTTCAGGGATTTCCCACATTTAAAAAATTACGTAAGTCTTGGAGTGAAAGTTAATTGTTTAGAATTTTAAAAAATGTAGCCCATGTTCTGAGGTTAAATACTTTTTATGTAGAGGAAATAAACAATATGCCAAGATTCACCAGTGCAGACCTGGTTAGAACAAAGACAAAAAAATCTCTCTCCTGTGCTTCCTGTGGTTTTCTCGAAGGCCAACATTGTGGGAATGGAAAAAGCAAGGAGCCTTTATGTCATCTCACAGGTGAAATCTCTGTGTGTGTGTGTGTGTGTGTGTGTGTGTGAGAGAGAGAGAGAGAGAGAGAGAGAGAGAGAGACACAGAGACTGAGAGATGGACTGAGATTTTAGAAAAGTCACTGTCTGTCTCTGGATCAGTAACCTATAGCCTAAAATGCTAGGCTTGGACCAGATCACTGAAAGGGCCTCAAATCTGCATCAGAGTCACCCGGGCGTGCACTGTGTTAAACATGCAGATCCCCTGGCTGGCCCAGGGAAATTCTGAATCTGGAGGACTGGGGTGGGACCAGGAAGCTGTGGGTATGGCAAATGCCCGCGTGATTTTGACCCAGGTTGCTCAGTCTGATGGTACCATTCCAGGTCCGTCCCTACACTCCATTATTTGTCATGCGTTCCGTGGCAGGAGGTGTGCTAGGGGCTGGGGGCTGTAACAGGAAACAAGTCACGCAGGCGCAGCGTGCAGCGAGCTCATGCATCCTCAGGGTAGGTGATGGGACGTGGCCAAGGAAACAGATGACTGTCCTGGGATGTGGTCAGGGCTAAGACACCCATAAGCACAGGACACCATGGGAAGCTGCTCAGGCTGAGCGAGGCAGGGAGGTCAGGGAAGGCTTGCTGGGGAGATGAGGTCTCGGCAGACTCTGAAGCACGTGGAGGACCTGACCAGGGGAAGCCCAGGCTGGCAGCACGTCAAGGCCAAGGGACCAGATAGAGCACATGTGTCTGCGGAGGGAGAGAAGGAGCTCACAGCTGGAGACGCAGGCAGGGGCCAGATCAGCAGGGCCTGGGAAGCTACCAAGAGCTTCAGATTTTAACCCAGAGGCCAGGAAAGCCCCGGAAGGGCTCTGAGCAAGGTAGGGACATGACCAGACTTGTGTTTAAGAAACATCACTGTGGTCGCTGTGTACAGAATACATTGCAGGGAAAAGACAGGATGCAGGAAGAAGGAAGAAGAAGCCAGAATAAACAAAGGATCCATCCCTTCTGCACCGTGGAGGCTCGGCTAGAGGAGGCCCAGGTGGGGAATGGCCCCGACTCTCAGGGGAAAGCCAGCTTTGCCTTCTTACCCCAGATCCCACAGGATGATCACTTTTTCCATGGTGGAGAAACTTGGGCTGAGAGAACAGAAGCCTCTTCCCACCTGCACACCCCCCTCTAATGCTCTCTGGGCTGCCCACTTCTCTCAGGCTCGGAAAGGGAAATGGAACCTGCCAGTTGGTTTTACGGTATCAAGTAGCAAAAGCAAGAAAGTTCTAGAAATGGCTCAAAAGAGAAACACCCTTCATGCTTACCCTTTGGGGATATAAATACCATCTTAATAATAATTTACTTGTGGCCAGCACTCTACCAGCACAATACTTTGATCACCATACCTTTCTTTTTTTTTTTATTTCAAAATATTAAGGGGGTACAAATGTTTTAGGTTACATGCATCGCTTTTGTAATGCTTGAGTCTTGGCTATAGGTGTGCCTACAAGTAGTGTTCATTGTACCCATTAGGTAGGTTTTTGTCCCCCTACTCCCCGGCTGATTTCCACTGGGGACTCACCATACATTTCTGAAGGCTCCCAACACTCCTGAGAAACAAACATTCCCATTCTAGAGAGGAGGAAACCAAGGCCCAGGGGGCTTGAGCGACGGGTGCAAAGTCACGGAGAGAGCTGGAAGCAGAGCAGAGGCTAGGAATTCATTCCACGGCTCTTTACTGCTATTGATCCCCCAGCCCACGGGGACTGTAATTAATTAAAATGTCTCTCCGCAGCACCAGAGACCGCAAACAGGAGAATTCAATGAAAACGATCTGCCCGGTGTGAAAGTGTTTCATCTTGAAGTCTTGGGAGGGCTTTTGAAAGGAGAGAGGAACCCATGAGGTGGAGAGGGCAGAGATGCCGCAGGCCTGTCAGGAAATGTCATCCCTGCCTGGAAATGCCCACGCCGAGAAGGCCAAGACTGCGTATCTGAGTCCTTCGCTGCTCTTGGGAGGTGGGAATAATCCTGTTCCGAGGACTAGAGGGGACAAATCACATGCAATGCTTCCCTTTCTTCTACTCTCATCCTCACATTTTTATCCACGTCAAATTAGCTAAGTTAATGTACAGTTTGTTTATAGAAAGAGAACAGTCTCCAAACACCACTGTCACCGAAAAATTAACAGCTATTTTTGAGCCCTCACAATGTGCGAGGTAAAAGCCCTGTCTATACGGTCTCCCAATTAATCTTTAGCATAAGTCTATGAAGTTGGTTAACTATTATCCCCATTTTACAAGTGGAAAAACTGAGGCTCAAAAAGGCTAAGCATCATCCTTAAGGTCCACACAGCTACTACAAATGACAGAGGCAAGATTCGAACCCAGGCCTTTCCGACTGCTGAGCCTATGCTGCTCTGCTTGCGAGGGTGTGCCTTGCAAGGGCGACGCCCCTCACCGCATTCCGTCAGTGACAGAGAGAGGAGGGATGCCGCTGACTCTGAGTACGTGGGAACTTTGGTGAAGAAGGCAAGCTGGAACTCTCTCCATCTCTGCCACCACCTGCTTTCTTGGGATGAGAAAGGAGGGAACCAACATGCTAGCAGACAGGGCTGGGCACTGGAGGGTTAACGGGCCCGCAGAGAAGAGGCAGCAGAGCCTCCAATTCCCGCAGCACTCGAGTGCCCACCACTCTCCCCTCCACTGCCTCGCTGCCCCTCACAACAAACCTGGGAGGCAGGAAGGGGACCGTGATATTTCCATTTTCCACAAGAGAAGCCCGACCTGCCAAGGGTCACGGAACATGCATATCTTGGGGCTCCATTAGCACCTCTCAGATGGAGAGCCAGGCTTTAGGCCGAAGCTAAAGCCGTGCACAAAGGCTGGCAAGGATGGGAGTGGAGTCAGAGCAGTCCGAGAGGGCGGAGAAGAGACCCAGGGAGAGGAGGAGGAAGGAAGTGGGGGATGCTCAGCCTCCAGGCTGCCAAGGGATGATCTATTTATCATGCTAGGCGTTCGATAGCAGCCGGAGTGATTTTTATGGGCAAATTGCCCAACAAGCCTGTGAGTACTCAGGAAACAAATTGAACAGGAGGTAAAAGGTAATGGTCTTATAATTAAAGCATGACCACCTGGGGTTGGGCAGAGGGAAGAAATTCTCTCTCTGGAGGACAGGAATGGAGAATTTTTTCTCCCTCATGGGTCGATACAACCTAGAAGGGAAAAATCTGCCATGGTCTACTCACAAGCAAAAAGCAATTACTGATGCCATGTTGTAGTTGGGTTCTACTGGTTAAAAAAAAAAGAAAGCAATTGCTGAGATGGGAAGATGAAAATATAAATGTAGTTGCCAGTACGTAGGCCTTCTTGTACAAATATCATCTTATCACACAGTACACCTGGGATATAACTTAATGAATAAACAATGATGGACTGGAAGAAAGTCCCAAACTACTGAAGGATGCCAGTTCCATGTTCTCTGAAAAATTGGTAGGTTTTCAGTGAGTGAGGTCTTTCATCTGGTAAGACCCAGAAGTGCAATTTACTATCATGAATTTTTAATTTTCAAATTAATAACATCTATTTACTATAAAGTCAACCAATGTGGACAAGGAGGTTATTTTGATCAACACAAATAATTTGAACTCAGGACCTGGAGGCAACAGCTTGCAGCTCACATCTGCCTCAAAGTACAGTTCCTCCGTTTGGCTTTGGTTGCCCAATGCTGAGAACATCTTTCTGATTTAACGGACAGTAGAAGCATCTGATGAATAAATAGATGCATTTTTGTTTAAACAGCCTGCTCTCCAATCTCAGGATTATCTTCGATGAAACAGATGCTGAAAGAATAAGCTGGTGACCTTTGACATGCAAAAATATGGTATATAATACATGAGTGTTTTTTAAAAAATACATTATTCTTATTATTACAGCTTTAAAAAGAGTTAACAGAACTTGAAAAATGTTTACAAAATTGTTATAAACATTGAAGTGCCCACATGACCGAGACAGTTTATAAAGTGCTGGCTGGGATGAACTCTGAGATCACCGTGACATCTTGAACAGAAAGCAATGAAAAGCCCAGAGGCAGAAGCAGGTCGGAAGCAAACAGGCATTCTCCCCTGTTTCAGAGGAGGAAGAGGGGAGGGAAGAAGAGACGGTAACAATTACCGCCACAGACTGCACCTTCTCAGATAAATCCTTATACACCTAAAGCTAGAAAAATCGCCAGCTGAAAAAGATAAAAGTGTTTAGATGCACAAAGCTACGAATGCTCTGCCAAGTCCTCCTCCTGCCCCAGGGCTAGAGCCTTGGCCGTAATAACTAAGCAGCTTCTGGTATAGAGAAGACCAGATCCCCCAAACAAGCAATTCAGACACTTTGGTGACTGGCTAACCAACATACCTGCAGCGGTGATGTGTACAGATGGCAGATTTGCACAATGCGTGCTGTGGCACGTTTATTCATTCTTAACGACGATGGTATTCTTTTGCTATCTATCTTAGGGAGAAGGAAAATCACTGCTCTATCTTATATCTAGAAAAACTAAAAGGCTGGGATAATTAGGAAAAAGAAGAAAAGGCAGAGGTGGTGACCCCCCCATCCCTAGAGCTATTCAAGCCGATACCTAGATGATACCTTTGAAGGCAACTGCAGAGAGGATTCCTCCTCGGGGTGAGATGTTGTACTGAATGATTCCTAAGGTTCCCTTCCAACTTAAACTCGGTTTCTAAAAATAAAAGCAATCCTTTTAAAATTAATTTTTAAAATCACACAAGATATACATATACACAATCATATCTTGGGACCAACAACAGTACAATGGAATTTCGGAAGCATTTTTCCCACGCGTATTTTCTCGGGTAATCGTTGCCACAGCCCTGCACCGCTGCTATTGCTGCCATTATCCCCATTTTAGAGGTGAGGCAGTGACTTTGAGTTTAAGTAATTGCTCTGAGATCAGACAGCTGGAGAGTAGAAATCCCTGAGAACTCCAGGTTTCCCTCTGACATTTCTCCTTCTCCTCCTCCTCCTCCTCTTCTCTCATCTTCTCCCCTTTTTGTCTTCTGGAAAGTACAGTTTAATAACGAGGAAATGGAGGGGAGAGGAATGGAGAATCAGCCTCCTGCACAGGTAGCTGAATCCCCTCCCATCACTTTGTGCCACAAGATGATTCAGGGAAGACTTACTCATAACCTCGGTGTGTAATGAATACATTGAGATGTGCAATAATTTAAAAAAAATGGTTCATGCATATCTGAGCCAATTTTAAAGAGAAAAAATTAGTCCCCTTTTTAAGTTTAAAAAAGGAAGTATTTTAGTTTAAAGTGAGGAAATGAAAGGGAGGAGGTTTTTGGATTTTTTTTTTTTCCCCCAAAAATAGGCTCTGTCATTCCCACTAGTGGTGAATGCTCACTGCTTCTGAGATCACAGTCAATGAAACATTCGGCTGAATTCCATAATGAACCGGCGTAGAAGACAAATGCCAATTCATTAAAGAAGGAAAAAAGATTACTTCTAAAAGATAAGTCCTCCAGATTGGTTACTGGGTTTGAATTTTCAAAAGGAGAACCACCTGATTCTTGATTTTGTTTGGAGGCTGTTTTGATCTTCAGAATTCAGATCAAAAATGATTTTTCCCAAAAATGTTTTTGCAAAGAAAGTGTGGGAGGAAATGGTTAGGGAGGAGTTATTCCCATCAGACAGCCTTTCAGTATTCCAACTTCTTGAAGAAGCCACATTTCTCAAATGGTTGGAAAGGAATGAAGAGTCCCAAAACCCTGCACCAGAATTGGACAGTTTCCATACATAACCTCTCCATCCTCTTCCTGATGGAGAACTCTGGAGGGCAGGAGTTACCAAGCCCTTCCTGCAAAACGGGCCCCTGGGACCTAGAAAGTTTTCTTAATTGATTCAAGAACACACAGCACAGACTTGTGTTCTGACTTGTATCTTGACTTATATCTAGGCCAGCGCTCCTTGCTCCTCAACAGGGAAAGCACTTCCAAAGAAAGATGCCAACTCGAGTTCAGCTTCCTAAAACCTAGCTCGGCCATTATCTGGGGAAAGCAAGCCACCATGCTATAAGGACACTCAAGCTTCCTCATGGAGAGGTCCATGTGTTGAGGAACTGAGGCCTCCTGCCGATAGCTATGGGAATGAGCTATCTTAGAAGCAGATTATCCAACCCAGGTTGACACTTTAGATGCCTGCACGGCTGCCAACATCTTGCTACAACATTACAAGAGACCTTGAGCTAGCACCACCCAGCTAAGCCCAAGTTCCTGACACACAGATACTAATTTGTTATGCAGCAATATACAACTAAAACAGGAAACGGTGAGTTTAACAGCAAGTAGATAATAGGAAAAGTCATAGTTTTACGGCAGAAGAAGTAATCTGCGTACTTGGATGAATGCTTCCCTATTATTAAGCTAAAAGAGAAATCAGATGAGATAGGCTGGCTTCATGCTGTCGGCTCAAAAACCACAGGGAAAAAGAAGGGAAGGTGTAGACAAAGACACTCAGCTAAGGCTGGCTGACCCACTCAGCACTCCACTCCCTCCCCTGGGAGATGCCACAGGAAAGGCCCAGGGCTACCCTCCAAACTTACAGTCCTCCTCCACTTCCCCAAATAGAGCAAGCCCTTTCCTGCCCTCTGATCTTTGCATTTTGGGGAGGGAGGTCCTCCTCCTCCTCCTCCTAGCATCTCCTTCCTCTTTCGTTCATTTATTTCTATTCATTTAATTTTTTAAAACTTTTTATTGTGAAATAATTTCAAACTTACAGAAAAGATGCAAGACTAGTACAAAGAACTCCATCTGTCCTTCATCCACGTTGGTTGTTATCACTACCCACATTTGTTTTACCATTCTCTCTCCCCCATCTACCTATCATCTAAAATGTTTTTCTAAACCATTTGAGAGCAAGTAGAGACATGATAACTCTTTATGCCTAAATTCTTTAGTGTGTATTTGTTAAGAATAAGGACATCAAAACCATGAAATTTAACAATGATACAATACTATTATCTAATCTACGGTCCATATCCAAATTTTGCCAATTGATCCAATAATGTACTTTATGGCTAATTCTATTTTCTGGTTCAGGATCCAATGCTTTTTTCCCTCGTCAAACATACCACGTGCCAGGCACTGTGTAGAGCACTGGGAAAAAAAGGGGGGGCCGGGCCGGGGGCAAAACCAACCCCCGCAAGGCACCTATAGTTTAATAGGGAGACGTGTTAACAGAATAATCACACTAATTACACATTTGTGTAATTGCAAACTAAGACATGTGCCTTAAAGAAAAAGGCCTGAGAGGAGTGAGAACTGGGGTGGGAGGGGGTCAGAAAGCTCTCCTGAGATAAGGACACTTGAGCTGAGATCTGAAGGGAGAAGCAGGGTTTGCCAGGCCAACTCTGTGCGCATGCGTGTGTGTGTTTGTACGTGTGGTGGGGTAACTGGAAGAACACTCCATGCAGTGAGAAGGACATGTGCCAGGGTTCTATTGGGGGAGCACATGTGGCTTTTTCCAAGGTCGGTGTGGCTGGAGGGCAGAGGTGGGGGAGGGCAGTGTGGGGAGGGAGCCGGGAGTGAAGTCTTTATCCCAGAACCGGAAGCCACTGATGGTTTCCCAGGAGAGCCAGTGGCATAATTTACATTTCCAAAAGATCACTCTGACTGCTGCATGGAGAAAGGTAATGAAAATAATACAGGTCAACCATCCCTTAGCCTCAATTCCAAAATCCAAACAGCTTTTTTTAATAACTTTTTTTTATAACTCATTTAGTGACAAAGCCTGACCTGAATAGACATGAGTCTATTTATACCCTTCATTTTCCCACTTAGTGTGAATACATTTTTGCCACAGGAAAAAAATGTGTTTGATTATGGGGAGCTCCTGTAGACCCCACTCGGGCTATTACATAATACAATATATGCATGGTGTTAACATTTCTACATCAGAAAGACTCTTGTACCTGTGTTACAGACTGAATGCTTACGTGCCCCCAAAATTCATATGCTGGAATCCTAACCCCTCATGGGATGATATTAGGACGTGGGGCCTTTGGAAGGTAATTAGGTCATGAGGATGGATCCTTCATGAATGGGATTAGCGCCCTTATAAGAAGAGAAGAGAGAGCTTGCTCGTTCTCTCTGCCACATGAGGACGAAGCAAGAAAGCAGCCATCCATATACCAGGAAGAGGGTCCTCACCAAGAACCTGCCTTCTGGTACCCTGATCTTAGACTTCCAGCCTCCAGGACTGTAAGAAATAAATGTTTGTTGTTTAAGCCACCCAGTCTATGGTATTCTGTTATAGCAGCCCAAACTGACTAAGACAGCCAGTTATCAATTTATTGCCCCTCAGCTCCAAACCCACCTTCATTGCACGCTGTGCAAAAATGGTTCTGGGCCCTAAAACACGTTTCCCTTGCTAGCTAACATGATCTTAACAGCAGTCAGCAGAAGATGCTGGAAACACAGTGCAGGAGGGAAGGTTTATTTCATCCTGGTTCTGGTGTGTTCAGCAGGCAGGCAGCACGGGTGGCTCCTCTGGCACTAGGCCCCTGCAGCAGGCACAGCTTCTCCGTGTCCAGCTCCTACTGCACGTCACCTCTCCATTGCCTGGCTCCTGCAGCAGGCAGCAACCAGCAGCATCCATGGCCAGCCAGCTTCCCCCAGCACCCAATCCCTTGGGTGGGCTTGTAGTGGAATGCTTTCTGTGAGATACCTCACCATGCATTTCTTTCCCCAGCACCCTAGCAGGAGGATTTCTAGCAAGATTTGCTGGTGTGACACCACAGTGACTTCTCTGCCATTCAGTAAGCATAACTGCCTTCCCCAAGAAATCAGGTTCTCAGCCTGGGGGCCTCTTCCTTGGATGCTCTTTCTCAGCCCTGGAGGGAGGATTTTCTACTTTGGGACTTCTAGCTCAGCCCTGGGGGGTGTGGCTTCTCCTATATCTGCTATTCCTGTATTCTTTAGAGCTCTTTTTACTTCTTACTAGCCAATCCTTGATTACTCCAATGTCCTGTTATAGTTAATAATTCTTTACATTAAACTTCCTGGGTTCCAATTACTGTGTGGTTTCTCTCTCCTGAATGAACCTTGACAAATATAATTCCGAATCCTAAATTGTGCCTAATACAGAGGATTTGCGCTAAGAGATTCCAGACCTGTCACAAGGACACCTATGTACCACTCATTAAATGCCAGGCACTATTCCATGTGAACTCATTTAATCCTGATAACTATCTCATGAAGTAGGTACTATTATCAGATCCCTTTTTTTTTTTTTTTTTTTGAGACGGAGTCTCTGTAACCCTGGCCAGAGTGCCATGGCATGATCATAGCTCAATGCAACCTCGAACTCCTGGGCTCAAGCAATCTCCTGCCTCAGCCTCCCAGAGTAGCTGGGACTACAGGTGTGCACCACCAAGCCTGGCTAAATTTTCTACTTTTTGTAGAGACGGAGGTCTCGCTCTTGCTCAGGCTGGTTTCGAACTCCTGACCTCAAGCGATCCTCCTACCTTAGCCTCCTGGAGTGCTAGGATTACAGACGTGAGCCACTGGGCGCGGCCTATTATCAGGCCCATTTTAAAATGGAGGAAACGAGGGAAAAAACTTTTCCAAAGTCATGCAGCTAGTAAAGGACAGAGCTGGGGTTCAAACTCAGACAAACCATGTCCTCATGAGCCTGGGGCTTGCGGGGAAGTGGCGGGGTGGGGGGAGCACGGAAACCAGTTTGAAGGCTGCTGTGTGTCTTTTACTGCGCTCTCAGGCCCGTGCTCACTCCACCGACCGCAGCTGCGTACATCCCACTGCCCTGGAATCATCTGTCTAGTGGTCCAGCTGGTCCTCAAGGGCAGAGACCTTGTCCTTTCCTCTCGGAATGTCAAGTGCTTAGCAGAAAGCCAGCCTGGGGCACATTCGGTATTCAGTCAGAAACTGCTGGATAAATGACATGTTGAATGAAGTAGAACTACAGATCGAAATGCCAGCCAAACAGCAGGCTGAGCCTTCCAGGTCACATGACTTCTCTGCCCAACACCCTTCATGACCCCGGGGAACTGGAGGATGGAGTCCAGCTCGGGGACCTGGCCCCCCTGCATTTCAGCCTCTCCCAGCCCCACTCCTGGCTTTACTTTTTAGGGGCCAGAAGCACTGAATTTGGGAGACTTGCATACCCCATGAGGTTTGCCCCACTTTGGACCTTTGTGCCGTACCCTCTGCCTGGAATCCCTTCATGCCCACCCTACCCCCAGCCGTTTCCCTGCCTGGGTAACCCATCCTGCTCCCTTTGAAAGACTTAGGTCGAGATTCCCTCCTTCGGGAAGCCTTTCCTGCTCTACCCACCCTGCCCATCTGGGTCCACTTGCTCTCCTATGTGCTCACATAGAGCCCTGTACCTACAGCTACCAGAGGTCCCACTGTATTCTGATGTGACCTGTTTGGTGTGCGGAGCCAAGGGTATTTAGCGGTGAAGGCTGAGGACTCTGCAAACCAATCACAGCTCCATCAGTGACCAGCTGTGTGACCTTGGGTGAAACATTTCATCTCCCTGATGCTTGGCACCCTCACCTATGAAACGGGGATAATTATAGTGTGCGTGTTATTGGGTTGCTGTGAGGATTAAAAATGATAATGTATGCAAAGTGCTTACCACTGCCAGGCAAAAACAGCCTGCAACAGTAGTTGGGTGTCTTAAGCTCAGAAGCTGCATGTTACACATCTTGGTGGCCTCACGACCGAGCACAGTGTCTGACCAACAGCAGGGCTCAGTGGCCAAACGAATGGATTCGTTCTCTCCCCACCCTAACAGCCTTCAAAACTGGTCTCCCTGCCTCCAGTGGCTCCAGCATTGCCCTGGTTACCTTTCTGAGGCCTACCTCTGATCAAGTCAGCCTCTGCTCCAAAACTAGCCATGGCTCCCCAGCCTAGCGATCGGAGCCCCCGTGATCCAGCCCTTACCAACATCTCTAGCTGCTCTCCTACGGACGTCTCAAGTTTCAGTGACTCAGGCTTACTCACTTTTCCTGGAACTGGTTCCCCCCTTTCTGCCACCTAGAGGCCCCAATCCTACTATGTACACTTTGCCAAAGTCTTAACCTTCTTCAGGACCACCTTAAAAATCACCGCCTTTCAGAAGTCCTTCCTGACCTCCATCAGCATGGTCTCGTCCTCTTGGCAGCCCATGCCACTTGGCCGATCCCCTTCCCCAGGATGAATTACGTTCTGCCTTGTGCGCTACGTCGCCGTGAACTTGCCTATGTCCCCTTTCAGACGAGGAGCTCTCTGAACACAGCAGATGTTTTCTGTACCTATCACATAGTAATTCCCCAAATCAATTTAGTTGGGACCCAGAACAAAAATAAATTGTTGAACTCAGAACAAAACCAGGGATAATACAGTTAAGTAAAAGGCACTGCGTACCAAGTGTTTATTCTCTAGTATTCAAGGCTAATGGTTGAATTAAAAAAAAAAAAAAAGAGGTTGATCTCTTAATAAGGAAAGTGGTTTTAGTTAAAGAATACATACATGCAGTGTAATATGTTAATCCTGCGTAGAAAGAGAGGATCTTTTCCATGAATTGAAAAGGAACGGAGTAGCTGGAAGAGATTAAGACAATTATCCCTGCCTTTGCGAAGATGTTTTATCCACCTCCCCACAAACACAACGCACACACACACACTGATGCACACACAGATGCAAAAACAATCTGACGAGAAAGTGGAAAAGGTTCCATGCATCGGTTTCCTAGGGCTACCATAATAAAGCACCACAAACCGGGTGGCTTAAAACAACAGAAATTTATTGCCTCACAGTTCTGGAGGCTAGAAATTAGAAATCAAGGTGTTGGCAGGACTATCCTCCCTCCAAAGCCTCTAGGGGAGGATGCTTTCTCTTCCAGCTTCTGGTAGCTCCAGCAGTTCCTTGGTTTGCGGCAGCGTAATTCCAATCTCTGTTTCCATCTTCACACGGCCATCTCCCCTCTCCGTGTCTCTTTTCTTCTTAGAAAGACACCTGTCAGTCATACAGGACTAAGGGCCCGCCCTGCTCCAGCATGACCTCATCTTAACCAGTACATCTGTGACAACGCTACCACCCAACAAGGTCATGTTCTGAGGTACTGGGGGTTAGGACTTGAACCTATCTTTTCGAGAACATAATTCAACTTATCAGACCTACTTACTGGGAGCTGTGGTCCTTGCGAAAGACCAGGGCATTAGCCAGCAGCGCTTTTCCTTAAGAAACTCCCTCTGGACTGCAGGGACTCCAAACCCCACCTCCAGCAAACCCCTCCCCAGAAAAGAAGCATGCAGGGGTCCACACTCCTAGTAACCAAGGAGAAGTCACGTAATTCATACTCTGAAGACTGTCTGGAGGAAGAGAAACAAATGGACCCTCATCCAGAGACACCACCAATGAAGCCATGTGGATTGAGGACAGGGACTGCATCTGACGGGAAGATCTGAGAGAAACAGTGAGACAGTTTCCGCTTAAAGCTCTGGCCAGCACTCCTTTGGCTGTTGCTCTAGGGAGCTAAGACTTTTGAGGCCCTCTGATCTCATCAGGGGAGAAGGAAGTCTGTTTTTTTCCCACACTGTGAGAACACAGCCCTCTCAGGGTGAAGGTGCACAATTTCTCCCAACACCAAGAACAGAATGGTGTCCCTCTGAAACACAGGGGGATGGCAAGAAGTAACGTGGAACATTCAGAGTCCTGCCTGGAAGGGTACATAGGAACATGGGCATTCATTCATTCATTCATTCAGCAAATACTCACTGAGCACCTACCATGAACCAACACCATGGGTACAGTAGTAAATAAGACAGACAAGGTCCCTACCCTCATGGTATCTATTGGAGCTGGGAAATGGACAAGTAAATATTAATAAATAAGCAAAGTAATTTCTGCCAGTGCTAAGCTGCCACGTGGATAATTGATAGTTGGACAAGTCGCTGAGTGAAGAGGGAAGAGAGAGGTACTTCAGATGGCAGGTTCAAGGAAGGCCTCTCTGAGGAGCGACATGGGTGCTGAGACCTAAAAGATGAGGAGGAACCAGTCAGGCAACAATCTTTGGGAAGAGCGTTCCAGGCAGGACCATGTGCAAAGGTCCTGAGGTAGCAACGTGCTTGCTGTGCAGGAAGGCCGACATGGCCAGAGTGTGATGGATGAGAGCAAAAGGGGAACAGGTGAGTTTGGAGGGGCATGCAGGAGCCCGACAAGGCAGGAGCTTGTACGGTATTTTCGGCGCAGCAGTGGAAAGCTGCTCAAGAGTTTTAGCGAAGGGATGGAAAGCTCTGGTTCGCACGTGTACGTGTGCACTCTGTGCATGAAGAATCGACTGGGAGTTTAGGGTGGAGGTGGGGAGGAGAGCCAGGAGGCTGTGCAGGAATCCAGGTGACACACGACAGGCTCGTGGGAAGGTGGAAGGAAATGGGTGGATTTGGGATCCATTTCAGACTTCCAGAGGTAGAGTCAGACACAGTGGATGGGCCAAACCCAGTGGAGAACTCAGGACCCTGCCAAATGTCAAAAGCTGGAAGGACCCTTAGAACTCCTGCCCCCAGTCAACACAACTTGCATATGAGGGAAACGAGGCCCTGCCGGATCAGTGACCCACCTGGGGTCATACAGCAACTCAAGGCGGTTCCTACCTGAGAGGTCAGGATCCCTGCTCAAGCCCAGGGCTCCTCCACAAGGAAAAGACTAGAACAGGAGTTGGCAAACCACAGCCTGCCAAATCCAGCCTGCTGCCTGCTTTGCAAATAAAGCTTTATTGGAACACAGCACGCTCATTCCTTCATGTAGTGTCTGTGACCATTTTCACACAGTAGAGTTGAGTCGTTGTGGCAGACAGTACGGTCCCACAAAGCCTAAAACATTCTCTGGGCTAAAAGATCACAGGAAACACACTGGCTAAGGTTGGAAATGGAACGTGTGGAAACTGGAGGAAGCCTGGGCCCACACGACAGTTCTCTGGGATTCCTTCTTTCCAGCTGCAGCCACACCCAAGGGTCTGTCCCGCTGGGAAGACTCCTTCTATCTTGCTTCCTTCTGCCTAGGGAAATGGCAAACACAGCACATAACATTCATGCCACTAAAGTTGTACAACTTAAGTTCTATAAGCATTTCCAAAAGAAAGAGATTAATTAATTATAACTGGAAAGATCAGGGAAGGCTTTCTGGAAACGGAAAGATTTTATAGGAGCCTGAAAAGATGGGGAGAGAGCACTCAAGAAATCCTCTACGTCACCCTGAGCCATAGCAGATTACCTAGGACTCTGCTGAGCTAAAGGCAGTGAGTTCCTCATCAATGGGGGTATTCAAGCAAAAGACAGCTGACCACTCGGCAGGGATGAGGTTGAGAGAGACTGGATGAGGTGAAAGATACAATCCCTTGAAATCGTGGATTTCACGGTGGTGGGCTTATGGCTTCTTTAGTCTCACATCTCATCGTATTTGCTCAGAGACACACACACACAGCACAGAGACAACCGCAGGGCGGAGGCAGGACAGACAGAGAACATGCACAGACAGAGAGAGGAAAGCACGGGGAACAGGAGAGAGGTGAAAGAGGCACACATGCCCCAAACCAAAGCGAGCCCACACAAGTCAGAGAGGGAGGAAGTCCGCACCAGGGCTTTTTCCCCTTAACTGCTACCGAGAGAAAAAGAGAGCAACAGCCTGACAATTAGAGTTAAAACTAATCAAATGTCCCTTTAATACCTCCAGCTTGGCACTTGGCAGCCTTCTTAACATGCCCCATTGTTCCCTGGCAGGGCTTGGGCAGCAGGAGCCCTCAGCTGCCTCTCCCGCTGCCAGGGGAGAGTGAGGAGCAGCGGATCCAGGCAGGGGAAGGGGGAGGAGGGGCAGGGAGGCGACCCCTAGGCCCTGGGGCTGACTCTGCTGGGAGACCCCATCTCCGGGAGCAGAGGGGCCCCACCCCAGAGGGAAAGACAGCCTCATACCAGACGATAGTGGCTGACAACTGCCCCAAGGGAGGGGTGGCAGGAAGAGTTAGGGGTTGGGAAACTGATCCATCCCTCTTATCTGTACCCTGCTCACGTGCCAGGAAGGTATAATTCCCACTTACAGGTGAGGAAATGAAGGCCATGAGGTTAAATGACTTGCCCACAGGAGTCAGTAAATCATGGTAGCGAGGGGCACAAGTCTGGGAGTCAGAAATCTGAGTTTGAGTCCTACCATTTGTTTCTAGGCCTGGGCAGTGACTCAAGATTCCTGAGCCTCAGTTTTCCCATCTGTAAAATGACAACAGTCACTCAACTCCTGAGGTTATAGCACTGATGATGTGAGATGTGCACAGTACGTGGCATGCAATAAAAGCTCCATAAATGAATGATCGTCATCGTTACTGCTGCAGAGCTAGGACTCAAAGACAAAGGTAACTCTCAGTGCACGACTGGCCACCACGCTGAGCTGTGCCCACACCCTATGCCCCACTGCCATACCAGGAGTCACCTGTAGCCTCCAAGGGAAGGTTCCTTAACGGCAGGCAGAGCTGCAGCTATCCCTGCCCGGGCAAAGAGCACTGTACTCAGAGACATGGGTGGCTGTGTTCAGCTAAACAGCCTGGCGAGGCCCAAACTGCTCTCATTCAGGTTCTCTCTTTTCCAGAAACACCCCAGATGCCTCTGAGGTCCGCTCAGAGCAGGGAACATAGCATGTGCCATTTCTGCTGGGAAAGCTCTCTTCACTCTCATTTCGTGGGATCCTAACACTCCCCCAATAACAGGAGTGCACATCCAGGGTTTCCTGACGTGCCAGGAAGCGCGAGGCAGAAAACAAAAGTGGACTCTGTACCTATATCATTTCTAACAAACTTACAGCAGCCCCTGACACAGCTGGAGCAAACTTTATTAGACAGGGTAAACTGCAGCTTCAGATACCTAGAAGCTGAGAAAAGCAAGGTAAATGGTTTCCTGGGCTGAGATAGAACAGGAATCATCTGACTATAAATGTGAGTCTGTTCAAGAGCCCAAAGTTTATATATTCACATTTCCAAGTAATCCTCTTTTTTTTTTTCCTGAAAAGTACATGAGTCTTAGAGTGAGAAGGATTAGCCTCAACTTACCAGCTCTGTGACTAGCCATGTCACTTATGCCCTTTGGACCTCAGTTTTCTCATCTGTAAAGTGGGGACCATACTCCCTGCCCTGCCTCCACCGTGAGATAAAGAGAACAAACAAGGAAAAGACCATGGGAGCTTGCAGGTTATAAAGCTGGGCTCCCAAACTCCAATGTCCCTCGAGGCCAGGCCAGTTACGTGAAAGGGAGAAGTACCCGGGTTTGAGACCACACGGTGACACGGCGGCTGCTGCTACCCAGATCCAGCAAATGTGTATGATTCTGGAACCTGGGCCCAGCTGCCAGACTTTTAGATTTTTCCCAAAAAACTAGAAATAAGAATTTTTTTTTTCATGTTAAATGTTCTGATGTTTAGGTACTGGAAATTTACTAACATTTAAAAATAAAGACACTCAATCATTTATGGGCCAGCACTGTGTGAGGAACACAAAAAATATCTTTGGGCTATAACTGGTCTGCAGGCCACCAGTTTGCAACCTCTGTTAAAGTGTATGTGTAAGGTTTAAAAAAATAGACACACACACACACAAAGGTCAAATAAATAATAAAAGAAGCTCTCTGAAGGAAACAGCCATTAAGGTTTATTATCAATAAAATAACCAGGAATCTATACTACAGACCCTGGTGCTCCAGCAACAGAATCACTAACTTTTCACCAACATTAGGTGCCAAATTTAGAAACAGGTTATTTCACAAATAGACACGTATACACGTACGCATTTTAACCGTCAGTAGCTGACTCTGATCAATACTCAGGAGGAAACATGCAAAAAATAACAGTTTTCAGCTGAGAACATACGACGTGCTTTAGCAGCAGGAAGTAATTTTCACACACACACACACCCCCGCCAGATGTTTCCAACCTGTTCCCTGGAAGAAACCTCCTTCCTCCAGAAGCTCCCACCAGTCCCCTCCGCTCGGCAGCCCGCCTCTCGGAGGACACTGCCATTTGTAACTCACAGGGGAGAACCACACAAGCACACACAACCCTGGCGAACTGGGCTCTTGGGAGGCTGCCCGAGGCGGCATCCAGGCGGCACGTGGGACCTGGTGTAATCCCTGCCCTGGCACCGCTGCCTGGGCATTCGGCTAAAGAAAGAGCTTTCCAGAGCCAACGACAAATCTGAGAACCAGGCTCGTGGGGTCCTCGGCAATAACCTCCCACTGCAGCCCACTGAGTCCCTGGGAGAAGGGGCAGACCCACGGACTCACCCAAGAGCACACGGTCGGTGGCTGGCGCAGGCTGCAGAAGGAAGCATCTCAGGTGGGTTGGGATCCTGTTTCCTTCACTTCCTAGCTGTGTGGCCCTGGGTATGTTACTTAACCTCTCTGCACCTCAATCTTTTTATCTTTAATTTGATCTTATCGTCACCACGACACTATGAAGTAGTGATGACTGTGTTTGCTTTAGGAGAAGGAGCCTGGAGCCTCAGAGGTCAGGCACAGAGCTAGCAAGGGGCAGACATGGGCCTGGGAATCAGGTTAGGTTGGTTCCCAATCCCACGCTCTCTCCTCTGCTCTCTCCAGCATGAGGGAGAGGTTCGTGGGGTCTCCGTAATGCTACCCCTTCCAGGACACCCCTAGTTCAGCCGCTTACCCACTTACAGCACCTCACCCTTGCCCTCACGGCAGGAAGACAGAGCACCCAGCACCCATCCTGGAGGGCAGGAGACTGTGGGCGTCAGAGGAAAACAAAGCTCTAGGAACCCGGCCGGTCCTCACAGCGATCCGGAGTGCACCATCCACCCCGGATCCCAGACTCAGAGACTGACCCCCTTGCCTCTCATTTGGTGCCCCTACGAACAGGCACCACGGAGGTCCCCTGCGGGTGCTGATTAGCAACTCGGGGAGCTGCAGATAAACACACTTGCCAGGAATAGAAGTTCAAAGGCAGATCCCGAAGCACTCCTGGGGAAAGAAGAGTGGGCCCCGGGGGAAAGAGAGGTCTGTCTCCTGGGACGTGGGCAGAGTGAAGCGTGTTCCCTGTTGGACCCTCAATAGGATTTGTTAAATATATAATCCTTGGCCCAACCTGGACGAGCCCAATCAAGCTCCTTGGGCACGGGCCCTGGAGTCACCATCCATAACAGGCTCCCCGGGGATCCTGAAGCACCCTGAAATTTAAGAACCATTGCTAAAGCTAAGCTTTCTGCACTCGGCCAGCAGTTACTGAGTACCGGCCATACTGTCCACTCACTCACTCAGTCAATCAGCAAACATTCTGGGCAAACAAGAGTGACCAAGAGAAAGGTTAGTCCCTGCCTTCATGAAGTAGACAATCTGGACAGATTAAAAACAATTACTACACTGCATGACAGATTTACATACAGGGCTTTAGGAGTGCTGCCGTAGCAGGGGTCAGTCAGGTTTAGGGGCAATGCAGCAGGGAGGAAGGATGCCAGAGGCCTTCCCGGAAGGGCTTCGGAGCTAAGTAGGCTGATGAGAAAATCGAGGCTTAGGGGAGCCAAGACTGGTAAGTGACCCTTAGGGGCTGGAGTGACCAAAGAATACTTCCTGGAGGCGGCAGCCTATGAACTCACACTAGAAGGATACAGAGGGTCTAGGTTCTCTCCCAAGGTGGGAAGTGGGAAGGTACCCCCAACAATTGCTTCAGATTCTAAGGAGTCAGGGCATGGGGTACAAAGAGCAGCCTCTGCATGCACAACCTCCTCTCTACACCCCAAAATAAGCGAGACTGTGTCTCCCTCTGCTTCTAACCTTGTGCTGTTAGGCCGAACACTTAGCCTCCAACTGCTCACTTTCCGAACAACGGACAATGTATGTAGAGCTCCCTATCTCAGCCACGGGGAAGCCAAGAAGAACCGAGTCCCTACTATAAGCCAGGCACTTCCCCAGGGCAGCAGTGTAACTACATTTACTGAGCACTTGCTCTGCACCAAGCACCGTGCTCAGGGTTTTGCCCACAGTGACTCATTCAACCCTCGAAAGAACCCCCTAACATAGTTAATGTTATTCCCTTTTAATTCCCGAAGGATCCGAGGCAGAGGTCAAGCGACTTGACCAAGCCAAGGGTTTTGAATCAGGCAGCGTACAGCTCCAAGGCTAGAGCTCTACCTGCTGCCCCACAACGTCTCAAACTAGGAAGAACCGGGAATCGCTTCGCCAATGGGGCCTCGGGAAGCGGGTGGGGCAGAGGTTCCTCTTCCAGGTCACGCCACTGCCAAGTGACCTAATGAACTCCTCCTCGGCTACTGAAGAGGTTCAGTCTTAGGGTAATGGTCTCTCCCCTCTGCTTAAACATCGGGGCTCCCATAGCAGCCTCGCAGGAGGGGCTTGAGGGACAGGGGTGAAAAGACAGGTCCTTTTTCCTGCTCAGATAAGGAGGAAGTACAGTGGCTAAGGACTCTGCTCTGGGTCAGAGACTTACAGGCTCAAATACCAGCGCCACCACTGCAGCCTGCATCCCTGGGCAAGTACTTGCACTTGCCTCCTTCAATCCTGCCTGTTTACAATTGTATTTAACAAGATGTACAGGTAAAGGGCCTAGCAGAGTAAGTGCTGAATACATGGGAACTGTTATTATTATTATTAACATCATCATCCTCATTACCATCCACATCATTATTCCGCTTATTAGTATTATTCTATGCTGTGGCTTTCATCACCTGAGAGAGTTGAAGAGAATTCAGCATTTGAAGGTCAGAATTCTCTCAACACCAAAAGGAAGAGGAGAAAATGGGCCCGATTTTTTCTCTTTCCTCTCCTATCTACACTCAGCAGAGGGCAGCAAACAGGAACCATCCAAAGATAAGAGAGAGAGAAGAGAGACACATGGAGAGAAAGCTACACACGCATAAATACACACCCACCCACCACAGCAAGCGGAATTGTTTAGCTTCCTCTAGCTTCCAAAGTATGAACACTCCGCCTCCTCCAGCTAAGAGGGCCAGGCGGAAAAAAAAGTTGAAGCTGAAGAGACCGTTCTTTTTCAGCTTAAGAGAACTTTTCAATGAATTGACTTTTAGCGTCTATGGGGACGGGGGTCAGCTCTCGGAACATCTGTGAGGGGAAAGGAAGGCGGCAGCAGAACTCGCAAGATTAAATAAAGACAGCTTCCAACTGCTCCTCATCGCATCCCTCCAGTGTGTTGGCAAGCATTCGCACCCAGGCTTTCCCCAGCAAAAAACTGAGGCCCCCACAGTCAATCATCTCAGCCAACGGGCAGTAGAGCTGGGATGAGAATACAGACCTCCAGACTGCAGGGTCAGTGCTCAACAGTCCAGGGGGACAAAGAGATTATCTCCCGAGGAACACGTCTGTTCCCCAGGGAGTGACTGATGCCCGCCTGGGACGTCGTGTCTGCAGGATTCTGGAGCAGCCATTTGTTGGCTTCTTCTCTAGATATCTCTCTCTTCCTCCCCACAACAGCACCCAGATTCTTCTTTGGGGAGCTGCTCTTCTTAAATCTAGGTGGGCTGACCCCATCCCTAGCTCCAGGATAGGTTAAGCCAATCAGCATAGCTCATCTTCCCGGCAATTGTGAATGGTTCAGAGACGACATGAGATCCAAACTGGACCAGTAAGCGCTAAGGATATCTTGCAAGAGCTGATGGTAAAGATGTTTCCTCTCTCTTCCGTAGAAGCCACCAGAGGAGACAGATCTCTCCTCTAGTATCTAGGTGTGGATATGGGGTCTGAAAGAGCTGCTACCATTTTTTTGTTACTGTGGGGACTCAGTTTAGGACAAAGCCAATACACAGAGAAAGTCAGGACCAATAGAGCTCAGAGAAAAGGAGCCTGAGCCCTGACAATACCACAAGCCTCCAGGTCATACCATAACTGAAGCCAACTGCATTCAGAGGAGCGAATATATTCCCTCACCCATGTCAGTCCTGGTGGCTTAATTCATTCTGTTCCTTGCAACTGACAGAGAATCTGAGGTGGCTCTTAGGCTCAGATGAGCCGTCTGCCATGGATAGCAGTAATGATGCCATGTGCTACACATCCTTTTCATTCCTCTACTCCCTAGCTGTGTCCCTTAAAGTTTAATCCATTCTAGTTGCTTTAAGATTATATAAAGTTGGAAAGAAAATTTATAAAACTGGATCTACAAAAAAGCCAGGTAGTTTGCAGCAGATAATTGGTCTCATGAAGTACTGGCCTCTGAAACTTGGGGGTGATAATCTTGACTTATGAGGGAAATAATGGCAGAGAAGGATCAAATATTAGTATGTGGAGGGAAAAAGTCTTCACGGTGAAACAGAGCACGAACTTGGAGAAGAGCTGGATTCCGGTCTGCATTCCTTCCTGTGAGAACTTGCTTAACTGATCTGCCCACTTCTGGGCCTGTTTCCATACCTACTAGAATGAGAGGGTTGGACTAGATGGCTTCTGAAGCCCTCTGCCTGCTCTGACACATTTCGATCGTTCAGCAAACACATCCTGACTGTCTTCCACATGCCGAACCTTGTGCTATGTGCTAGAAGAGGATGTGCTTCCCACCTGGAGACATTTCTGGAAGGGGAGGCCACGATGCACTTTTTGGCCACTAGAACTCAGACAGTATAGGCTACTTCCTTTCCCCCCATGCCACTGAGCATGAGGACAGCGGTTCTCTAGAGATGCAAGACTCTTATTCAAGGCTTCCCTTACCAGCTCTGACACATACATGAGATGCAGAAGATCTGATAAATGCAAAACACAGAACCCGCTGCAAACACCATCAGGAGCATTTAGCTGCCATGAGACATACTTCTAGCTGCCGCGTTTGCCTCGGGGTGTTTTTTATACAGTGAGGAGATCCTGATGCCATCTCTGTGTAAGAGCTGAGCATGGACAAGGTACAATTAGCAAGCTAGATTGTTATCTTTTAAATGGGCCTTTGCTTTTTCATTCCTGATTCTATTATCTGTTATCATGTCATGGGAGCCAACAGATTAAAGGCTGAGCATCCTTAGACTACAGCCTGAGAAAAGGCATTTAAATATGAAATATCCTTAAGTTGTAGCCTCATTACAAGTTAGAAACAGAGTCCTGTTTAAACACACTCCCACTATCTAGACCTTTCCAACATGTGCTTCCAAGCAAACTCACAGAACCCCAGGATGTTAGACTTGGAAAAATTCTAACCAAGTGTCTATTCTCTGCATCGCAAATGAGTTTCAACATGTCATTAACTCCACTTGAGTAGCAGTGTTGAGAAACAGTCTGAGACCAAGCCTAGGATTGGTGAAAACGAGATTGATTAGCAATGTCTGCCCTGGCCAGGGGAGAAGAAGCACCATTATAATACACACTTGCCTTTCCTTTTTGCTGCTAAATCTAAGCCTGCTGCACATGAGGACTCCAAGGCCCAGAAAGGTTAAGTCACTTTCCTGGGGTCACACAGTGAGTTTAGGGTAGCAGAAAAGACTAGAAGCCAGGCCTCTGTTCCTAAGCCTTCCTCAGCTGGGCTCCTTGGCAGACAGCAAGCCCAGAATGAGAGGAACAATGCAGGAAGCCAGATTAGCTCTGGTAAATCAACGACACTTCCCTAGTGGCATCAGATTTCACCTGGGTATGCAGACAGAGAAGTGATCAGCAATCTAACCAGCCCCTCCGTAGAAAATTAAAGAGATCATTCCAAGGCTACATTTCTACATATTTAACTTTCTGATAGGCAAGGCTCTGCCACCACGAAGACTTAAAAAAGGGGAAAAAAAATCTATTGATGTCTGGATGTTCTAAGAATAAAGTTCCTCTCTGATGCAATGACAAGAATCCCTGACACTTGAAAATTAAAGTCATTGGTATTTCATTTTCCCATCAATTTCTATTCCATGTACGCTATAATCCAATAAAGTCATTCTCACAAGAGATTATGGCTCAGCAATGAGGAGGGGCTGCAACGAGTTTCCTAACATGGGTTTTTGTTCTTTTGTTTGTTTTTTGAGAGACAAGGTCTTAACTGCAGCCTCAAACTCCTGGGCTCAAGTGATCCCTCCCTCCCCTCAGTCTATCAAAGTGCTGGGATTACAGGCGTGGGCCACCAAGCCTGGCCTAATATGGATTTTTAAGAACACGTTCCCAAGCCTGGAATATGAAACAGACTACAGAATTTTTTAATAATTATTTATTTATTTATTTTTTAATAGAGATGGGGTCTCGCTCTTGCTCAGGCTGGTCTCCAACTCCTGAGCTCAAGCAACCCTTCCGCCTTGGCCTCCCAGAGCACTAGGATTACAGGCGTGAGCCACCATACCCAGCCCAGACTACAGAATTAAACCAAGATGTTAAACAGATTGGGCTTGGATTGAGAGGGATCCCCCCAGTTAAAAGGAAGATGGCTTCAAGACTGGCTTTTCTTGTTCGGTTTTGCAGCTTTCCAAGAAGCCAACTGTCTAACCAGATGAGTACTGAAATCCTAGAAGCATTATGTGTCCTTTATAAATCAGTGGCCCTACCCAGCTGCAGAGGTATACCCAGGATGAGCTGGCATGGTAGTTATGTAGGCTTATGTTCTAGCAGACAATAAACACTCTTAATTTGAAACTCTGTACTCTTCAATCGAGTGGAGAAACCAAGGATTTAGAGTATTGCTCGAACAGTGGATATGTCACCCTCAAGGAAACTTCTCTCAAACCCATAAGGAACACATTTTTCATCTGGATAAAGTCCTGCCAGACTTCCCTCCAGAGCCTCTGCAGTTACTTCTACCAGGGAGATCAACAAGGTGCTCTCGGACGACTCTCAACAATTACAAGAGTGACAGGCTCAGCTCAGAACTGGTCAGCCCTGTCGAAAAAGCTCTGCGTGCTCAGGATGCCAGATGTACCAGATAGCAGCCCGATGTGCTACGTGCGTGTTCCAGTGCACTGGGATGAGGGGTGGAACACCACTGCTCCGAGAAGTCAGCCTCTTTCCTCGAGGCCAGCTGACATTCAAACAAGGGACTGAGGGCCAAGCCCAGTGCTCTGCATCTGCTGGAGAGTGAAACAAAAAGGGGCTGTGTGGAAATTTGGCAGGGTGTTTCTGAAAGGCAGCAGATGAATGCTGAATCCTGTAGCACCTAGAAGAACTTATCATTGGGGAAACAGCTCCATTCTGCTGCTCCCAGGATGCAAAGAGATTTTCTTTAAAGTGAGGATAATAGGTTGGCATGTCCCCCTACCACCACCACCAAACCCCGTCACCACATCTGTCACCTCCTCATCATGCTATTCCAGAGAAAAAGAAATGAACAAGAACTAGACCTTCCCGGATGAGTCTATCTGTCCATTTCAGTTAGGGGCTCTGAGCAGCACCCAGCTGTTGCTCCCCTCTCTCTATGCCCAAAAGGCTGCCTTACTCCATCAATACCCTCTTGTACAAGTGAGTAATTTACTTTGAAAGCTCAGGCCAAACTGGCAGTTAACCTTGACCTTCTCTCTACACATCTGGGTCTATAGAAAATGAAAATCAGGATGTCTCTGGCATCTACGGCAAATGAAATACGAGGGCTTTCTCCAGGCAGAGGCAGAATGTCGAGAGCTGTTTTAGAACTGGCTACAGCTATTCCAAAGGAGAGTTTGCACTTGGGTAGGTCATTCCCGCTTGACTTGGGGCTGTGATCAGTATGGAGCCTCCACCACTGGGGATGCTACGAGGGACTCCTGCCTCAAGAAAGAAAAAGGAATTGACCATTGTATTCCTCACTGATGCACTGATAGCATCACAGAATGTTGGAGCTGGACCAATAATCACATTTTATAGATGGAACGTAAGGATCAGAGGAGATGAGGGGCGATGAAGGACACACACAGCAGAGTAGATCTGAGAACAGAATCCTGGACTCCCAGCCCTGATGGTGGCATAGGGTAGAAACAGAGAAAAGGGATTTCATGAAGGAAAAATCCCTACAGACACAGTATTTAAGGAACAGAGGTCTAAGTTGGCTGTCAGGGTTTGAACCAGTGGTTTAGGAAAGGAGTTTGGGCCCTTAGTTTCTAAACAGTAAGCTCTACCAGAAAGATCAACCAGATCCTCTGGGGTGGTTTGAAACAATTACCAGAGTGACAGGCTGAGCTCAAATTGGTCGGTTCTGTAGCAAAGAGCCTTCTGTGCTCAAGATGCCAGACTGCCTAGACAGCAGCCTGATACTGGGAAGAAAAAGGGAAACCATCAACCGTCAAAATATTCAGCCTCTTCCCTTGAGGCCAGCCAACAATCAGTCAAGTCAGACCCTGATGCACAAATTATCCCCTTCCCATGGGACCAGGGAAAAGAAAGAAAACCTGAATGTAAGAAAGCCTGAAATGTCCCACTGTATGAAACAGTTCAGGCATGCATATGCTCACTGGCACCTACTGGGAGGGTAGGAGTGATGAGACAGAGCTTCTGCCATCAGGGAGCTGCTAGTCTAAATGCACACACACTCGGGCATGGGTAACTTCGGAGGAGGCAGGAAGAATTAAGATCCCAGTTTTGGCTGCAATAAATACAATTAATCAGACTGGCAAGTTCAGAAGAGATAGGGAGGGCATCTGGTGTTTAATCCTCGGGGCGCTGGGCACCAATAGCCTCTGGGACATTTTGGGGGTCCCTCCACCAGAATCTCCACCTCTGGACTCCCAGAAGGTCAAGGGCAGCAGATCCCTCAAGGACCTGGAGCTCACTCCCTCCCCCACCCCAAGAAGCCCGAAGCTGCCGTGGGAGCATGATCTTTGCATCCTCCAAGGAATCCACAGGACCCGAGAAAGGAATAAGGCTGGGGACAAGAAGGTTGAACAAATGTGGACAGGGGAGGAGGGAGGCCCAGGTATCTCACTGGGCAGTTGGGAAAACAGGGTAGGGGCTGACCTGAGCAGGGAACACCGGGATCAGCAGGTGGGGGTGGGGGGAGGAGAAGCAGAGAAGACCTGGTCACCAAACAGAAGGACCGGCACTTCCATTCCGATTGGCAGGAGTCGTCCTGGGCTATACCTATGCAGATAGGAACCTCCAAAAGAGAGAGATGCTGGAAGAGGTCACGGAACACCAGATGGGGACAGGAAGGAGGATGGTGAGGTACGGTAAGAAATTACATCCTGGGTTCTAGTTCCAGCTCTGTTTCTGAGTGACATGGGACCCTGGACAAGTCCCGACAGGACTCAGTTTTCTCTCAATTTTCCTCAATTTTCCCATCCAAAAAATGGGAAGAGCAGAAGAGTGTCCGGCGCTGACTCCGAGGAGGCAGACAGGAGAAGGTGGAGGAAGGAGCCGCAGGTTAGCAGTGAATTCGGGGAGGGAGTGTCCCCAACACCAAGGCAACTGGGGGACTCACCTGTCCTGCCGCCGGGGCCACCGCCGCCCCCGATCCCCCGGGGGTGCCGTCGGGCTGCCGCTCGCGGTACAGCGCCCAGAGCCCCACGTTGGGCAGGAGGACCAGGGCCGCCAGCACCAGCGCCACAGCCTGCAGGAGCCGCTTCTCCTTCCGCCTCATCGGGGCCGGTCAGCCCCGCCGCGCCCCGCCGGCACCGCCGCGCCGCCCCCAGCTCCGCGCGTCCGCCCGTCCGCCCGGCGGCGGCAGCAGCTCGGCGAGCAGAAGCGGCCGCGGCGCCGGCCCCGCTCCAACTCCGCGGCACTTCCGCCGCTCGCCGGCCGGGGAGCCGGGCGCCGCCACCGCGCCGCCGCCGCCGGGGGGGTCGCCGCCGCCGCGCCGCCCCTGGGCCCCTCTGAGCCGCACGCCCCGCGCCGCCCTCTGCGGGGTCGTCAGCCGAGCCCGAGTGCCGCCGGCCTCGACCTTCCCGTGGTGTTTCCCGGTCCGCCCGGTCGCGGCAGGGTACCGAGTCTGATCGCTTCCCCCTCTCGGGCCGCGATGGTGCGTCCCGCTCCTCCGCGGCTCCCCCGCCCTCGGGAGCTTTGCGAAAGTCCCGGAGTTGGCGAGTTGGGCGCTAACTGGTGCGGGCTGGGCGCCGGCGGGCGGGTGTGTGTCCGCGCGCTCGGGCACGCCTGGGGACCCCAGCGCCCTGCCCGGCAGTCTGAGTCCGGAGTGCAGCTGAGAGTTCGTGAGCTCCCTGGGGATACATGCACGTAGTGCTGGAGCCCCGCCAAACTCTGCGCCTGCAGCCCCTGGGCTTCTCGCCCACCTGGGGTCAGCCCGGAGGACCTGCGGACATACTTTGACCCCGGGGACTCGGTATTCACAGCCGTGAAATGGGGCCACCGCTGAGCTCCACGCTCACTATTCTGCGGGCTGGCCCTGATTTCCTTCCTCTTGGAGGCCCCTGGCGTTAGGTGTGAACGCCCTTTGTAAATTGTGGAGAGCTGTGCCCTCCTCCCTCCACCTGTCGGTAGATCCTGCAACCTGGGGGGTAGGTGACGGTAGCCTCTCTGCAGGACCTTTTCTCACGCAAATCCAACTCCCTTGGAGTTAGAATGCCCTCCAGTCCCACGTGTGCTTCTGGACACGCAGCGCACTGAGCCCTTTCCGAAACCTCTTGTCCGTTTCTGTCTCCCATTCAGCCACTCAGCAAAACATTAGCGAGAGCCTACTGGGTGCCAGACACTGGTGCCAGGCTCCGGGATTAAATGAAAACAGACCCGAGCCCTAGTCTGGCGTTGAAACGTTAAACACGTAATTGCACTAGACTAGGCAACGTGTCTGTAACTGTGGCGAGAGCTTTGAAGGAGAAGTCGGGCTGTCTGGGGGCTGCCTGGGAGGGCGGGGGAGCCGGATTCCGACGGCGGCGATGCCAGTGGCTCCTCCCGGGGCGCTCAATTCTCGTCACTTAACTGCTTCCTGCCTGATGCGGAGGGACGAGGCACCCTCTTCGCTGTCTTCCTTTCTGCCACGCCGCAAGTCGTCCTCTTGATTCTCTGCTTCTCCAGCCCAGCCGCTGAGCCCTGTGTCTGGCCGCCCTTAGCCTTTCATAGCATCCTGACGATCCTGCCCCCCAGTTCTTCCAGCTCCAGGCTTAGCGATGTGGCTTCAGTTTTTCTGATATCACAGCTCAGATCTTGACGTCTGCTACAAACGTCAAGCCTTCAAGGCTCCCATCACCTTGGCTCTTGAGTACACACTTCTCGACCAGCTAGGGCTGATCAAACCTCACCTCCTTTCTACTCTGCTCCTCCCTCAGCCCAGGTGCCGGCTCTGTTTTCCTTCATGTGCTGTTAACCACACAGTTCCTTCTACCCATAAAGCCCTCTCCTCCCCTTCATCCATGTCTGTGGAAATCTTTTCATCCCTCTGTGTCTTGTTGAACTGCTAACTCCACAAAGTCCTCCAAAACTTCTCCTCAAGGGACTGTGGTCTTTCTTTGGATTTCCATCACAATAATGCGTACCCTGTACTGAATGCTTGCTCCGTGCCAGACACAGTTACCCACTGAGGGAGGTGCTTTTCTTACGCCCCTGTGCAAATGAGACTGCGACTAAAGAATGCAGCAGCCAGAATGTTCCTGTTTTAACAAAGGTTAGATCGTATCACCTGTCTGCTCAAATCCCTCCGGTGGCTTCCCACTCCCACTGGATTCCCACAAGAAACTACAGGATCCCACGAGGCCACGATTAGCCCTCACCCATTACTCTCTTCATTGTGTTCCAGACACGTCAGCCTCCTTGCTGTTCCTCAGAACATGCCAGGCACATTCCTGCCTTGGGACCTTTGCACGTGTCGCCTCTGCCCAGAATGCCCACTCTTCTATTTCTACATCCTAACTCTATTTTTTAAAAAATTTTTTAAATGTATTTTTTAAAATATATTTTATGGTGATAAAATGTACATAAAATTTACCATTTTAACTATTTTTAAGTGTACAATTCAGTGGCATTAAGTAAATTCACATTGTTGTGCACTCAGCTCCATTGTCCATCTCCGGAACTTTTTTATCAACCCAACTGAAACTCTGTACCCATTAAACACTATCTCCCCGTTCCTCCCTGCCCCCCAGCTGCTAGCAACCACCGTTCCACTTTCCGCTTTATGACTTTGACTATTCTAGGTACCTCACATAAATGAAATCATATAATATTTATCCTTTTGTGTCTGGCATATTTTACTTACATTTTCAAGGTTCATCCATGTTATAGCATGTACCAGAGTTTTGTTCCTTTTTAAGATTGAATAATATCCATTGTGTGTATATGCCACATTTTGTTTATCTATTCTTCCATCCATGGACATTTGGGTTGTTTCTACCTTTTGGCTACTGTGAATAATGTTGCTGTGATTAGCCCTATGTCTTTTATACTGCGGTAGATACACAGTATTTGTGTAATTATATAATGTTGCAAAATTGTTTTATGTGCCTCCACGGCACTGAGCACAATGCTGGTAACAGCAGTTAGAGTCATCCTTTTACAAACACAAGGCTACCTGCTACTGGGACTGGCCTGTGGCTTCCTTCCATGTTAGCATAATCTATGAGATTCCATATCACGGCCCACGAGGCCCTGTGGGATCTGACCCAACTTCTAGCTTTTGCCTTCTCTCCTCTCTTCTTGTTACACTGGTCTTGCTATA
The DNA here is from genome assembly GCF_000956105.1 of Propithecus coquereli. Lineage (NCBI taxonomy): Eukaryota > Metazoa > Chordata > Mammalia > Primates > Indriidae > Propithecus > Propithecus coquereli. The sequence goes on from NW_012149941.1 coordinate 1,331,539, forward strand.
TTCCTCAAACACGCCACGTTGACGATTAACTCAGGGTCTTTGCAAATTTACTGTGCCACTGTCTAGAAATCTTTTACTCTAAACTTTTGCTTGGTTCTTCTCTCCCCCTCCTCTGAGGAACCAGATCAGAGGTCCTGCCTCAGAGCAAGCCACCCTGACCAGCAGATCTAAAATATCAACTAGCACCCCGGTCATTTCCATTTGCTTGATTTTTCTTCAGAGCAGGTATTTTTGGTCTCTGTCTCTGGAATGTGAGCTCCAAGCAAGCGGGAACTTTGTATTTTTTGTCCTCTACAGTATCCGCTGCCTCTGTCAGCACATACCATCAATGCATAATGACATTTTGGTCAGTGATAGACCGTATATACGATGGTGGTCCCGTAAGATTATGAATATTGTATTTTTACTATATTTTTTTCTATGTTTAGATACACAAATCCTTCCTGCTGTGTTACAGTTGCCTTCGGTATTCAGCACGGTGGCATGCTGCACAGGTTTGTAGCCTAGGAATAGAGCCTAGGTGTGTAGTAGGCTGCACCATCTAGCTTTGTACAAGTACGCTCTGTGATGTTCTCTATGAGGAATCAGCTAATGATGCATTTCTCAGAACGTATCCGTGTTGTTAAGTGACACATGATTGTATTTCTCTTTACTGTGAATCAGAAAACTGGTGTTCCTTCCAGGCAGAAGAATTTGTAGGAAGGATCCCTCTTCCTGGGCTCAAGCAGCCGGAGCAGAGCCAAGGCTCATTTATTTCAGCTCGCATTCCAGCCCAACCACACAAAGCTAAGCTGTGTCCCCTTTCAGGCCTGGCACACAGTAGGTGCTCAATAACTACCCAGTGAGCGAGTGAAGTACTGTATAACTGTTGAGATCAAGTAAGGGAGGGAAAATATTCAGTGTCTCTCTCTTTCCCACCCTCTCTTCTAGCTCATTAGAGGATTCTGCATGAATTTGGATTTGAACGTTCTCTCATGTCTTACCGGTCACTTGTTGATCAAAGCTGCACACCAGCCCAGTCTGCCCCCCGTGGGGACTCGAGCCAGAGAACCCAGCTTTAATCCCAAGACTCTTTGATAACCTTCTACAGTGTGGGATGCACCTGGCTCGGGAGGGCTCCTGGGGCTTTATTCTCTTATACTCACTGAGACAATACCATTTGAGACGTGGGCAGCCCATTAGCTCTGACTGGTTTTCTGGGAAAACTGATCTGATCATTGACAGAAATTGAACAAGAAATGTGACTTTCAAACTGGGCCTTCTTAGGCCTATTATGGGCCTTAAATGAGATAATGTGTGTAAAGGGCTTACCACAGACCCTGGTCTAATATAAGCACTAGTAACTGTGGATGGAATAAAAGCCCAACACCAACAGGAACACTGGGAGGGGTGAACAGAATTATAGCTGCAGGACAGAACCTTCTGGTCAGGCCTTGGCCTTGGCCTCTCTGATCTCATTTCCTATTACTCTCCTCTCCCACTCTAAACTGGCCACACCCACCTTCCTGGTCTGTGAACACACTGTGCTCAGTACACTCCTGGGAACTTTATTTATTTTATTTTTATTTATTTATTTTTTTGTAGAGACAGGATCTCACTTTGTTGCCCAGGCTGGTCTCAAACTCCTGGCCTCAAGCAATCCTCCTACCTCAACCTCCCAAAGTGTTGGGATTATAAGCATGAGCCACTGTGCCCGGTCCAGCCCTGGAACCTTCGATTAGCTATCATCTGTGCCAGCTGTTTCCCCAGATCTTCCTCTATTATTGGCTCCCTCTCATCCTTCAGGCCCCAGCTTAAATGTCACCTTTTCACAGAGACCCTCTCTAACCACTCCACCTCAACTATTCTCTCCCATACTTTACATCATATCTTGCTCTGTTTTCTCCATAGTGCATATCGCTCTTTGCCATAGTCTCATTTATTTGCTATTTACTTGTTTATCATCAGGCTCCTCCAAATAGAGTATCAGCAGCATGGGGCAAGGGCCTTCTCTACACATTCCCTGCTATATTTCCACATCCTGGAACATTCGGGTCTGAACCATAAAAAGGGCTTAAAATGTACATTTGATGAACGATACATCTCTCCTTTCTTCCCCATTTTCCCATCTCTACTTCTTTTATTTGTTTTTTAAATAAGGTGCATTTTCTCTTGTTCACTCTTTGATTTTCCATCTTGTTGTTAGTAGCAGGCAGGTCTTTCAGTATCCCATAGGACATGCTTCAGCAAGAAGGGTCAACCAGAGGAGAGGTGACAAGTAGTGCAGGTCTTCAACTTCCCTGATAAGGATATGAAAAGCTTTCCTACTAGATGTCCTCACCTTGGCTTTCTTAGGGTCTCTTGTTGCTGACCCCACTGGTCAAGGACCATACCCTCAGCTGGTGTGGCCTGGCCCTGAGCTGAGGAAATGTGAAAGTAGAATGAGTCAGCAAGTCAGGAGGTGTTGGTCTGTGAGTCAGTCTATCTCTGACTCTCTAACCCTGGCCAACTGCCTTAGCTGCTCCATTTCCTCATCTGCAAAATGGGGATAATCGTGACGCTGGTAATGATATAACTCCCAGGCTGATGGGAGAGAGACCAGCTTGACTGCAAGCAAAACTCCAAAAGATAACAGTGTTGGACTTCTGTGTCTCTTGCAAGTCTAAAACCTTCTTGCTCCTTCTCTCCTTGGGAATCATCAAGCTCAGCTGACACATTCTCAAAGAAAGCTGCCTGATCGCCCTGAACAGAGTAAGCTCCCCAGTTGTGTGACCTCTTAGCAGTGTCTTTCTTTGCATTCACAATGTTTACAGTTTCTGGGTAATTGTTTGAGATGCGCTCCCCTTCACCCCGCCCCACTGGACTGTAAGCTCCAAGAGGACAGAAATCATAGTGTTTGGTTTGTGGTATTTTTTGTTGACTTGTTTTTAATAGGCCCTACTTTTTAGAGCAGTTTTAGGTTCACAGCCAAATTGAGCAGAAGGCATAGAGATTTCCAATAAACCCCTGACTTTATACATGCACAGCCTCCTTCATTATCAACACCCCCACCAGAGTCGCACATTTGTTACAATTGATGAACCTACACTGACACGTCGTAATCATCCAAAGTCCATAGTTTGGATCAGAGTTCACTCTGTGTTGTACATTCTATGGGTTTGGACAAATGTATAATGGCATATCCACCATTATGGTATCATACAGAGTAGTTTCACTGCCCAAAAAATCCTCTGTCCTCTGTCTGTTCATCCCTGCCTCCCCTCCAACCCCTGGCAACCAGTGATCTTTTTACTGTCTCCATAGTTTTGCCTTTTCCAGAGTGCCATATAGTTGGAAATGTACACTATGTACCCTTTTCAGATTGGTATCTCTCACTGAGCAATATGCATTTAAGGTCCCTCTAATGTCTATTTGTGGCCTGATAGCTCATTTCTTTTTAGTGCTAAATAATATTTCATTGTCTGGATGTACCACAGTTTATCCATTCACCTACTAAAGGACATCTTGGTTGCTTCCAAGTTTTGGCAGTTATGAATAAAGCTGCCACAAACATCCATGTGCAGGTTTTCATGTAGACACAGGTTTTCAACTCCTTTGGGTAAATACCAAGGAGGTTGATTACTGGATCATATTGTAAGGGTATATTTAGTTTTTCAAGAAACTGCCAAACTGTCTTCCAAAGTAGCCATACCATTTGCATGAATGAGAGCTCCTACTGCGCCACACCCTTGCCCCCATTTGGTGCTGTGTTCTAGATGTTGGCCACTCTAATTTCAGTGTTGTTTTAATTAGTACTTCTCTGATGATGTGTGAAATGGATATCTTTTTATGTGCTTATTTGCCATTTTTGTTTTTGCTTCCCAGGCATCCCCCAAGACCCTACCACAGTACCTGGCCCAAAATAGGTGCTCAACAAACATTTGGGAAGTGAATGAATCAATTAGTTAATCAATCAATCACCTAGTTCTTTAAAACTTGCATTCAAGAAACTCATTAAGACAAGCCTCAATGACCCCAATTGCTATCTCTACCAGGTTGGTCATTTCACAAAGCTCAAACTTCTCATACAGAGGAAGAGAAAAACAATCTTGGACCTGACATTTCCCCACCTGCATGTGGTTAGCCTGAATCAGTCCAGACTTTGCCCCTAACTTTCGGCGTGACCTCAGAAAGGCCACTCAAATTCTCTGAGCCTCAGGTTTATCATGTATGAGTCTGAGTGTGTGTGTGGTAGCAGGAATTAGAGACGTCTAGATAGACACAGAATATGATTGTATTAAACAAAGCAGTTGAACCAGATGCTCTTTGCAGTCATTTTTAATTCTAAAATTCTAGGACTCAATCTTGCAAGGTAGGATGGAACAAGGGGGACCAGACTTGGAAAACCGCTCTGGGGGTTCACTCCAATATCTGCATTTAGTGGCACGTTATCACCTAGTTTGAATCAAAAGGAAAGGGTTTGTAGGATGCCTATGTAGGAGTAAAGAGAATTTCTCCCTCTCACTTTGAAGGTTTGAGTCTGTAAGTCTGCTGAAATAAACGGGTAATGAATTAACAGGAGAAGAGGCCTACAAATTTGTTAACGTGCACATGTCACAGGAGCCACATAAAATATGAAACTCAAAGGTGGTCGAAGCTTAAATATCCTCTTCATAGGGGAGAGGGAAGTAGGAGATGTAGGCAATTTTAGAGGAAGGATAAATGATTTTTAGCAGAGATGAGTGGGTTCAAAGAGCAGACAATTGCTTGGGACAAAGTTCTTCTGGGTCCAGGGGGAGGTGTCAACAAGTTATGGGAAGGTGAGGAATGGAAATGCATAAAAACAAAGGTTCTCTAATTATGCAAATAAACCCTCTCAAGTAACAGCCCTCAGAACAGGGGTGCGGAACCTTTTCATGTTGGAAGGCCGCATTAATTTAGCTGTAATCAACTAAGGCTGCATTCAAGAAACTTCAATTAGATAGACTTAAAAATGTATATTATTAACTACTATGTACTTAATAATTTCAAAAAATGAAAACTATTTGTTAAAGTTAACTAATCTTTTAATGACTTTGTTGTGTCTGCTTTTTGTTGGAAAGCATTTGAATATTTGGTTGTATCGTGGAGGTCCACAGTTTCAGTTGATCCTCTAGATGGGTATCAGTCATTTGTGACCTTAAGGGCGGCTTGATTCAGGTTAGGTAGGAGAATGTAGATTCTCAGCAATAGGTGGTTGAAAAGCAAGAAAGCATTTTTTCGGGCATGTTGCCGAAGGCGTGGGTATTCTACTGCATTTTTCCATATTTGATTCAACTGGATCTTTCTTAGCATCAAACAATGACTTTAAAATGTCATCTACTGAGAGCTCAATCAATTCCATCTATAGTTCTTTAGGTGCCTTAGTGATATCGACTAGGTGAGGCTGAAATGTTAATTTGAGTGTGATGTCATGATTCTCAAAGTCAGTGAACCTTTCATTGTATTCTCCAATTAACAGCTATAACAGCTGTGTATTCTTCAGATGATTCACATATATCATCCTGCTTATCAAGACTTTTGCTAACTGGGGAAAATGTTCATCTGAAATTCTCTTTTGAAGAAGTATTTTGAAAAAAGATAGCTTTTTTCAAAATATTTGGATTTTTTTTGCCACATACCACATATAGACTTAGTTTTACCTTGCCAGGAAATATTCAAGTTGTTTCAATTTGACATGATATCACACAGAAATGCTGCATTCCTATAGAAATCTTCTTCTAATAATTCACATTGCTGATTCTGTTCTTCATACAATTTATTTTTTATTTTATTTTTATTTTTTTGAGACAGAGTCTTGCTCCGTTGCTCTGGCTAGAGTGCAGTGGCATCATCACAGCTCACTGCAGCCTCAAACTCCTGGGCTCAAGCCATCCTCTTGCCTCAACCTCCCGAGTAGCTGGGACTATAAGCGTGAACCGCCACACCTGGCCATAAAATTTAACTATCTGTTCTTGCAGAGATAAAATTTTGGCTAATACCTGTCCCTGCGATAGCCAACAGATTTTAGAGTGATATGGCAAATCCACACTGAATACCTCATCCTTCAACTTTTAGCATGTTACAAACTGGAGGATGCCATATCACATTTGCATGAATATAATTAACGATACCTATAACTTGTTGCAAAGTGTCATGTAAAATAGTAGCTTTGGCACAGAGATTTTGCCGATGCAAGACACAATGAAAAGAAATGAGAGCATCTGGATCTGTTAATACCTTTTTTATCTGTGCAATAAACTCTTCATGTTTTCCTGTCATGGAAGGTGCACTGTCTGTACATACACTCACTAAATTTACCAAATTCAGTCCAACTTCTTGACATTTATCTTAAAAATTGTTGAAGATATTATATCTATTCCCCATACTCTGTTGATAAGAATGCCAAAAGCTAGTAACTCTTCGTCGCAAAGAAAATCTTGTTATGACCTGAATGAAGTATAAAACCTGCACCAAGTCAATAGTATCAGTTGATTCATCCAAAGCAATTGAATAACATACGTTTTCCTTTTGAAGTATTGCATGAAGTTGTTCTGTTAAGTTGAAGGCTAATTCATGCTGCTGATCAGTTATGGTTCTCCTTGAAAGAAGCAGTTGTTTGCACTTTGAAACATTATTGGGGTCTAAGCATCCTACAACTTTGACAATGCACTCTTTCACTATTTCTACATCACTGAATGGCTTCCCTTTTCCCCCTGAGTTTATAAGCTACTTTATAAGTTGCTTCAGTGACATTATTTCCAGGTCTTACTGCTGCTTGAAAGAATCGTCTTTCTTCTGCAATACAACCTTTTGTGCCTCTCCCTCTGACTTAAAATATTAATATTTGTGGTCTTTATGAGTGTTGTGTTGTAATGCTGATGAGCATTGAATTTCTTTAATGTTGATATTGCAGTATCACAAAGCAAGCAAATCATCCTATCTTTAGCAGAAACAAGATAATATTGCAATTCCTAATCCTCATTAAAAAAATCTGTTTTCTTCCTTCAGCGTTCTCTTGGTCTTCTTTGACATGATGGGCTGTTAAGCAGACAGAATTAAAAAATACTGTTGAGCTTTGCAACTATTCACAAATTCCATTTCAAACAGAAACACAGTGCACCATTGTCAAAAGCTGGTAACAGACTGGTGTTCTCAACCCCCATAAACTCTTGCCAACCAGCCTCTTGTGATAGTGGCACCAGTCAGGGGAAATAAGAACTAAATCATGAACATAGAAGCGGTCAATTTAGCCCTATGGCTTACTAATGTTCTAATTGTGCCAGTCAATCTGGGAGGCTTATTTCATTGAAATTTATTGTATTCTTTGGTATTTTAAATACATTCATTTTAAAAATAAAATAAAAATATAAAAGATAAAAAAGTATTAATAAAAATAAAAAGATTTGTTCTGTAAAATTTGAATTCAATAGGTGAAAAGTCTGTCCAGTGTTGTGTCCTGGGCATGGAGACTTTTAGTTTCCTAAATTAATTTTTGCTGGTTAATGTAGATTTCAGGGAAGGCGTCCAAGACAATTGCATTCCTCTTCTTCTGAGGCTTATTTCTGAGGCCTTTCAATCTCCTTTGTTCAAAGCCCTCAGCATGCCAAAGTGCCATGTTTTGGGGTATTGTTTTCTGCACCCCAACACCTATTCAAAATGCCTCCCTCCCCCAGCCTATTTGGGCATCTCCACAATGAGATGCCAATTAAATCAATCCAGCCAACTCTAAAGGAAAACTATTGAATCAAGACAAGGGATGTGGAAGGTGCCTCAAGTAGGGTAAGTTTTGAAAGAGCAAACAGAGAAAGCCACAAATCTCAAATAAAGAGCAAACATACTATGTCATTGGGTGGATACATCTCAAACAGAGCATTAGCCAGTAGGGTCAGATGCAAATACCAGGTGTATAGGGAGCCATCCTCCTCTTGGCGCTGCTACAAAAATATCAGGGCTCGGTATATGAGAGTGCTTCCTTTTTAGTTACTTTTCATTTTTGTACAAAGGAAAAAATGTGTACAAAACACAGATAGAGAGGCAGTGGGGTACAGGGCAAAGGGGGCTTCCTAAAAGTCTGAGACTCTTGGAAGAGTGGCTCGGGTCTGTGGGCACCTCTGTAAAACAAGGGGTTGGACATTCCATAACCCAGTGGTCTGAACCTTGGCTGCACGTTAGAATCACTGGTGGACCGTTTACAACTCTGGATGCCCACCCTGCACCCCAAACAATGAATCAGAATCTCTGGGGATAGGACTCAGCCATGCCCGAGTGATTCCTGTGTGTAGCCAAGTTTAGGATAACCACTCCTCAATGGCTTGCCGGGCTCTAAAACCCTGCAGTTTTCTTTTTGTCTAAACGGTAGGTCATCCGATGTTCCACTAGGTGGCACCTTCCAGCAAACTTCTGTGGGCCCAGAGCACTCTTGTTTAGGTCTAACTGCAGGACATGAATTCATAAAGCAGGGCTTGGTGGTCTTTGCGGGTAACGAGGGGTCTGCACTCTTGATAAGAAGGCTGAACTTGTTAGCTAACAACTTGCTGGTGAGCATTGGAGCCAGCCACAGAATATCAAGATTCTCCCTATTAAAAAACACCGAGGCCTGAAGAGGGGACAACGCCATCCCTTACGACTGGGCTCAACCATTCATTCACTGATGCACTCTGGTCTCTTCCACACTCTACCCTTCCCCCCCAATCCATGCAGCATAAACAGCAAATCCTCGCGCAAAAAGTGCTCAAGGAGACCCATTATGTGCGGTAGTGGACATCTGTTCTTTTCATCTAGTTAGTCAACACCTTGATTTCCCCTGAGGATTTACCCTCCTCCATCTCAGCTGGGAGGTTGGGTCAGAACCGACTCCACCTTCGACTGCTGGCTTAGCCAATCAGAGCTGTCTAACCCCTTTAGCTACAGCAGGCGGTCCAGGGGCGGATACCTGACCTCCACAAGGCAAATCCAAACAACTGAGATCGTCTGGCCTCTTCCAGCTCAGATTGCTGAGAGGTTGGAAATGAGCCCACGTGAGGAGTGCCCTGGATGTCTTACCTTTGCTCCTCCCCTCCTGCCCTGGGAGGCTGTATGAACGACACCAGTGGGCGTCCTTGCTGTCTGGTTTCCTGTTGGGCTTAGCCCTTAGGGAGCCAGAGCGGGATTTCAGAGGCAGAGAGAAGAGCCAGGTCAGGGTGTTTCTTTCCCCAGCTCCCTTACTGCCACTTTGTCACAGGCTGCTGTGGCCACTGCTAAAGACTGCAGCTGCTGTCAGGCAGGCTTCTCGAAACAGTCCTCCCTTTCTGGATTCTGGTAACTCTCATCCTTCCCTGACCCTCAGGCCTACGGCTGCACAGCACTTGCTGTTTCTAGTCCAGTGGTCCTGCCCTGTCCCTTGTGGTTGTCCTATACCCTGTCCCATTGCCCTCCTATTAAACTGAGAACCTGAAAACATAGAGGAGAGTGGAGCTGAGAGATCACCTAGCCACCAAGCCAACCCCTGATGTCATCCGTGCCTCCACTTAAACGCCTCTCTCACATTCAAACAATTACCTAATAATGCTGATTTTATTGCCTAATAAATTTTAAATTTATCCCTTCCCCTCTAGGCCTACTAATTGAGACATGTTTCAGGTGCCGGCAGGAATTCCTGATCAGAGCTCCGCTACCTCAAATGGCTAAATGCTCTGCCTCCTGCACCACTCCCGCCCTCACCCATGGGCCAGTCCTTGCTCTGTAAGTTGCCTGGAATGGACCAAAAGGGTAAGCTAAGCCACTCAGATTCCGTCTCGGAAATCGGAGTCAAGTGACACAGAGGGAAGAAGGCAGCTGGCAGTTGTTCCTGAAGGTGGCAGTTCAGGTAACATGAGGGTGGAAATGACTCTTGGGCCACACACAAGAGGAAGATAGGGGAAAGCAGAAACCATGAGTAACAGAGAAAGAGCTTCAGTCAAAAGAAGACAGTGGAGCAGAAACGTGGGGAACAGAGATGCGAGAGGGGAAAACTGAAAGACAATCTTCGTGGCTTCTGGTGTTCCAGGTCCAGGTCTGGTTTCTACATTCCTAGCTTCTCTTAAAAATTTCAAGATCTGGCAACACAGGGCCTGTTTTTCCATGTGTCCATAAAAGCTGGGGCTGTGTGGTTGCCACAGCCCTGTGGATCTTAGAATTTACAATGATCTGGTTCAGCTTCTTCATTACGAAGATGAGGAGGCTCCACGAATTCATAGAGGAAGCTGAGCGGGGACTAAACCTAGGCCTCCTAACTCCCAGTCTACTGCATAATATGGCCTCCGGAGTAAGTACAAAAGGGATGGGTAGCAAGGGAGGGTAAGTATGTAAAAGCACTGATAAGTCATCATTAAAATCGAAACTGTTTTTCAGCATTTGCTTAGCTCAGTAAATACATTATAGCATCCTGTAGTTGGTTAAACTGTGACTAATCCACCTAGAGCAGAGTGACAAATTGGTTTCTACTTCTTCTGAACAACCAAAAAAGAGGGCTAATCCAGAAGGATTCAGGTTATGTATTCATTCATCAAACACACACTGTGTGCCAGCCTCTGATCTAAGAATTGGCGATTCAAAGATAAACGAGCACTCGAACACAGGGATCTGAATAGACAAGTGTGCAAAAACTTGATATAATGTGATGAGTATTGTTATTGGAGGAATGTACAGACTGCTATGAGAGCCCAGAAGGAACTTCTAATTCTGCTGAGGGGCACATGGAAGAAGTTGCAGGCGAGATGATGTTTGGGTGGATCCTGAAGGTGGCATAGGAGTTTGCTAAGAAAAGGAAGGGATGTGGGAAATAATTTCTTGAAGATAAACAATGTTAAAGGATAAGATTCTTTCACAGAAAGTGACAAAAATCAGCCTAAAAAAGATTTGGGCAATAAAAGATAAATAGAGAAAAAGAAAAAGAATGAAAGAAATTTACTGCCTTATTTAATTGAAAAGTCCAAGGTAGATAGGCCTTCAGGCACAGTGAGATCCAGGTGTTCAAAGGATGCCTTCAAGCTATGGAATCTCCCTCCCTCCCTCTCTCCCTCTCTCTCTCTCTCTCTCTCTCTATCAACTCTGCTTCTTCCTTATGTCCTTTGCCCTCAGGAAGGCTACTATCTCCAGATGACAGGGCACCTGCCAGCAGCTCTAGGTTTACATTATCCTGCCGGCTAGCAATCCTAGGGGAAAACTGACTTCTCTTTCCCAACAGCTTCACTGCAAATCCCACAAATCCCACACTGAGTCTCACCGGCTGGGTCAGCGTCACTTGCTCACCTCTAGACTGAGGAGTGAGCTCCATCTGAGTCGTCAAGGCCTGAGAATGGGAAAGAATGAGCCCCAAAGGAAACTCCAGAGGTTTTCTATCTCTCTATCCAGCACATAGAGTCCTGTGTCCAGAGGATGGGTGGGTGCTGGGTAGACAAGACCGTCTGATCTCAAAGCAGTGGTCAATTGAGTGTCCATCCGTCCTATTGCAGGTGGAGGAATCTGTATAACTGGGTTGTAAACACAGCGCTATTTCTGAGATCAGAAGACAAGCGCTCAAGGTTTCTAGACTGAGGAAGAAGGAGCAGGGATTAGAATTCACGTCTTTTAGGACAGACGACTTCTTCATTTTATTGAGGATGAAATTAAGTCTCAGAAAAAGGAAGTGAGTTGCCTATAGTCACAAAACCTGGTGGCAGCACAGTCCAGGAGGAGTCAGGGAGCCCTGAATCCCGGGACCCTCATGCAGTGAGCATCTGAGGAGGCAAGGAGGCCTTGGAGAGGGATGCAGCCATTTCCAGGAA
>NW_012149941.1:1343795-1368014 GCF_000956105.1 Propithecus coquereli
TTTGGCTAACATTTATGGAGCACTTGTCATATGCCAAGTCCTTTGTGCACATGATTTCCTTGAGTGCTCACCACAAGTCCTTGAGGTAAGTACCTTTATTATGTCCATTTTACAGATGGGAAAACTAAGAAGTTGAACGATCTGTTCAAGGTCACACAGCTGATGAGAACAGGATTTCAGCCCAGGAGATCTGACTCCAGACACCGAGTGCTCCTAATCTTCCACTCTGGTGGCTCTTGTCAAAGCTTTCTTACCTCTGCTCCTTTATTTATCAACTCAAAATATTATCCATTGACTTCTAAGCACGATGGATGAGAATTTAGCTCACTTAACCCCCCTGCCTTGTGCATATCCATTTTAGATAGATAAGTCACAATATTTAGTTCTGTTTTGGGTACTTTGGGGCTTTAATGCACTTAAATATGAATTCCTTGTTCTTACTTTACAAATATTTGTTAATTGGTTGTGTGGGTTTATCTGTTATTTGGGTAGTGCAAAGGCCATCCCAATTTTCTTTCTTTTCTTTTAGTGACAGGAGGGTGTTGCTTTGTTGCCCAGGCTGGAGTGCAGAGTGGTGCAATCATAGCTCAGTACACCCCAGAACTCCTGGGATTAAGTGATCCTCCTGCCTCAGCCTCCCAAGTAGCTGGGACTACAGGTGCACACTGCTACGACTGGCTGATTTTTAAATTATTTTTTGTAGGGACAGGGTCTTGCCATGTTGCCCAGGCTGGTCTCAAACTCCTGGCCTCAAGTGATCCTCCCACCTTAGCCTCCCTAAGTGCTGGGATTACAGCTGTGAGCCACCACACTGACCTCAAATTTTCTTGATATCTATCCCCATCCACCATAGCACCCAGCTCTCTGCCAGCACACAGCAGGTGCTTGATAAATATCTGTGCAATAGAACAAATGCAGAGAAACTTTGCACTGCAGGTGGGAGATGACCAGGAACTCTTAGGCAGGCGAAGGACATGGTAATTGCAGCCTGCAATGTCAGCCTGACTTCTTCAGAGACACAGACTCCCACTGAGGAGGGAACACAGAGCTATAAAATGGAAATTGAAGGAGAATCGCTTCAGAGCAGCTGTCAGGAAGCACTTCCCCCAGTGGATGTGCTGAATGACCTCCCTCCAAGGTTGTCTTAGCTCACACACCTGGGCCTGTCCCCCCAGCCTGAAGGGAAGCCACCAGGATACTCATTCCACAAAGGACTTTGGCCATCTTCTCCTTGTGGGAAACTTGGGGTATTCTCCTAGCACCAGTTCCAAAGTGGGCATTCTGAAAGGGGTGTCTACTACTCCCTGGGGAGTTGTGTTCCAGAGACTGGAGAATCTGGGCCCACCTGCCTGTGAAGAGCCCAGCATTTGATGATGAGGGCCACCTGCTGTAAGGTCTTTGTGCACTCTGTCCCCTGCCTGCAGCACCTCCTCCTTTTAGCTCCCACCCTCCTAGCTAATTCTTACTCAGCCTTTGCACCTTGGGTCAGGTGACCCTGTCTTAGGCAAGACTTCCACATCCCCCAGGCTGGGTCACATCTCTTATTATATGTTCTCTAGGTATTTTCCCTTTGTTACACTTGGCACAGTTATAATTTTACATTTATTAGAGTCATTACTTGTATAAAGTTGGGCTCACCTGCTAGACTGGTACCCCTGGGAGGGCAGGGAACACCTCTGATTTTGCTCACTACTGTATCCCCAGCACCCAGCACATAGTAGGTGTTCAGTAAATATTTCTTTTTTTAAATTTTTATTTATTTGTTTGTTTATTTATTTATGTTTGTAGAGAGGGGGGTCTCGCTATGTTGCCCAGGCTGGTCTTGAACTCCTGGCCTCAAGCAGTCCTGCCACCTTGGCTTCCCAAAGTGCTGGGATTAGAGATATGAGCCACTGCATCTGGCCTAGTAAACATTTATTGAATGATGAAGGGGTCTTGCTTAAACTCCTTTAGTCAAATGGTTCATTTGTGTGAGGTTTGGCATCCCCAAAAGCCAGTATCTCCTTTGCACCTCGAAAGGAGGGGATGAAGCTTCCAGTCCCTGACTCCCCCCACCCAGTCAAGTGTCATGATTTACTTCCAGAAACGCAGTGACTAGCATCCTGGGTGATTCACACAGACTCCTGGATGCCCCCAGCCCCATCCCCGCACCCACTTTCCCTCCTCTCCTGCTCTCACCCTCCTCGGTAAACAGTACCAAGCCCTGGCTTTTCACCTTCAACCTCAGTGATTCTCAGTCCTGGCTGCAGCTGAACGTCCAGGGAAGCGTTTTAAACACACAGAGGCTTGAGTTTCTGATTTGGGAGTTCTGATGGGGCCCTGGACAAGTGTATGTCTAAATAGTTCCTCGGGTGGTTCCGATGAGCAGCTCGCTCTCTGAATCGATCTCGACGACGTCTCATCCCTCCAGCCACCTTCCCAACTCCAGTTCCACCTACCACCCCTTCCCCTCTGGGGAGAGGAATGTCCTCCCTTGTTCCTGGGACTCCAGGCTTGGGCCCCCTAATCCATCCAATTCTAGGCAGTCTGCCGTAAAGATCTTTCTGGAAGGAAAGCCTAATTATGTCACTTTTCTGCTTGAAACTTCCTCCTGCACTCCACCACCTTCGGGAGAAACCCCGAACTCCAAGAGCACCTCCCGAAGCCCCCGTTTCCTTCTCCTTCCTTTCCTTCCTTCTCCCCCTGGTCGTGCCCCCGCCACCTCATCCACACTCTGCTTCCAGCCTGTGAGCCATCTCAGGGCCTCAATGGGCTGGGCTACGTTCTTTCCTTCTCCTGGGCCTCGGCACAACTGCTCCCCTGTCCAGTGTCAAAGAAAAAATTTATTCTGACACTTGTTAAAATGGTAAGGAAGATTTTCTTTACTGGGACTATTGCAATATGGGAGAGAGATGAGCCTTAACTCGCAATACAGCAAAGACAGATGGAGATTTAACTCCAAGGAGCAGAGCGAGGGGTCAGGGGATGGAAAATTACTAAGAGGAGACAGCAGAGGCATTCTTGCTAAATGGGTCTAACAGGATTCTTGCTAAAGGCAGGCCAAGGGCCTAGACATCAAGGGGGTGCGGTGAGGAGTTTTATCAGATCTCAAGCGTGAGGGATGACGTAGCAGGATTCTTTGCTAAGACTGGGCTGGGCAATCAAACACAAAATGGGGACCAAGGTCAAGGCCTTGTCAAGAAGAGGGCTCAGAGGAGCTGGATTGAAGTTTGGTCAAGAAGAGAGTCTTTGTCACCAGGAATGCTATCGAGATGCCACTGGGAAGTCATCTGACACACCTTCACCCACAGTGCACTCTACCTGTGGATGTTAGCGTTTGTCACATTCTATTGCAGTGATCTGTTTGTTTTTAGAGACAGGGTGTCACTCTGTTGCCCGGGCTAGAGTGCAGTGGCATCAACATAGCTCACTGCAACCTCAAACTCCTGGGCTCAAGTGATCCTCCTGCCTCCGCCTCCCAAAGTGCTAGGATTACAGGCATGAGCCACTCCGCCTGCCCGGCTACAGCGATCTGTTTGCTTGGCTGCTTCTCTGCTCAACTGTGAGCAACTTGAGGGCAGAGATTGTATCTTGGATCTCCAGTGCCCGACACAGTGTTTGGCTCTCAAAAATCCGTGCGGGATGAATACATATTGATGAACATGGCTCTCACGGAATCACTACCTGGCTCTGAAACAATCAGTGACTCTGCGTGGCCTACATCAGTGGTTCTCAGACTCCAGCGTGATCAGAATCATCAAGAAGGCTTGTTAAACATGGATGTCTGGGCCTCAGCCCCAGAGGCTCTGATCCAGTGGGTCAGACTGGGGCCCGAGGATTTGCATGTCTAACAACAGGTGCTGCTGCTGCTTTGATAATCATTGACCTGTAGGATTGCAGCTGATATCATCCCCAAGTAATATGCACCATAATATTTTTAAAATCCAAAGATAGTAAGATTGAATAGGTGAATTTCAGGTGAGATAGTGAAGAATATATAATCTCATGATCTAGGTGACCTCCTTCCCTGCCTAAAGTAATAAGATATTTTCTCTCTCTTGTTTGTAGGCTGGAATAGCAGCTCAAGACTTCGTTTCCTTTCCCTGTGCTTCATTTGCTGTGGGAGGGGCTCCCTCCCAGTTACCTCTGCCGGGCCTGGAGCCTGGCTGAGAGCAGGGACTTTGGGCCCCAGGCAGATGAGTGGCACACGAATGCAGGTGGCCTGACGACCTGCAGTGTCCTGCACCCTCTCCCATCGCAGCCCTCATGATTAGCCGCTGGTGCAAATGGATTCAGGGGGCAGAGAGAGCTGGACGGGGGCCATGGCTGGGGCAGGCAGGACAAGTGAAAATGACCCAGCCCAGCTGAAGGGGGCCAAGGTAGAGCTGTTCGCAGGGCATGTGGACAGAGCTGGGATGTGCAGGCTGTGGTATCCACATAGGTGGACGCGAGGCCTTCAGGGTGTAGGGCAGAGTCAGGGATAGAAAGGGAAGAGAGTTGTGCCAGGAGCCATGGCTAGGTGCCAGCCCTCCCTGCATTGCCACGTTCTAGGGAGGAGCTCCTTCAAATTCTAAATTTGAACTTGACCTTTCCAGGCCATAATGTTAGAATGTTTGCCAAGATAGGAAGATAGAACATATATTATTCACAGTGCGTTGCCTTAATTTATAACTTCTAACTATTCAGACAGGTGATACGTGGGCCTCCATTTATGCTCTGGCTCAGGCCCCACGCATGTTCGGGGTGGGCCTGACGCTGGAGTGACCACGGGAGGTGAGCAGCCTAGGGAAGCAAGGCTGCTTCCTGCGGGTCTGTACTGCTCCTCAGCGTGAGAAGCATCGGCCGGAAGCCCCAGGTAGCCCTGGGGACCGGCCATCCTCCTCAGGAGCACCTGGAGGGTTTCTCGCCTCCTGGGAGGTGAGGGTGAAAACTGGTTCCATAGTCGAATGAGAGCAACTTTGCGCCTGCTCATTTGGGATAAAGGAAGAGGCCTGGACCTTGGAAGGTTTGGATCTGGGGTTCCCAGCAAGTTGTCGGACAGCGGTCAGGGGTGTCCAGCCAGACACCTCAGCACCGCCACTTCCCAGACATCCTTCCGTAGGCAAATCACTACAGCTCTCCAAACCTCAGTTTCCTTGTTTGCCAAAGGGACATACAGGGGTCACGCAAAGCCTGTAGAACTGTCCCTGCGCAGGGGGTTCTTAGTAAGTGGTGGCTGTTGTTCATGACTTCCTATCCGATGTGGCTTCCTCTGCAATCAGCCCCATCCTTGGCAGAGTTTGACGAGTTGAAGAACTTTGTCTTCTGGATCTCCGGCCTTCCCTTTGGATGTTCCTGCCCTGCTCGTGTGCACCTTCCAGTTCATTGCAGAGCCCACAACTCTTCAGATCTTACAGACCAGGCATCCTGCATTGATATGCAGATTGCTGGGCCCCTGTGTCAGAGACTCTGAGTCACCAGGTTGCCAAGAAATCTGCTCTTTAATAAGCTCCCCAGATGATTCTCACACAAGGGGCAACTGACTCTTGGAGAACGCTGTGGCTGGGAAAGCGACTGGCAAGGCAGAACCAAGAGCAACGGCCGAGCAGCAGATTCCCGTTCAGTCTAAAGCAATTTTCTAAGAGTCGAAACTGCCCCCAGATGGAATAAACTTCCCTGAGAAGCACTGAGCCCCTGTCAAGGAAGGTGTGCAAGCAAATGCCAGATAAATACCTAACAGAGATAGGAGAAGACTCACACCTTCGCTCAGGAATTGGACATTGTGACCCCCAAAATCTCTGTGGTTCTGTCTTCTTTCTCCTCTACTCTTTACCTCTCAGCAAATGCCTTGGCAGTTGTTCCCACCGTCACCACGATCACTTCCTGGAGAGATTCTTGGTTCAAGTCCTGTGTTTGAGAATGGAACATATAAATGCTTTTGTGTCCTAGGACAGGAAGAGCATTGCAGGTTGCCGCATTCCATGGTGACCATAGAGGGTCCCTGTGGGGCGGGGGAGTCCTGCCTCCAGCCTTCTGTGCACTCCCCTCTGCCTCCTCCTTCTTCCCCCCATAAATAATTTATAAAAGGAGCTGGAAGCGAAGGAGGCTGTAGAGTCAGTTTGAGACTATGCTCAAGAGAAGGCTTGGAGCTGCCGCGTCTTGCAGTAACTGTGCCTAATGCCGCGTGTAATCGCTGCCATGTGTCTCTGTCAAGAACTCGAGTAGGTTTCAGCGAGGTCCCTGGAAACTCCCCTGTCAGGACCCTCTGGGCTGGAGACAAATGGACAAGTTAGGACAGTGATAAATCCTGCTGTCCTTCTGTAGTCAGATGCCCCCTGCAGCAAGCCAGCTCAGCAGGGGACAAGAGGTGTAAAGTTCTTAGGGACTGCTGGTGTGGGGTTGCTCCCTGAGTACATCTCTCAGCCTGGGGCCTGGCCAGTAATTTGTTTTGAGTAGATGGGTTACATGCCAGTTAAGGATCTGAGGAAGTAGTTGGAGGGAGAGCGGAGGTTTTAACTGCTCGTTTCCCCGCCAATCAACAATGAGGGCCCTACACCCCAGCCTTCTCTGGCCCTGGGCTAGCATCCCCCAGGTGTCTGAACCTGGCGAGATGTCTTCTCGCCTGTGTTCTAAAAGCCAGTAGAAAGCATCCCACCCAACTCTGGGGCCCCATAGCTGTCCTTGGAGACCCAACTCTTCTGAACCTAAAGTGAACGTTTCCTGTGTGGACCAACTTCTACTCCCATTCAAGGGCATTGAATCTGTCTCTTCAGGCACCTGCCATCTTTGCAACAGTTTGTCTTTCTTTCTTTTTTTTACTTTTTAGAGACAGAGTCTCACTCTGTCACTCAAGCTGGAATGCAGTGGTGTGATTATAACTCACTATATCCTAATTTTTCCTTTTGCTAATTTTTTAAT
Source organism: Propithecus coquereli (assembly GCF_000956105.1). Taxonomy (NCBI): domain Eukaryota; kingdom Metazoa; phylum Chordata; class Mammalia; order Primates; family Indriidae; genus Propithecus; species Propithecus coquereli. Next base: position 1,350,672 of record NW_012149941.1, read on the forward strand.
TTTTTGTAGAGAATGGGTGTCACTATGTTTGTTGCCCAGGCTTGTCTTGAACTCCTGGTCTCAAGTGATCGTCCTGCCTTGGGCTCCACAAGTGCTGGGATTATAGGCATGACCCACTGCACCTAGCCTGAATAACAGTTTTAAGAAAGGTGGCTACATATTGAGCATCTACCATGAGCTGGACACAGCACTAAGAATGCCACTTGCATAACATGAAATGTCTATAAACATAAAATTATTAGTTCCCTTTTGCAGATGGCAAAAGTGAGGCACAGAGTGGTTAAGTGACATGCCCAAATCTGGGTGACCTTAAATCTGTAACTGTTTGGGTTGGCAGGGAGAATAACACAATGAAAGTAGACTCTGGATCAGATCCCCTGGGTATGAGTGGAGGCTCTGGCTGTTACTAGTTACCAGGAGGGTTACTGTAATTTCTCTAAGCCTTAGTTTTTTTTTTTCCCTGCAAGATGGGGATGATAATTATAATAATAATACTTATTTCTTTGTATTTGTGGTAGGCAGAATAATGTTCCCCCAAATATGTCCATATCCTATTTTCTGAAATCTGTGAATATATTACCTTACATGATGAAATGAAAGCATGAATATCAGAGTGTTTTGCATGGTAATAATAATAATAGTAACAATAATTACAATTATATGCTAGATGCTATTCTAAAGTTATTATCTCATTTTATTATTACAATAAATATTTGAGATAAACATTGTTATTATTCACATTACACAGACGAGAAAACTGATGCCACAAGTGCTTAAGTCATATGTCCCAGGTCACATAGGTAATTTAAGCAGCAGAGTGGGGACTGGAGCCCAGGTATGTGCCCTTATTCAACTGTCACTACGAAAAAGATGCGACAGCAGGCATTACTTTAATTGGTTGTTTCATCCTAAAGGCTCTTGAGTTGGTGCGTACATTTGGTTCCTCGCTTTTTTCTGAGGTTGTTGAGTGGTTCTGGGATTCCCTGTGCTTTCTGTGGGACAGGGAGAGCCACTGAATGTGCCAGAATCAGCCAAAAGTCAGCCCCCTAGCCGAAAACCATCTCCTAGCCAAATTTCCTGTTCTCTTAAATATTCCTTCCCTCCTCACTGGTCCAGAGATGAAATAACTCACACGTGGCTCTCCAGAGAGAGAGGAAAATGAAGAGAAGGCAGTGCTTATTACAACGTAAAAAGGACCAGGCTCTGTTTACTCAGACTGGGAAACAGATTCCAGGAATAATGTGTCTGCTCCAATGTAATTATCCTCAAAGTGGTCGGCATTTTACTCAGCTTCGAAACTCATAAAGAGGCTTCAAAGAGACGAGTACGCTGGGGTCTGTTTTATCAGAAGGGACTTAAGAAGGGTAAGGTTTTGAGATCAAACTAAGCTCTTAATGGAATCAGCAAAAATTGGAAAAAAAAAAAAACTTAAAAGGGAGTTTTGTGAAACAGCAGGAAAACATTTTGGATATGCAGATCGAAAAGAAAAGAGAGAAATGGACCCAGATACCTGGCAGAATGTCTCTGTGCTGTTGGCTGGTGTTAGAGCAGAAACAAATGAAGTTATTGGAATCATAAACCCCTAATTTGGAAGAAACGTGGAGCTTCCATCTGTTCCATCCTTTTCACTTAATTCACATACATTTAATTCAACTTACCCATTCATTCATTTTTCAATAGATACCAATCAAGCGCCTGCTAAGCGCCACTGTGTTACGCGCTGGGACGCAATGGAGAACACGACATAGTCCAAGCTCCCATATACTCATCTTAGCAGGAAGTTCTATTCCTACCATCTCCCCACCCCCAAACTTCACTTTGTTTTTCCACAAACTCTCATAGGCCTCGGTAGTTTTAGTAGCAGAGCCAGCCTTCATACTCCAGCCTGTTTACCTTTAGAACAAGATAGATTAGTTTGGGATTCAGGAGGCTGGATTCTACTCTTGCTTCTGCCTCCTGTTCTCCATGTGATCTTTGAAAAGAAAATTCTGTTTATACATGGGAGGAAACCGAGCTCAGGAAAGGCTTTCCTTCTCTTGCTCCCCCAATGCCCATCTTATGTTCAAATCTAGGCTCCCCAACTCACAAGCTGTGTGCCTGTGAGCAAGTTGCTTAACCACTCTGTTCCTCAGTTTCGTCACATGTAAAATAGAGTTGTTGAAGTCTTTGTTAAGAGAAATATATATGAAATGGTTAGAATAGTGCAGGGTATATAATGAACACCAATAGACACTAACTATTGTTATATTAGAGAACCGTGAAGCATTTCTTCATGGTTTCGATCACCGTTTGTTATTATACATATTCGATTGGCTATTAGATTTATATCTGCCTCTCCTCATTAGACAGTAAACTCCATAACAGCTGTTTTACCTACTGCTATACTCCCAGCATCCACTTCAGTGACTGGCATATAATAGGGGCTCATTAGATATTTGTTTAATGGGTTAATGAATGAATGGATTTCTTCCCCAATCCATCTCAGATTGCAGAGCAGAGAAGAAACTGAAAGGCTGCCAGAGCATCTGCTCCCGGAGGTTTTTTTCAAACAAGCTCCAACAGCTGTTTGTGCTAGAAGCCACCATAAAAAGCATTCTTAAAAGCAAGCAGGAGAGAACAGCAGTAAGGGAGAGGTCTACAGCTGCAGGGCGGCTCAGGGGAAGCAAGGGGGAAGGGCAGGAGGAAGACGCAGGGTCTGAAGAAAGGAAGACAGAGGAATGATTTTAAATCAGAGACAGAGAGATATTCAGGGAGAAAGACGTTCAGAGAGGCAGAGACGGACATCGAGAAACACTCTGTGGTTGACAGAGACAAAGATGGAGTGGGAGAAGGAAAGGAGGGAAGACAAGTGTTTGAACTGGCAGCTAATTTCCCAAATCCTTGAGGGGTTTTGAGAGATAGAGAGGGATGCAGGCTTCAGCCTTGGCTGGTTGATTTATGACCAGCGAGAGCTGAGCCACAGTTGAGCTGAGCACATTAGGCAGCTGTGTGGCCTGGAACTTCTCGCAGTCATGCCTGGGACTTCCCCAGAGCGGATCTGCTCTAATGGGACACGAACAGTTCTCGGAATCAGAGAAACCGTGGTACACAGGGCTCATACCTCTGTAATTACCGTCCGTTCTAATTGGGAACCACACAAGAAGTTTCGACTGGAAAGACTGACCCTGTTGGCTGGTCTTGTTCCCCCTTTCCTCCCCTCCTTTCTTTCCTCATCCCGTCCTTCCTTCTGTCCTCCCTCCCTCCCTTCCTTCCTTCTTTCCTTTCTGACTTATTAAGCATTCAGAATGTACAAGGAGACCAGGGATGCAGGAATTAAAGAAGATATGATTCCTAACTTTTAAAGAGCTCTCAGTGGCATGGCATAAAGAGGAGGCAAGCAGGCAGCAGAATAATAGGTGCAGTATGATACCATTTATATTAACTAAAGCTTTTATTTTTATTTGTTTATTATACATGAATTTAATGGTACTTATAGATATATGTATAAAAATGGGCCGGGCGTGGTGGCTCACGTCTGCAATCCTAGCACTCTGGGAGGCCGAGGCGGGCGGATTGTTTGAGCTCAGGAGTTCGAGACCAGCCTGAGCAAGAGCGAGACCCCGTCTCTACTAAAAATAGAAAGAAAGTAATCGGACAACTAAAAATATATAGAAAAAATTAGCCAGGCATGGTGGCGCATGCCTGTAGTCCCAGCTACTTGGGAGGCTGAGGCAGAAGGATCGCTTGAGCCCAGGAGTTTGAGGTTGCTGTGAGCTAGGCTGACGCCACGGCACTCTACCCCAGGCAAAAGAGTGAGACTCTGTCTCAAAAAAAAAAAAAAAAAAAATGGATTAGGCAGAAGTAACCTAAATTTCTGTCTGAGGTTGTTGGGGGATAAGGTGGGGAGGAAATGAAACCTGGAGTGGGAGTCAAGGGAATTTCATTTTTAGATGAGCAACATGTTGTTTATTTTATTTAAAACACAGAAGAGATCTGACAAATATTTTTTGAATGGCCATTTTTAGATGGTGGGTACTTGGTTATTTGGTATATGCTATTCTTTTAAAATTTCTCAGGGAAAAAAGAAAGCTCAAGAAATTGAACCATTGATTGTAATTCAGTGAGACAAGGCATTCTGATACTTCTCCTCTTTTCACATTGATCCCAGAAGGTGGAAGCAGCAGGGATGATCAGAAGGTGCAACTTAAGCATTCCCTCTCTCGTACCCCGAGTCTAGCGACACTCTAGTCCATATTTTCAGGAAAAATTCTCCAAGATTAAATCAAATGAACTACTCCATGCTAAATCAAATAAAATATGACTCTTTGTATGAAATATTTTCACCTTCTGGAGATCTCGTTAAGGCAGGAAGGGGCTGAGAGTTGGGAACCAAACTGAGTAGACTCCTCTGAGCATCTGTGGGAAGGAGGCGCTGGCCATTTATGGTCTCTCTCTCCTGAGACACCCTAATTTGTAGGCAAGTGATATAATGAAAAGAGCACAGGTTTTGGAGTCAGATGGATCTGGGCTAGGGACCCCTTAGTAGCTATGTGACCTTGGGCAAATTAAGTCACTCTGTAAAATGAGGACGATAATATTTTCCAAGGTTGCCGTGAGGTTTAAGTGACCTGGTAGAACTCAAGTGACCTAAAAGTGTTCAGCAAACAATAAATGCTTGGTACAGGTTAGTCCCTTCTTTCCAAGGGGTAGAATTTCCTCCGTGTGCCATCTGAAATATGGTTCCATGAGCCACGCTTCGTAAAACGCCAGAGTTGCCAGGACTTCCTCTGTCTTAAAAATCATTCCCATGGAGAAAACTGCATTTTAAGTGGCAAAGATGGTGTGGAAGACACTGGGCCTAATCAAGTCCTGGGCCTAGGAGGAGGCAGGAGTCCCAGAATCCTAAAGCTGGAAGGGACGTCACTGGTCCTCAGGCCACTAGTTCCCAAACCTCACTGCACATCACCTGGGAAAAATCATGCAGATTCTTGAGCCTCGTATCAGAATGGCTAAGGCTGGATTTGCAAGAATTTCTTCTTCTAAGAAAACTTCCCCCGAAATGCAAATTAAAGTAGTGACATATCATTTTTCATCCAACAGATGGCAAACAAAAGTTTGATAATATCAAACATTGGGAAAGGTGGCGGAAAAATGTGTACTGTCAACCATTGCTGGTGGGTGCAGCCACTTTGGAGGGCAATTAAAATTGTACAGACCCCATTGCCCTGGGATCCATGTCATGGGAATTTGCACAGAGAGGCCTCTCTAAGGACGCTTGTTGCAGGATCGTTTGAAATCGTGAAAAGTTGGAAACAATCTACAGCAGAGAGGAATGTCTAAATAAACCGTGACATACCTATATCTTGCAATATTATGCAGTCAAAAAGAATGAGATGAATATTTAAATATTGATTTAGAAACAGCTCTAAGAAATACTGTGTTCAAAAAAGCAACTTGCAACATAGTACATACAATGTGACTTTTATGTAACAACAAACAGGCAATACTATATATATTCTATGGGTACAATTATGTCTATAAATGTACAGGAAAAGATCTGGAAATACACACACCAATCTGACTGGAAGGACTGAGAGATAGTGGAAAAGGATATTTTAGCTTTATATGTAACGTCTTAACTTTTTACCAGGGGAACATATTTATTCATTACTTATGTGAACAATTTTGAAACAGGTTTATTGAGGGATAATTGACATATGATATATTGCAAATATTTAAAGTGTGCAATATGACACACATACACACCTGTGAAGCCATCATTATTAATAGAAATAATGAAGATATCGTTGCACCCAAAAGTCTCCTCATGTGACAAAAATTCATCCAATGAGATGTAAGGGTAAGTCTGCAGGGAGATTTCTATAAAAGGCTTCCTTGCTCTTACATAGAGACTTATAGCAAGAAGAGATCTCTTCTTTTGTGAGTGTTGTTTCTATGAGTGACAGTGTCACCGATCTTCTAACTTGGAGACACAGAGTTAGCTTTGGAACAAAACCAATACACATGAGGATGGAGGAGGGGAAAAGTGGAAAGAACGTGGGTCCTTGATACTATCACCGAGCCTCTGAATTAACTAACTCTGGAGCTACCATACTTTGGAACTTCTGGTTATAGAATGGAATAAAACGTCTATATTGTTTAAGTCCATTTGAGTTGGGTTTTCTGTTACTTGTAGTCAAAAGCATCCAAAGAGATATGCTTTGAGAATAAGGGAGAGTTGGTATCTTGGCTTTAGAAAGGAAGAAAGTCAGAAATCTGGAACTGAGGTTGTGAGAAATTCAGAGGTGACCAGCATAAGAAAGAACCTGCTCAAGGTAGGATGTGACACAGGACAGCCAGCAGGGACTGCTAGAATATTTAAGTATTCTTTCTGGGTACCCATAACATCACTTGGGGGAATGTGTAGGAAACTTTCTGATATAAGGGAGAGGGGAAGCTTGAACTCATGTTATTTGGGCATTGAAGGGAAGTGAGATCTTTGATGATTAAGGAGATGGAGGCATCTGGGTGACCCTTGAACACCCTGATCCCCAGTTTCCCCATCTGTAAAATGGATATAAAAGTTTCTTCCATGCCTACCTATAGGGTTATTATGAGAATGGACTATGACCTGAGATAAGATGGTAAGCACTGTGAAAATCAAACGCACAAAACAAATACTCATTTCTACCATTCGTCTTCTCCCTGTCAGAGCAGATCTACTGAACCGAGTCCTCTGGGTGTCTCTGAGGAGCTAGTATGTACAATTTAAAAGCCTTGGCTACAAGGAAGCCAGAAAATTTTCAGAAAGACAGATCCTTCCTTAGACCCGTTAGTGACATGTCAATGAACTTCCTTTCCATGTTTGGGTGTGTGTATAAGTGTCCATGTGAGTAGCAACGTAATCAGGGTACATGTGAGGTGTGACCACGTGTACGTGTGTGTTTTCAGTATGCATCTGTATGTGTCCATGTTTGCATGGGTGGGGTAGCAGAGTGTGGCTGAAGCACAGTCAGAGCCAGGCACATCTGAGTGTTACTCTCAATTCTGTCATTTCCCAGCTCGGCAACCTTAAAGAAATTCTTCAACGTCTCTGAATCTCAAACTCTTTATCTGTAAAATGTGGATGCTATGACTTTCAAGGAGGCCATGAACTTGAAAACTGAACTTGAAAGTACTCTGGTAGGTGTAAGGAAAATATTCCTGAAATGTGTATGAATGAAACTGCATATGTTGTGTGTGTTTGAATGTGTGTTATTGTGTGTGCGTGAGAGGGCTGGCTATGAATAATGTATGTGTAGGAGGTGGACATGTGGGTGTGTGTTTGTATATATGAGTATTATATCTGATCATGAATTAGTAAATGTGTGAGAGGGAGAAAGGGAGGGAGCGTAAGGAATTACTAAGAAAGAAAAGCCTAGAGGAAGGAAATTAGGAAGGAACGAGGGAAAGAGGAAAATGAGCTAGCATGAGCCCAGATCTTGCTGTTCTCTCTGGAAGCCTCTGCCAGCTCCAAGAATGCAGACTGGAATTGGTTCAGAAACCTCAGGGACTGTCTCTGGAGCCAGTCCATCTGCTGGCTCCTCTGTCCCAGAATCACCTCTCTACACTTAGAGACGTTTTCTAGGGGGCTGGGATGAAGAGGGGTGTGTTCAGAGTGTGGGGGTGCATTTCCTTGGCTGAGGGGCTGCTCAGTCCCAGGATGCTTTGCCTCATCTGCTCCTGACCCCCCGGGCCACCGCTGAAGCCAGGCCTCCTCAAAGACGTCTTCTCTGACCTCCCGGTCTATAGCAGCACTGTTCTTCATGCTCAGCTATCCCATTAAAAAATGTACTTCACTTTTAGCTGTGAAAAATAACACACAGAAAAGTACACACAACATACGTGTATAGCGTGGCAGGCGATTATAAACCAAACACCCATGTAACCACCCGATCTCCCACATTATGAAATAAAACAGTGCCTGCATCCTAGAAAAAAAGCTCTCCTCCTTCCCTAAATGCTTTCCCTCAGGTACCCCCCTCCCTCCTTCCTGAAGGTGCCATCACTTTGACCTTTTGGTAATCACTCTGTGCTGGCTGTTAAGCTATGGCTATGACATATGGCTTCAAGCCTGCCATCCTCATCTCTGCTGTGTGATGCTAAAGCCACGTCCTGCAACCCCCTTTTCTCCTCCTCCAGGGGGCTTCCCCTTAGATCCTACCTATAGGGGGCGCTCGACGGTGGAGACTGGAGGAGGGAGAGAGGACACGCTTTTTCCTATTTTCTGTAACTGTCAGCTTCAACACAGCAAGGCAGTTTGTTTCAGCAGCAGAAGTTGCTTCCAATTTGTAGTTTTTCCAACACTCACAGAAACCATGTCGTGATGCCCTGTCAGAGACACCAGCACCTGTCAGCTGGCAGCACCCCCTTCTCAGAAGTGCCTGCCCCAGCTCCAAGCTTCTAAGTCTTAGCATTCCAACTTCTTCCCTCTGTTCCCCCTGGTAGCTACTTCTAGAAGTTACTACCTCTATGAACTTGTTTTGCCTTTCGGTTCTTTAATACTTGATTAATACTTTTTTATATTAAATTCTGCCTATTAAAATAGCATGTGTGGTGATTTCTACCTCATGAGTGAACCCAATCTGATATAATTTCCTTGTTTTTCTTTATACTTTTATCACCTAAGGATGTATCCCTAAACACTAAAATGTGGTTTCACTTAATATCAAACTTTACCTAAATGGAATCATACATTATGTAATCTTTGGTGTCCAACTGCTTTCATTCAACCTGACGTTTGTTGTACGCGTTGTAATGCGTTTCTATTGCTGTGTGATTTTTCCATGGTACGAATATGCCCCAATTTATTAATCATTGTTCTCTTGATAGACATTTGAGTTGTTTCCAGGTTCTAGCTGTTAAAAATAATGAATACGACAATGAACATCTCATACATATTTATTGATGCCACTGTGCACAAATTTATATAGGGCACATATGTAGGAAAGGAATTGCTAGGTCACAGGGAATGTGGACAAAAGTGAATTTTTGAGAATAAGAGCCTAGCACATTGCACATGGGTAACTCCCGTTACTGCCATTATTGTTGTGAGTGGGTCCTGTCCCCACAGGAGGCCCCTCCTTCAGCAGGCCCAGCTGTTGGGAGAAAGGAGCAAAAGTCACTTGGATCCAGAGCCTTCATCAGTGAGTCGTAGCAGTGGGTGGGAGCGATGACTGGCCAAGACATTATCAGGAGCAGATGACATAAGTGAGGATCAGGAAGAGGGAGAGACCAAGGAGCAGGGTGGAGGTGACCAAAGGGCCCAGACAGCTCTGTCTTCCCAGTAGCACCTGCAAATGCTCTCTAAGACAGTGCCCCCGTCCTTCCCCAGGGACCTCCGGTGTGCTTTTGGCAGGCCTCCAGGGGGGTAGTCAGCTAGTTCTCAAGACTTGGTTACAATCAATTTACTTGAATTTTATCAGCGTGCCAGTCAGCAGCGTTCTAAAAGGCTTCCCCGAGATCAGCAGAGGCCAGTGAGGTCTTGCCTTGAGCTCTTGTCTCATTCTCTATCAGTGACTCTCCGAGTGACCTTGGCAAGTCTGACAACCTCTCAGGGCTGTTCCAGGACATGCAGAGTCCTGGCCCTATCAAGGGACAGTGGAGATTGGCCAAAGCAGCCTGAGATTGGCTGTAGCCAAAGCAGGAAAGGTAGATGTACACTCTGCTTTATATTCTCGGAGGTTTCTGTTGCTGTCCAGACCGCAGAAAGCAGCAATAAATGCTCTGAGCAACTGTCCTAGGCAGGCCTGAAGCTGGAACTGAGTAGGAGCGTCCAAGTGCGGGCTGTGACTTTCCTTCCTCAGCCTCCCGGTGTCATCCAAAGGCCGACACACAGTGGCCTGTGGCATCCTCTGCATCTTTGGAATGGTTATGGAGCCATAAGGCCAGGATCGTTCCCTCGCCTGGAGCGCTGCACTGCATCCATCAGGTAAAAGAAACGGTCAATCGATAACAATAACAATTTACACTCGGCAAAGTGTTATTTAACCACACGTTGATTTCATTAAAACTGGATCACAGTAATCATCATAATAACAGTGGCACTTCCCACTTGCCCTCCTCATAGTGAAAGGTTTTAGAGCACAGCCCTCACTTGATGGGCTCACATTGAATGTCGAGCTATAAGCTTGTGAAATAAGGAGGAAGAAAGGAAAAAGCCTTGGGAAAATGTTGGATTCAAAGGACTTATTGCTGTTGCTCTGGTTAATTAATTAATTTATTTGCCAAATATTTTAGAGCACCTACTATGTGCCAGGCACAGTAAGGCCCCTGTATCCGGGGGTTCTGCATCCACAATTCAACCAACCATGGATCAAAAATATCTGGACAAAAAAACCCACCAAAAAAATAAAAATACAACAACGAAAAGAATACAAATTTAAAAATACAGTACGACAGCTACCTATATAGCATTTATAGTATATTAGGTATTATATGTAATCTAGAGATGATTTAAAGTACATGGGACATGTGCATAGGTTCTATGTAAATACTGCACCATTTCTATAAGGGACTTGCACTTCTATTGATTTTGGTATTCACGGGGGTCCTGGAACCAATCCTTTGCAGATACCAAGGGACAACCATATTGTGCTAGATGCTAAGGACATAGTAGTTGAATGAGATAGGCTCAGTGTATTTGTTACCTATTGCCATGTAACACTAGTACCACAAACTTAGCAGCTTAAAATAACACACATTTATGATCCCAGAGTTTCTGTGGATCAGGAGTCTGGACATATATTAGCTGAGTCCTCTCCAAGGCTGCAACCAAGGTGTTGGCCAGGGTTTGACTGAGAGCATCACAAGGTTGAGTGGGTAAGGATCCACTTCCAAGCTCACATAGTTGTTAGCAGGGTTCAGGTCCTGCAAGCTGTGGGACTAGCTTAGTTCCCAGCTAGTTGCTGGCTGGAGGCCGCCCTCAGTTCCTTGCCCTGTGGCCCTCCAGCGCTCCTAGCAAAGACAGACATTGCAATCTTATGCAACAAAATCATAGAACTGGCATCCTGTCACCGTCTCTGTACCATATAGGTTAGAAACAAGTAACAGTTCCTGGTCACACTCAAGGGATGAAGGGGATCACACACAGATGTAAGTACCAGGGAATGGGGACAAACAGGGACCATCTCAGAGTTTGTCCACTACACCCAGTCTCTGTTGTCACTCAGTTCACGGGGAAGACAGCCACAAAATATAATTACTAGGAAGTGCGATTCAGGCTACAAGAAGGAAAAACTCAGGTAGTGCCTTCCTCACTCAGTCTAATGAAGGGATATTTAAGCTGGGACTCGAGTACGAGAAGGAATTGCTCAAATCAATCGTGGGGACATGTGTGTGTCTGGGTGTATGTGCAGGAGGCATGGCCTGGGAGTGGAGGGGGTACAGAGGGTTCCAGGAAGAGGAATTCTAAACTCATAAAATGTTAGAGCAAAAGAGAGATGTGACTATCTAGTCTACTGGTTTTCAGTCTGGACGAACACTGGAATCAGCTGCAGAGCTTTATAAACCATTCACGTTCAGGTCCCATCCCAGAGACGCTGATGAATTGGTCTCAGGTAGGCTCAGGCGCTGGGAGTCATAAAAGCTTTACAGGTGATTTTAATGTGGGATCAGGGCTGAGAATTACTGCGCTAGTCCAACTCCTTCGCTTTTATAGATAAGGAGTTTGAAGCTCAGAAAGGAAACAGATTTGCCCAAGATACAAAACTACTAATTTGCGAAGCTAGTAGGGTGATGAGTGGGCAGGGCACTGTGCTGAGCTGTAGCTAGATCTGGTTCCTGCTATCAGTAGGTCTTTGTCCCCTTCTCTCTTTAGGACTCAATGTCCCTATATGTAAAAGGACATGAACCAGATGATCTCAGAGTCCCTTCTAATGCTGAAAATTCTCTGATTCTATTTAGTTAAGCACCAGCTCCCTATTAGCAATAGACCTGAATTGGCTCCCAGCTGTCTTCACTCCGGGCTATGTCTTTGGAAGCCTAGAGTCAGTGACGTTGGGGACCCTTCTCTGAGGGAGGCTGCCTGGTAGACGGAATGTTCCTGAACATGCCCTCTTACTGGAGACAGTTTTGTCTACTGAAGCATATGAGGAGTTCACCCAGCAGGAATCTGCTCTGGCTGGGTTTATTCTATGGTATGTGCTTATTAGGATTAGGGTTTTAATTAAAATTGACATTTCAAAGACTACCTTCGAGGGAGACCTGCTTTAATGAAAAGCACATCGCGGTGGCATGGGTAAGCCTCCCATGTGACCAGGCAGGTGGCTGTGGAATTAATGTAGGAGCATCCAGTTTTCTTTTCCTCTGGCTACATTTGCCAATTACCAGCCGGTGCTGGTGGACCCCTTTACGCTGAGTCATCAGTGATGGGGGGTGGGCAGGGCTGTGGGGCAGAGACAGCGTTGCTCCGGCCCAGGGCTCCCTGCCAGCTCTGGACAAGTGTGTTGACCCCTCTAGGGCTCAGTTTCCTCATATGTAAAATAGGCTGCTCTATTATCTACCTTTCAAGAAAATACTTGCTAAGCACTTACTCTGAGTTATAACTCTCAGTCTTTTTCCTCAAGGAATTCACAGTGAGAGGGGGGCGGGGTAGAGCCGAGGCAGGAAAATCAATGTACAATAAGGCCCTTAGCTCAGTGCCTGGCTGTAGGAAGCTCTTGTGATATTAATGGTATCCAGATGCTGCGGGAGCCCAGAGGAAGGCACGTGAAATCACACGGGGGGAGAGTAAGCCGTGCTTCCAAGAAGTATGATTATTAATTGATGCTGCAGGTATTTATTGAGCACTGATTATATGCCCAGCGCTGTCCTAGGGGATGGCGATAGAGTGGTGAACAAGGCATTGATGGTGAGCGACCTTGTCTGTACAGAGCTTGCCTTCTCATGGGAATAACAATAACAACAGTGATAGTAATAACAATGGCTTCTGTTTAAAGGGCACTAACCACGCGCTTTGTGCTTTATGTGCGTGACTCATTTAATCGTCAAGAACAACCTATTTTCCCCTCTCACAGATGAGCAACCTGGAGCTCGTAGAAGCGTTGAGGACCTTGCCCAGGGTTGCCCGGCCAGGAAAGGGCAGAGCTGGAATTCCCACCCTGGGCTGGTGACTCAGAGCCTGACCCTGACCCACTGTATTATTCTGGTTTAGGACGGAGGTCACGTGGAACTGTGGAGGGGTTAACCGAGCCATTGCACGAATGAATACGTGTGAGTATGTATACGAGTGCACGCGTGTGTGTGTTAAAGAGAGTACGCGGATCAGCGGTGGGCTGTTCCTGACCAAGTCCTCCGCCACGCAGCCCAGGAGATGTCCCCCCCTCACTTACGCCGCACTTGGTGATGCGAAGGGACCAGTCTTCTAAGACACCTGATGGGAAAGCTGCTGCCTTCTTTTATGTGGGGGATGGCAAAAATAAATGGTAGCTTATTCAGGGGAAATGTGAAGACCAAGAGGAATTCAGAGGATTCCCTTCAAAGTCCTGTCTTTCGAAATATTTTCCCCTCTGGGCTATTTGTCTCTGGTGCGAGGCTTGCATTTGTTATTTGGCTAAGGCCACCATCCCACCCATGCTTGATGAGGAAGTGGAAAGGGTCGGTCTTCAAAGGCTTCCTCCAGGGCGACCAGCCCAGGCCTGGGGAAGGAGAAAAAGTTCCATCATACTACTGGATAGAAAACCCAGGGTTCCAAATGCTGGGACCCAGAGCCAGGAAACTTAGCACGGGTGAGATCAGTAGATTGACAGCCCGAGGCAGGACTCATCAGAGACTCTGAGCTGGGACTCAATCTTCAGGCGGGAGTCTGGTGATGTCAACTTTAGAGACCAATCCTCACAGTGACCCTGGGAGAAGCTGCTATTATCCACGTTGTACTGATGCGGAAACCGAAGCACAGTGATGTTCAGTTCCTGAAGTCACACAACTAAAGAGTTTCGGAGCCAGGATTTATATCCAGGTTAAGAAATTGAGGTCAGAGAGGTTAAACATGTCCCAGGTCGTATGGCTTGTGGGCAGTGGCATAGCTCCAGAGACCATGCTCTTTCTATGGTTCAAGACCCATGGAAAGTTCTGGAGGTTCTGTTGAGCTGTTGATTGAGAAGGAAGAAAAGGCGCATGGAGCTCACCGGGAAGTCCAAATGGCCTGGTGTCCTTTCTCAGCCCTCGGTCACCTTGTCTGGGAGGAGACCGAGCTGGGTTGGGGTGTGGCCTGGAAGAAGCCATGGTGCATGGACCAGGATGTGTGTGTCCCCAGAAGCACAATTCATGAGTGACAAAGTCAGGACTGGACCCCCCGCCCCCCAACTCCAGATTCAGAGCTTTCTCATCATTCCAGCTGGCATGGCCCCAGAGGAGGTGGCCACTCATCAGAAACATATGTGGACTGAGCCAGATGATCATGACATTTTTTTCCCTAAAATTAATGAGTTAATTAATTTACAAACATTTACTATTTGTCAGACATCCTGCCAAGCATTTAAAAGACAATATTCATTCAGTTTACAAACATGTGCCAGACGTTGAGTACACAGCCGAGAATAGGACAGACAGGGAGCTCACCTCACAGCCATCCCAACAGTGCTCGCATTGTACAGATGAGGAAACTGAGGCCCAGAGGGGTCAAGGAACTTCCCAGAGTCACAGAGCCAGTAAGTGGTAGAGCTGAGATTTGAGCCCAAGTCTGTCTTTCCCATTTCAGCATTTGGCCTCTCCTTGCAGTCTCTGGAATTTATTCAGGAGTGGTTGGGTTTAGCTCTTTGTTCCCAAAGCCAGGGTCCCCGGAAGTGTTTGCCCATGTTCCCACGACCCAGCCAAACACCAGCTCCTCGCCACACTCCAGTCTGAGGGCCAGATCCTCCTTTTCTCCTGCCAGAATCTCTCTGCATTTCCCTCAGGCCACGGTGAAAACCCACACTTAGCACCTGTTATTTCTTCTGTGGAAATACCCTTCCCTTTCCTTTTCCAAGCTCAGAATGTCCCTTCCTCTGGGAAGTCTTTCCCAATTCTGAGGCAGACTGTCCACGACGCTCCCCCGGACACCCACCCTCTTTGGAGAATTTTTCAAGAGTGTCTTGGTATATTCGTGCACTGATCCGTCTGTCCCATTTGCCCATGGGTTATTTGAAGGCAAGGACCACCCAGGCAGCCCTTATTGCTATGGTATCCTTGGTTCCTGGCACACACTACATGCTCAGTAAATGCTTGTGACATGAACGCATGAGGACAGCACGGCCTTTCTCTCCTCTGCTCTGCATCCCAGCTACAGACCTCCCTGTAGCCCAGCTGTAACCTCACTCTTTATCCCCGCTGCTGACTGTGGGCTTAGGCCTTAGATGCTTCATTAACTAATAATAATGAGTCACTGTACTAGCCTCGGGAGCATTGTAAATGATACAGTGTCAGGAGAAGGCAGTGGGATGTGGAATTTCAATGAGGCTGGAGTGGTTCTTGAAACAGAGAAAATGCCACGTGCAATCTTTTTCTCTGTGATAGCTCCCATACGCCAGGCTTCAAACGCCAACTTAGAGCCCTTCCATTACTCCGTTCCAGTTCTAATTCTAGGCTGATGGTAGGGATTACAAATCAGTGGTACATGCCAGGTGTGGTAGGCTGAAGAACAGTCCCCCCAAAGATATTCATGTCCTAATCCCTGGAAGCTGTGAATGTAACTTAAAAGGCAAAAAGGAACTTGCAAGGGGGAATAAACCAAAGAACCTGAAAAGGGGAAAATGGCCCGGAATAACCGGGGGGCCCCAAGCGTACAATCATGAGGTCCTTATAAGAGGCAGAGAGAGATCTAATTACAGAAGGGGAGAAGACACGTGGTGATGGAAGCAGAGATCAGAGTGATGTTCTTCGAAGATGGAGGAAGGGGCCACAGACCAAGAAATACAGTAAGCCGTCAGAGGCTGAAAAAGGTAAGGAAAGATTCTCTCCTCAGGGGCTGCAGAAGGAGCCAGCCCTGCCAACATCTTGAATTTAGTCCAGTGAAACTGGTTTCAGATTTCTGACCTCTAAAATGGTAAGAGAGTAAATCTGTGTTTTAAACCACCAAGTGTATGCTAATTTGTTACAGCAGCAATAGGAAACTAATACATCAGGCTACTACTCCCTCTTCTGGAGAACCTGATAGGATGCTGTACTCTTTGGCCGATGGAGCCTCAGAATTATTCTTAACACAATGCATCTGACAATCACTAACAACTGATCAGAGTTGAGAAGGGGAGATGGAACCTATTTGCTCTTCCTGAATGGAGCCAAATATTTCCTTCAATGGATAGGAAAATGGAAGCCCAGAGAGGTGAAGTGACTTTCCCAGAGATACACTGCCCATTAGTTGCAGGCCAAGATTCTTTCCCCTATGTCAGCCCCTTACAAGCCTAGGTTGATAACAGAAGTATCGATGGTGATGCAACATTCTTGCTTGAATTGAGAACCCCTGTGGGCACCATTTCATTTTCCCTGAAGCCAGGACTGTTTAAACAAATGGTCCTTCTGAGGCCTTTCTCTGGCTGCACTTACTGTCCCCTCAAGGAAGGCCAGACTCCGCAGCACAAACTGGGTGAGATCCCTAGGGTTTTCTGACAGGTTTTGCCAAGGACTGGCCTCCTGGGGCAGATTTATTCATCAAAGCTCTCGATGGAGATTCCAGCCACCCCGCTAATGACTTACCTGGGGAATCCCCTTTTTACTTTGGTTTAATCTCTCCCTCAGGAAACCTGAGCTTGTGAAATGAGAACCTTTAGGGAAGCTGAGAAAGCTGTTATCTGGGAGGTAGAGATACCGGGACATTAGCCTTCCCAGCAGGTGGGTAAGGTTACAACCTCACACGAAATGATTACTCCTCTACCCAGATTTATTAGCCATGTGCTCCCTAGGGGCCCAGCCCCTGGCTGAGCAGGTCAGCTCCTGCTCAGAGATCCTCAGAAGCCTCCCCACCGCTTTCCAAAGTTTTGCTTATGGGGACAGTCCTTTTTATTTATTTTACTTCAGAGTGTTACAGGGGTACAAAGGCTTTGGTTGCATAAATTGCCTTTGCACTGCCTGAGTCAGAGCTACAAGTGTGCCCATCTCTCAGACAGCATGCACTGCACCCATTAGGTGTGAATTTACCCATCCTCTCCTCCTCCCTCCCACCTGCCTGACTCCCTACGAATGTTACTTCCACATGTGCACATTAGTGTTGATCGAGTAGTACCAATTTAATGGGGAGTACATGTGGTGCTTGTTTTTCCATTCTTGTGATACTTAGAAGAATGGGCTCCAGCTCCATCCAGGATAGTACAAGAGGTATTAGTTCACCATTTTTTAATGGCTAATACTTCA
>NW_012149941.1:1368865-1398075 GCF_000956105.1 Propithecus coquereli
CAAATCTTGTTTCAGTCTTCTACATGTGGCTATCCAATTTTCCCAGCACCATTTATTGAACAGCGATTCTTTTCCCCAGTGTATGTTTTTGTCTGATTTGTCAAAATCAAATGGCTACATGAGGATGCTTTTATATCTGGGTTCCCATTCCTGTTCCATTGGTCTATATCTCTGTTCTTGTGCCAGTACCATGTTCTGTAAATGTCTATTAGGCCATTTGTTCTAGTGTTCTGTTTAAGTCCATTGTTTCTTTGTTTATGTTCTGTTTGGAGGATCTATACTATTCTGTCAGAGGGGTTTTGAAGTCCCTGGCTATTACAGTGTTGCTGTTTATCATTTTGTTTCAATCAAGTAGGATTTGCTTTATGAATCTGGGCACACACCTGTGTTAGGTGTGTAAATATTTAGAATTGTTATGTCTTCTTGTTGAAATTTTCCCTTTACCATTATATAATGACTATATTTGTCTTTCATTACTTTTGTTGATCTGGACTAAGTTATCTGAAATGAGAACTGCTGTACCAGCTTTCTTTTGCTTTCCATATGCATGGTATATTGTCTTCCATCCCTTCACCTTGAGTGTGAATGAATCCTTGTGGATTTGATGTGTTTTCTGAAGCAGCATATACTTGGCTTGTGTATATTTATCCATTTAGCCAACCTATGTCTTTTCAGTGGGTAGTTCAACCCATTCCCATTTACTGAAAGAGTTGATAAGTGGGGTGGCTTTCTGTTCATTCTGTTGAGTAGAACTTTGTGTTTTTGTTTTATCTCTTGAGCCATTGTGGTATCTGGCCTTTGACCTTTAGCTTTTCGGTGATTTTACATTGGTGAGTGTCTGTCGTGCTGATCCGTGAATAATGCAGTTCTGAGTACTTCCTGAAGGGCAGGTCTTATCTTGACGAATTCCCTCAGTGTTTGCCTGTCTGATTAAGACTTTATTTCCTCCTTATAAATGAAACTTAGTTTTGCAGGATACAAAATTCTGGGCTGGGAATTATTCTGTGTGAGAAGACTGAGAATAGGACTCCAATCCCTTCTGCTTGTAAGGTCTTCATTCAGAAGTCTGCAGTTAGTCTGAGGGGTTTTCCTTCGTAAGTTATTTGCTGCTCTCACTTTATGGCTCATAGGAGTGCCTCTTTCACGTTTATATTGGCCAGCCTGAGGACTGTGTATTGTGATGTTTGCCTCTTTGTGATGAATCTCTCAAGAGTCCTTTGAGCTTCTTCTACCTGGATATCTAGACTTCTAGCAAGGCCAGAGAAATTTTCCTCACTTATTCCCTCAAATTATCCAACCATTGTGTCTTTTCTTCTTCATCCTCAGAGATATATATGACTCTTATATTAGGTCTCTTTACATAATCCCATATTTCTTGTAGGCTTTTCTTGTTCCTCTTATTTCTCTGCTCTATCTCTGTAATTGACTTGTTTAATTGAAAGGTGTTGTCTTTCTGAGATTCTTTCTTCTGCCTGATCTAACCTATTCTTAAGGCTTTCCACTGTGTTTTGTAATTCATTGAATAAATTTTTCATTTCCAGGAGTTCTGTTTGATTTTTCTTTAATATTTCAATTGTTTTAGTGAATTTTTCATTCATTTCCTGCATTATTTTTGTGGTTTCTTTGTGTTGGGTTTCCCTTTTATCTTGCATTTCATTGAGCTTCCTTATGATCCATGTTTGAAATTCTTCATCTGTCATTTCAATATTCTAATTTTGGTTGGTATCCATTGTTAGAGAGCTCATGCTCCCTTTTAGGGGTGTCCTTTTGCTTTGAGTCTTCATACTTCTGGAGTTCTTTCATTGATTCCTTCTCATCTGGAGCAGCTGTTGCTTCTTATCTTTAGATTTTCTTCTGTTTAGATAATGACACTCCCAGTTAATCTCTGAGCCAGTAGGTGGTGCTTGTGGGTGAGAGTCAACCACACCCTGTGTAATGAGTCAGTAAATGCAGTAAATGGGCATGCAAATTGACCTCCCTGTCAGTAGGTGGCACTTACTGGGAGGAATAAGCTGCAGTGTTGCTTTTGGGTTCTGTGACTGGCTCTAGTTCCTCAGGAGAAGCACTCTAGTGCCCCAAGTGGTGGGTGGGGCCCTGAAGCTTCCAGGTCATGTCCTTATTCTCCACCTCAGCAGGGGCAGGTGGGGGAGTAAGGCTGGGTGTGGCTAAGCTGGGTGAGCCTACCCTCAAGCTCCATAAATGCTTTTAGCAGGGGTCAAAGGTCTGTTCCCCACCTCTGGACAAAGTCACCAGGGAGGGGCTGAAGTGGTCCCCTCAACCAGAAAGTATGCATGTGGGGTTCGGGCTGTCTGAGACCCGCAGCCTGGTAGTCTGGGGCAGGCCTCACTCCTTCCCATTCTCCCCTATTCCTTGGTTTCTTTTGGGCCCCCGTGGCAGGCAGAACCTCAAGCCAGCCAACCTCCCCCATGACTATGATGCAGGCTGGGAGGTTCCCTGCCCAGGAGCACGGCCGGAGCTGGGGACACTACCCTCCTGCAGGAGGAAGGGTGCCCCGCAAGCACATTGCAGCTAGGACACACTCTGAACTCTCACCCCTGATCTGCCCCTGCAGGCACCCACACCTCGTGAGATTAATTCACAATATCCCCTCTGTGCCCCAGGGCAATGAGAGCAAGACCTGGGTGTACAGGATGTGGCCTGCAGGCCCGTCCCCAGGGCTCCGTAGATCAATCCCTGACCATGTCAGGGAGAAGCATGCTGGTCCCAAGTCACCCACAGGGCACCCAAGCTGGTTTGATGTCCCTCCACTTCACGGTTTGCTCCACTCTGCTGGAGTTGCCGGGCAAGCAGCACCAGGGAGGGCCAGCGGCCAGGGAGCTCACAGTCCAAGCTTCACCCAGTCTGCTGCAGGACCCCAAAAGGAAAGGTCTGACTCCTGTTCCCTGTGGAAGCCTCTGTGTGGTGGCTCAATTGTCTCTCTTGGCAGCCAAGGGTGGGGGAGGAAAGGGGAGAATAAGAGTCTAGGTGGAAGAAAAGTCCACCTTCTAGTCATCTCCAACGCTCTCTGGGAGGCAGTCCACCCAGAATGATCTGGAGTCACGCAGATCACCCAGGACCCACTGGACCCCTGTGGCTCCTGCATTCTGGGCTGGAGTTGCAAAATGTCTGTGCGGGGACAAGCAAGACAGAATCTGAGGGGTTGAGGCCCCTGGGGGAGGACAAAGGTGCCCTGTGGGTAGAGAAGCAATATGGTGCCTGCTGTCCAGCTTGGGGCTGTGGGGAGGGGGCGCCCCAAGGCGGGGTGCTGGGAGCCTGGTGTCCTGTCCACAAGAAGCTCTCTGCTCACTGGTGGCAGCAGTCTCTGGGCTCACTTCGGCAGAAGGTCTCTCCAGCAGCTCGGGAGCCCCACAACGGTCTGAGATGGGAGGGAGGGGGATTTTAACTGCTCCACCTACCCTTCTCTCTGGTCTCCAGTCCTCTCAGCGCTTAATCCCCGCTGATGCCTTTCTCCTTCCAGTTCTGCTCCACAGCCTCTTCCCATGGGTCTCCTCTAGGTTCCCTCCTCTAGGTTCAGGCACCCTTCCTTCCAACCCTCATCTGATCTATGTTTGTCGGTCTGTTAGTTTTTTCTCTTTCATCTAAAACTTCCCCTTCTTACAGAGATGCCGTGGCTGGTGGTGTCTCTCGTCGGCCATCTCACTCTCACTCCCAGGACAGTCCTTGATTGGGCTGCACCCCTCCTCTCCAGCCTTATTTTCCACTCTTCTTCCTCTAATACTAATCCACAGCCAGACTCACTGTTCTCTACGAAGGGGGAGGTGGCTTGCCCATTATAGCAGGGCTGAGGCCATCCGAGAATGCCTAAGTCCCGCCCATGCTTTTTATCCTGCTTCCAACGTGCAGCTGGGCAGGAGACAGGATGTTAGTGACATATAAAATCCCAGATTCAAGTTGTAGTTTCGGTTTTTATGATCATAAATCCCATCTAAACAAGTCTCATTTTTTGGCTTCATGTGTACCGTGGGCTAAATGTAGAAAAAAGATTTGTGTGAATGCATGCACGTGTGTTCACGTGCATACGTGTGTGTGTGTGTGTGTGTGTGTGTGTGTGTGTGATATGTTGGAATAAGCGTGCAGGAAGGGAGCACAGGCCTGCTGGAGGGAGAAAGCCAAAGAAGTGGAGTGTTTGCTTCTCAAGAGAAAATGAAATTCAAAGAGAAAATCATCACCCTGGGGACTCTGTGACTCTCACCTGCGTTCAGTGAATCTCAGTGAGTTTCATTCAGCGAAGCTTTTTATGTAAATCCAAGCAAACAAATTCTGGGCCCTGCTTGGAGTCCTGGGAGGGACAATTCCATTTCGGGAGCCATGGGGGGAGGCGAGCCCAGCAGGAGGCCCCTCCTGAAAGCGGAAGATAAGAAGCTCATGGTGGCCCACAGGGCTCATTTGACTATTCCTGGTGATAGCTTCTTAGCCACAAAAAATATTTATCTGTGGCTTTTTGACACAAATCCAAAATGTCAGTTTTTTCCAAATTATTTTTGAGCAGCATAATCCCCTTTTGCCCAAAGGAAGCTTTAAATGGAATCCTGTCATAGAAAAGAGAAAAAAGCAAGCTGCTCTGCTCCAAGGATGGAAATGGGAACATGATCACTGTGACCCCCCCAACTCAGGTGATGCCCAGCCCCCTTCACTCAGGCAACAGAGGTGTCAGCACAGATTGAAAACCTCAAGCTCCTTCATATTCTCTACTTCATAGGTGGGGAACCCTCCCAGGTCCCTGCTGTAATCCCTACCTTCCTTTGTACTCATCGGGGGCCACCCAGGGCTCGACCACCTGGGGCTCAGCATTGACCAGACTAAAGGACCAGTTCTTCCTGAAAAAAAGGAACCTTAAAGAGGCCACAGCCAGTACCTGATTGCTGGTTCTGTGACTTTGCCCCACTGCTAAGGACATAGACTCTGAAGTCAGAGGTGTGAATCCTTGCTCTGACACTTACAGCTGTGTGATTTTGGGCAAATCACTTAACCTCTCTGAGCCTCTGCTTCATCTTCCATAAAACAGGCAAAGTTCCCACATAGTAAGTTTGTGTAAGGAGTAAAGGAGTTATTAAATGTCACGAGTAGCAAAACCATATGCTTCTGTGGTCTAGGACAGTAAGAGAGATGAGTGATCACTGCCTGGTGGCAAGCAGGGGACGCCATCACTCACCTCTGGCTGATTGTTCCTGGGTGGGAAGCCAGGCCCAGCAAGTGCCATTTTCCCAATGTTCCAAGAAAAAAACCAGAAATTCAGATTTTTATGTAAAAACTCTCACGTTTTAGACCTTGGCAAATAATTCACAGCTTTTAAGCACCGTGCTGGTCAAACAAAACACATCTGGAGGGCCAGGAGCCCTCGGATGCCAACCACGGATGCCAAGTGACAGTCACTGGCACCTAGGAGTTGCTCACTAAGCTCCACAGGGACGAGCGTGCCTCCCACAACTCCTCCCCCTTTCTCTCTGTCTTGTCCATCTATTGCCTGGTGAGCTCCAAGTTTTCTTCAGAAAGGGTGAACTCTTTCTAAGCACACCCAGCTCAGCCTGGGGCTCCCAACTACAGATGTCCTGCCCTCCCCCACGTTCTGGTTTGTTTCCTTTCGGACACGTCCCTTCTGCCCAGGGATGTCTGTGGCAACTCTCCACAGGTGGGTTAAAGGCAGCTCGGCAGCTTCCGAGTGTGTTTGCAGGGTGGGGGCAGTGGTTTCAAAGCACCATCTCTGCTTCCTGCCTCTTAAATTCAAAGCCAGCATCTCGAGGAGTAAAGAATCTTTGCTCTGGGCGCCTGAGCCACACTGGAGTGAGATTAATCATCCTCTCTCAGAGGAACTCTCTGGGGTTCTGGTGGTGTCCTTGGAACATACCCATCTGGAGTTGGTCCCGCTGCCTTTCACTTCCCTGTGTTGGGGTGTGTGTATGTGTGTGTTGGGGGGGCCAGGGTTAGGGGCAGAAAGAGATTGGTCTTTATTTTTATTTTTTTATTATTTTCTTCCTTCTTACTTTTTTTAAACAAATCTCTAGGCTTTTGTAGAAATGATATATTCATGGAAAAAAATTAATTCGGAAAAGTTTAAACGAAGTAAAAAAAAGCAAAAACAAAACAAAAAAATATTGCTTCCCAGAAAAATTACTGACAACTCAGTATTTCCCCAGATGTTCCTTTGTATGTAGATAAACTGATACAGAAAGGAGTATTGAATTTTACATAGTTGGGCTCATAAAATATCTGTACAGTTGTGCAATGTGCTTTTTTTTACTCTAACCACACGTTGGGGGATGTCTTTCCCTGGCAGTGTATTTAGATCTGCACCAAGGCTGTGGCTGCAGAATATCTCATGCATGTGCCGTAGATTATTCATCAGGTCCCCTGCTGTGAAGATGCGCACACTGGTCCTTTCAGGGTCCCCAGAGCTTCTCTGGACCTAGAACACGCCCCCCCCCCATGCAAGGACACCGGGACAGTCTCTTACCTGGCATTCCTGCTTCCAATCCTTTCCCTAGAAAATCCATGCTCCACACTCTAGCCAGAGCGGGCTTTTAATCATGCCCATCAGATCACGCCACTCCTCTGCCTAAAGCCCTGGATTTCTTCCTATCACTCTTAAAATAAAATCCAATCCCCTTACCATAGCCTCACAGGATCTGGCCCCGTCCACCTGGCTTCCTCTGACCTCTCCTGCTAGTCCAGGATCATTTGTTCCCGTCCCAGAAGCTCCGCGCTCACAGCTCCCTCTGCCCACCACCTGTCCGCCAGATCTTTGCTAACTGGCTGTTTCACCACTCAGATCTCAGCTCAGAGATCTCCTTCTTGGCTCCCCATCAGTGCTGATCCTCTTCCCCTGCCAGTCATCATCCTATTACTCTGTTTTTAAATTTTCTTTATAACACTTATTACTATGTGAAATTGTCTCATTGATTTGTATCCATGTTTACTGTTTGTCGGTGCCCCTCCCCGACCCAAGGGCAGGGACCTTGTTCACGGCACTCAGAACACTGCCCAGTACCCAGAGGCATTGGAGTAACTATTCGTTGAATAAATGAATCCACTCCTCGGTCTCTATAAAACCCCATATTCTTAAAATCCTCATCCCCTCCTTTCCCTGGATCTTCCTGCATCTCTTCCTTAAAATAACTCTGCTTTTCAAAGTGAGCTTGAATGTCTCTCTGCTCCCCAAAGAGTCCGATCCGGAACCCAACAGCAGCCCCCAGTTCCATTTCCCACACTTCTGCTCAGGGACCTCGCTCTTTAGCCACACGGAGCTCTGATCTCCTACATACATCCTCTGCCAAGAAGGCTCCTCACGCTCCTTCTCTCCCTCTCTGACTCCTGCCATCCGGCCTCTGCTGCCCAAACTGTACCCATCCTTAGTCCAGCTAAAATGTGGCACCAGCCCCGGGAGCCTGTGCTGTGGCCGCAGGAATGGCCTGTTCTCTCTTCTGTACCCACGCAACACTTTATCTTTTCCACACTTGGGACGTTAGCATTTTATGCCTGTCAATATTGTCATTTGCATCTCTAGCTTAATCTTTCTGACCAGATTATGAATTCCTTGCCGGCAGAGACTAACCCCTTCGTAACAGATAACATGGAGAAAGTATACTGTATACATTAGCTCTTTTAATCCTCACTGGGACAGTATCAGCTGGGAACTGGAATTGACCTCCTTTTACAGATGAGAGTTTAAGAAACTTGCCAAAGGCGACCCAGCTAGTGAGAGGTGAAGCTAGGATTTGAATCCACAGCCTGAACCCTTAACCATGAGGCTAAAGCCATTCATCTTGGCACCTGTGGCAAAACCCCTTGTGTGTTGTTTTCCTTCTCTGTGCAGTAGCTGCAGGCCTTCAGCTCCCCAAACCCCAGGCCTTTGAAGCCAAGGGCCTTTGGGGACACTGTTAGTGTTAAGAGAAACAAATCAAAGGATTGAAAGCTTAAATCTGAATCTGAGTGTCTGCCTGCGGGGCTCTGCATCCTTACTCGCTGATGACTCAAGAGCCAGGCTTGGGGAGCCAGGCAGGAGGGGCTGGTTTCTGTATCACTCATGTAGCAAATTGTGTAAGCGTTTGGAATCAGTTCAAAGCTGCTCGTCACCCAGTATCAGCAGTTAGAAACTCACGGCCGATCTTGTTTCATCATTCTCACTCATTTCCCCTTTCCCACGTTACTCTGAAAGAAATCTTAGAAATCACATGTTGTTATGCGTGATTATAAATAAGTCAAAGATGGCGTCTATACACTGGCCCCTACGTTGTTTATTTCTTCACCACAGATTGAGACCCATCACATTTTCCCTGTTTTCAAAATAGCCCCAACAAGCAGGTTTTTAGTCACTTAGAGCTGGCTGGCTTTGTACACCGTGGAAAACCTCACCTGGCATCTGCTGCTCATACGACCTCGTGGTTATGAGACCATGGCTGCCATGGTCCTTCAGAGTTCTCTTCTGACTCAGAGACTCCTCTCTGACACCCCTCTCTCCTGGTGTTCCTTTGCCCTCTTCCCCTTGTCGCCTGGCTGCCCTAAGCCTCTAGATGGTCTCATGCTACGAGGGATTCCCCTTCATGCAACCTTGTCTAAGCGCCACTCGGTAAAGCTTATTATGTATTAATGCCTCTTGTGGTCATGTTTTTCCTTGATCAGTCCCCACATCCCTTGGATCCCCTAGCATTATCTCACCTGTAAAAATTTCACTATTTCCAAATATAAGAAATCCTTAAACTACAATATACTACCACACCTAAAAATTAATACTGTCTCCTTAATATTATTACATTTCTAGTCAATGTTCATTATTTCCAATTGTCTCATAAATGTCTTTTTTTTCCTGTTTATTTGGATTAGGATCCAAATAAGGTCCATTATGTTACATTCAGTCCATTACATTTAGTTAAGTGACTTAAGGACCACTTAAGTCTCTATAATCTATATAGTTCCGCCTACATCCTCATCTCTCTCTCTCTCCCCTTCAATTTGTCAAGTTGTCCTGTAGAGGTTCCCAAAGGTAAATGAATTTGACAGATTGCATCCCCATGGTGTTAACACATTCTTCTGTCCTCTGTAGTTAGATCTAGAGGCTCGGTCAGGTTGTTTCAATTTTTTCCCGCGAGACTTTCATAGGTGGTGCCCTGTTCTTCTACTAGGAGATTCACAACATCCAATTGACTCACTGATGTTAACAGCTGTCGCTACTCATGGTCAGATTCATTAATTCATTAGGGGTTGCACAATGGTGATTTTCTTCTGCATGTCTTAACTGGAATTCTTCTAGAAAGGGAAACGTCCCCTCCTTTACTACTTGGTTTCCAGTGATACATCTTTTGATAGAAAATGCAGGACAAATGCTTGATTCTTTCCATTTCTTCACCGATATTCAAAACAATGAGTTGGTTTTCTTCCATCATCCAGTGGTGTTCAATCAGTCTGGTTTTGTTTTAATATCATAACGAATTCATAGATTTAAACATATTGACTGTCTTTCAAAAAAGCTTGGGGACCACTGCATTAAGGGCTATTTTTAAGCTTTGTAAAGGTGTGTTTAGATTAGTCCTTACTCTGGAGCTAGAATGGCCCTATACCCTAATGTGGCTTTTTCAGGATTTCAGTCGAATGTCCTGGATATTCAGCAATTCTCTCTACTCTGGATGATAAGAATTCATGTGTCTCCCAGAACTGTGACTTTTGGAATCTGCATTCAGCTCACAGCTCCTTTGTAGGAGCTGTTCTCTGCCAGGCTTTGCAGAATCTAGTCCTGTGCGTTTATTCTTTATATTCAGCAAAAGACTCAAGGGAACTCCACGCAGATTTCAGAGCTCTTTGCATGCAAAGTCCCTCTTGTCTGGTACCCAGACCTGCAATTCCAACTGGCTTGGCAGCCTCGAACTCTGATCTGTGCCCCTTATCTCAGCAAAACTTCTGTGCTCTGCTTGGAGTTCACCTCCCTGTATTGCACGGTCTGGAGCAGTGCCTTCTGGAAGAGAGCCAGGGCAACTTCTCTAATGGATTACAGTCCCATTCTGCCTGTTGTACAACATTTAAAAATAGTCACTTCATATATTTTTCCATGTGGAAAGACTGATGCAGTCCCAGTTACTTTATCGTGACCTGAAGCAGAAGTCACATTTTTACTTTTGTAATTTAATTTTGTTTTGTAATTATAGAGAACATTTACATGATTCCAAATCAAATCTACAAAACAAGATTTATTCACGGAAGTCTAGCATGTATTCCTGTACCTTCCACTCTATTCCCTTTACCTCTGTATACGTAGCAATTAAAAATTACAGTTATGGTTTATTTTCCATTTTTTCTTTTGTTAATATTATATAAGCAGGTATGTGCGTGCATGTTTTGTATGCATCCCTTACTTAGATAAACAGTAGTATACTCTAAATACTTTCCTCTAGCTTGCTTTTTTTATGTAACTATATATGCTAATGATCTCTCCATACTAGCATAAAGATATGTTGCTCATTCCTTCATTACAATTGCATAGTCCTCAAATGTAAGAGTGTCTAACTTGTCCTGGTTTGCCCAGGATGTCCCAGTGTTAGCAGTGAGAGTTCTGGGCAAACCAGGTAGGTTGGTCATCCTGTCCTTGTATGAGTATACTGTAGTTTATTCAATCAGCCTTCCTTTGATGGATATTTTAAGTTGTTTCCAATTTTTTACTACTACAAATAGTTCTTCGATGAAGAGCCTTGTATATACATCTCTTTGTATTTTGCCAGTGTATTTTTGTGCTGTATTTTTTAAAAATAGGATTGCCGGTCCAAAGGTAAATGTGTATGTAATTTTTCCAGATATTGTCAAATTCTCCTCCATAGGGATTGTGTAATACAGTTCTGCATTTATACAAGCAGAGCTTGAGAGCCTGTTTCTTCATAGATTCACCAACAGAGAGTTTGTCAAGCTTTTATTATTTTCCAATTGAATAGGTGAGAAATTATACCCCAATATAGTTTTAACGTATTTCTCTTATTATGAGCAAGTTTGAGCATCCTATCAAAAGGTTAAGAGCCACTTGCATTTCTTTCTCTGTGGACTGTTGGTACAGCTCTGTAGCCTATTTTTCTATAGGCTTATTGGCCGTTTTCTTCTCCAATTTCAGAAGCTCTTTTATATATTAGATATAGGAACTCTTTCTCTGTGACATAAGCTGTAAATATTATTCCCAGTTTGTCATTTATCTTTTCCCTTTGCTTATAACATCTGCTATGCAAAAAAAAATTTTTATGAAATTAATTTAGCTATATTTTCTCTTATTGCTTATGGATTTTGAGTTGTAGTTAGGAATGATTTCTCCTTTCTTAGACTATAGAGGAAGTCAGCTATGCTTTCCTCTAGTACTTGGATGGTTTCCTATTTTTACACTTACATTTCTCATCCATTTGGGATTTATCCTGGTGAATGACATGAGGAATGGATCCAATTTTATCTTTTTCTACATGACTCTCTAATTATCTATTAGCTTTATTTAAAAGTCTATTGTTTTCCTACTGATTCAAGCTGTAACCTTTATAATATATTACATTTGTATATGCAATTGGGTCTTTTTCTGACTTTCCTGTTCTGTTTCATTTCACTTACAGAGGTTTTACAGCATGTTTTAGTATCTATCAGGGCTAGCCCTCCTCTTTGTTATTCCTTTGCATGATTTTCCTTACTATTTTGATTTGTTGTTCTTCCCAATGAACTTTATAATCAATTTGTTCAGCTACAGAAAAAACCTTGATGATATTTTCATTGCTATTGCCTAGGGTTTATATATTAACTTAGGGGCAATTATCATTTTTATGATGTTGATTCTTCCTCTCCAAGAATACAGTATCAGATGACATTTCTTATGACTTTGTTAGATTAGGGAGTTGGCGAAATGCTCTGTGTGATCATGTGGCTGAGGACCATTGGGTCTTACGAGACCTCCTGAGCCCATCCTTGTGCCATGTCTTCCAGGTAGCCTGCCTTGTTTTCCAGGGAAATGATCTCTCCATCCTCTTCCGATCTTATGGTTCACATTAACACTTTAACCATAGGTTCTATCTACACGTATGTGCACCCTATTTTCCCTTCTGGGCTAAGAGTTTTCTAGGAACTGAGTATATATTGTAAATCACAATAATACTGATAAAAGCTAAATTAAGAGTAGTGTCTCTGAACTGGGCCATTCATATCAATTATTTCACAGCCTCTCTCAGTGTTCACTAATTAGCCCCTGGCAAGCCATATTTAGGCCATGTGCTTGGTCTGCATGGAAATTTTTAAAATTTTGATTTAGTTGCCAACATTTAAAAATTATAAGAGTGTACTAAAAAGTATAAATTTTCAGATTCTTTAAAAGTAAAAGAAGTTCTGGCCATGCTGGGCTACATTCCCACATGGCAACTACCAGCTGGAGTTGAGGACAGGCACAGCTCAGAGATATTGTGGGTTCAGTTCCAGGACCAATGCAGTAATGTGAATGTCACAATTAAGTGAGTCCCAAATTTTTTGATTTCCCACTGCATATAAGAATTATGTTTATACTATACTGTAGTCTACTGAGTGTGCAATAGCATTATATCTAAAACAGTGTCCATATCTTAATTTAAAAAAATACTTTAATAAAATGTGGTATATATATACCATGGAGTTCTACTCAGTCACAGAAAACAATGGTGATCTAGCACCTCTTGTATAATCCTGGATAGAGCTGGAACCCATTCTACTAAGTGAAATATCCCAAGAATAGAAAACAAACACCGTGCTCGCCTCAGCAGCACATATACTAAAGATTGGAATGATACAGAGAAGATTACATGGCCCCTGCGCAACAAAAACAAGCACCACATGTATTCACCATCAAACTGGCATTAACTGATCAACACTTAAGTGCACAAATAGTAATAACATTCATCGCGTGTCGGGCAGGTGGGAGGGGGGAGGCGGGGATGGGTATATTCACACCTAATGGGTGCGGTGCTCACTCTGGGCGATGGACACGCTTGAAGCTCTGACTCAGGTGGGGCAAGGGCAATATATGTAACCTAAAAATTTGTTCCCACGTAATATGCTGCAATAAAAAAAATTTAAAAAAATACTTTATTGCTTAAAAATGCTAACAATCATCTGAGCCCTCTGTGAGTTGTAATCTTTTTGCTGGTGGAAGGTCTTGCTTTGATATTGATGCTGATTGGTCAGGGTGGTGGCTGCTGATGGTTGTGGTGTCCATGGCAATTTCTGAAAACAAGACAACAATAAAGTTTCCTGCATCAACTCTTCCTTTCATGCAAGATTTTTCTGCAGCATGTATGCTGTTTGATAGCGTTTCATTCATAGTAGAACTTCTTTCAAAATTGGCATCGATTCTCTCAAACCCTGCTGCTGCTTTATTAACTAAGTTTATGTAATATTCTAAATCCTTAGTTGTTATTTCAACAATGTCCACAGCATCTTCACCAGGAGTAAATTCCGTCTCAAAAAACCACTCTTTGTGCATTCAGAAGAAGCGGCCCCTCATTCATTCAAGTTCTACAATAAGATTGCGGCAATTCAGTCACATCTTCGAGCTCCACTTATTCTAATTCTCTTGCTCTTTCCACCACAACTACAGTTACTTCCTCCACTGAAGTCTTGAATCCCTCAAAGTCATCCATGAGGGTTGGAATCAACTTCTTCCAAACTTCCGTTAATGTTGTTATTTTAACCTCTTCCCATGAATCAGAGTTTTAAAAATTTTTTAAAGACAGGGTCTTGCAGTGTTGTCCAGGCTGGAATGTAGTGTTTATGTGGCTGTTCAAAGGCATGATCATGGTGCACAACAGCCTTAAACACCTAGGCTCAAGTGATCCTCCTGCCTCAGCCTCCCAAGTAGCTGGGACTACAGGCATGTGTCACTGTACCTGCACAAATGTTCTTAAAGGCATCTGGAATCTTGAATCCTTTCTAGAAGGTTTCCTTTTTACTTTGCTGAGGCCCAGAAGAGGAATCATTATCTATGGCAACTATATAGCCTTACAAAATGTATTCCTTATATAACAAGTCTTAAAAGTCGAAATGACTCCTGGATCCATAGGCTGAAGAATGGATACTGTGTTAGCAGACATGAAAACAACATGAATCTTTTTGTACATCTCCATCAGAGCTCTTGGGTAACCAAACGCATTGTTAACAAGCAGTAATATGTTAAAAGGAATCTTTTTTTCTGAGCATAGGTCTCAACAGTGGGCTTAAAATATTTAGTAAACCATACAGTAAACAGCTATGCTATCATTTGGGCTGTGTTGTTGCATTTATAGAGCACACAGTAGATTTATCATCATTCTTAAGGGCCTTAGGATTTTCAGAATGGTTAATGAGCATTAGCTTCAACTAAAAGTCACCAGCTGCGTTAGCCCCTAACAAGAGAGTCATCCTGTCCTTGGAAGCTTTGAAGCCAGGCATTGACTTCTCCTCTCTAGCTGTGAAAGTCCTAGAGGCACCTTCTCCCAGTAAAAGCCTATTTCATCTGCACTGAATATCTGTTGTTTAGTGTATCACCTTCATCCATTATCCTAGTAGATCTTCTGGATAACTTGCTGCAGCTTCTCCATCAGAACTTCCTCTTTTACCTTGCACTTTTATTTAATATGTTATGAGACAGCTTGTTCTTTAAGCCTCATGAATCAACTTCTGCTAGCTTCCAACTTTTCTCCTGAAGCTTCCTCTCTCAGCTTTCATAGAAATAAAGAGTTAGGGCCTTGCTCTGGGTTAGGGTTTGGCTTAAGGGAATGTTGTGGCTGGTTTGATCTCCTACCCAGACCACTCACACTTTCTCCATATGAACAATAAGTCTGTTTTGCTTTCTTATCATTCATGTGTTCACTGGAGTAGCACCTTTAATTTCCTTCAAGGACTTTTCCTTTGTATTTACAACTTGACTAACTGTTTGGTGCAAGAGGCCTAGCTTTCAGTCTACTCCCGTGAGAGAGGTGAGACTCTTCCTTTCACTTCAGCACTTAGAGGCCATTGTAGGGTTATTAATTGGCCTAGTTTCCATACTGCCATGGTCTCAGGGAATAGGGAAGCCAGAGGAGAAGGAGAGACGGAGAATGGCTAGTCCATGGAACCATCAGAACATACACAACAATTATCAATTAAATTCGCTGCCTGATATGGGTGAAGTTTGTGGCACCCCAAAACAATTACAATGGTAACCTCAAAGATCACTGATCACAAAATATTGTGAGTATTACCAAAATGTGACATAAAGACACAAAGTGAGCATGTGCTATTAGAAAAATAATACCAACAGATTTGTTCAATGCAAGAGTTGCCACAAACCTTCAGTTTGTAAAAACCACAGTATCTGTGGAGTGCAGTAAAGCCAAGAGCAACAAAGCAAGGTGTGTCTGTACCTGCTGCCTCTTTTAGACCAGGCAGGCACTGTGCAGTTTTCCCCCTACTGCCTCATTTTTCTTACCTACGTGGGCCCTGAAGGCATTTGAGTCTGTACCTGCTTTCCTTAAAAACCGCTGGAAAAAGGAAGGAATGAAATCCCTGACCCTGGGACCTAGTGGGTGCTCAGCAAATACTCATGGAATGAATCAATCCCCACTTACCAATCAGTTTCTGAGAGTTGAGCTGACTTAGCAAAGGTCACATGGCCAGTGGGCGGCAGAGAAAGGGATGCAAAGCGGCTCTGCCCGGCTGCACAGCCCTGCCAGGCGTTTGACAGCAGTCCCAGTGCTGGCGCACGTGTCCTTTTCCACATATTAGCTGGTTAATGGCCACAGACTTGGTCTCAAGTCCTTAACCATCTCGGCTGTTCTCAGTTGGAACATTAGTAGCTGCCCCATTAACACAGACCCTCGGGAAGGAGGCTCGGGCCTGGGGGGACAAATGGGTACTAAGTGACTTTATAGCTCCGTAGAGTCGCCTTTGAGTCTCTTTTCCTTTTTATTTGTCTTTTCACATAGCCCCCTTAGGCCTTGTCAAGTGTACTGACAGCACTGGGGAGCGCTATGGGAAGGCAGCATGAGGGTCGCCCCAGGCTCGGGGGGTACCCCATCACTCACGGGGTCCTTTACCTTTTGAGAGGGAAGAGCAGGGGCTCTGGGGTTTTCTAGACTTCTCATTCTCCCAGGATTCAGGAACTTCATCCGAACGTTACCTTAAAAAAGAATAGCCAGTTGCTTTTTCATTCAACAAACAAGTAACGAGTGCCTCCTCGAAGCTAGTGGTGAAGATTGCGGAGAATTCAATGGACATGTTCCTGCATTCTGGTGGGAGAAGCAGAAAAATGAGTCTGCAAGAAAAAGGCCCCCTAACAGAGGGATGGGTGCTGTGGGGACGCCGAGTGGGAGCACCTGACTAACACAGGGATGAGGATGCCAGCTTCCAGCCGAGACCTAAATGAGGAGCGAGGTAGCCAGAAGCAGTTGGAGCAGTGTCCCCGGAAAGAGGGAATGGAATGTGAGAGGACCCAGAGGCAGATTTGAGGGGCTGAAAGTTTAGTGGGCTGGACCGCAGAGAGTAAGGGGCAAAGGAGCAGGCAGG
Organism: Propithecus coquereli; assembly: GCF_000956105.1. Taxonomy (NCBI): domain Eukaryota; kingdom Metazoa; phylum Chordata; class Mammalia; order Primates; family Indriidae; genus Propithecus; species Propithecus coquereli. The sequence continues at coordinate 1,385,375 of NW_012149941.1, forward strand.
AGGCAACACACGGGCCTGGGCAAGCAGCTAACAGCTAAATTGCAGTGAGCACTCACTGTTTGCTGTATTAAACATTTTCTTATGGAACAGGATGTTGGGGAAACTTAGCCTTTACCCCAGGCATCTAAGATACAGGGCAAAGGATCAAGAAGTGCTTTTTTTTTTTGAGACAGAGTCTCACTTTGTTGCCCGGGCTAGAGTGAGTGCTGTGGCGTCAGCCTAGCTCACAGCAACCTCAGACTACTGGGCTCAAGCGATCCTACTGCCTCAGCCTCCCAAGTAGCTGGGACTACAGGCATGTGCCACCATGCCCAGCTGATTTTTTCTATATATTTTTAACTGTCCAATTAATTTCTTTCTATTTTTAGTAGAGACGGGGTCTCGCTCTTGCTCAGGCTGGTCTCGAACTCCTGAGCTCAAACAATCCGCCCACCTCGGCCTCCCAGAGTGCTAGGATTACAGGCGTGAGCCACCGCGCCCGGCCAAGAAGTGCTTTTTTCTCCCTCTTCTGATGAGGACTGCCAGCCATAGTGTGCAAACATGCTCTCCAGGGCAAACTGGAAGGCAGCAGAATGAGTCCTGTCACCCCTGGCCAGCCCCAAATGCCTCTTTTGGTTTGTAATTGAAAATTAAGCCAGGCAAATTTGTGCTGAGGCAGGAGGACCGCTTGAGGCCAGGCATTCAAGGCTGCAGTGTGCTGTGATCATGCTTGTGAATAACCACTGCTCTCTAGCCTGGGCAACATAGTAAGACCCCATTTTAAAAAAAGAAGAAGAAAAAGAAAACTAAGAAGGAGAGAGCAGAGTTGTGGTCTTGTTTGTGGGGAATGGTGTTCCTGGAGAGAGCTTTCTTTCCTCACTCTGCACATCCCCTGCTTGCAGCCAGGCAGAGGGTGGGGGCTGGAAGGGCTCCAAGGGAATTCCTCCTGCAGTCCGGGGGATCCTGTAAGAAGGGAGACTGACAAGACATTGTCAGTTGGACATTTGCTGAGTGGCAGAGCCTACAGTCCTGGTCTGTGCTGCCATGGGAATCGAGTGTGGTGAGTGAGCTCAGCATGTGGGTACCCTGCTTGGCCTAGGTCCCCTGGAATTTGGGGGTGAACATGGAGACTGATGCTAGGAGGGGAGGGAGGAGCACTGGAGCTGCCTGGGCCAGCTGGGCGAGGAGGGAGCTGGTGTGTGGTATGTGCTTGAAGACTCCAAAGACTGGGTGGTCAGGGGTTCTTGCAGCTCCCCTTGAGGGAGTCTGAAAGTGTCCAAAAGAGGCTGAAGCTGGCCGAGGGGGGCTCAGTGCATCCTGAGAGGAGAGGGGCTCTTGGTAGGGATGAAGGATGCACAGGGTCCTTCTCTGGGTGGTCCTCAGAGCTGTCTGTCATTAAGCTAAGCTGAATGCCACCCCGCAGAAAAAGCAGGCATAGCACCAATACAAAGACCACCATATCAGCAGAGACCAGCATCATGTGGAAAGACACTGACATTGGGAGGCTAGAGACACCTCCCCACCCACCAGGCAGTCAAATGTATAACACGGCAGCTGCCTGCCTTGGACACTGGATGCTAGAGGAGGAAGGAGAGACCTGGGAGAGAGGCGGGGGGATGTAGACATTGCTCCGAGGTACTTGGTGGGGTCAGGGAGGGAATGAGCAGGCCAAGCCCCTTCCCTACTTCCCGCCCTGTTTCTTGAGCTATGGGTCCCACCCACACTACAAGGAGGGAATAAATGAGATTTAAATCAAGCAGGAATTGAACCGAACTTTTAATGACCAGAATGTTTTGGCATCTGCTAAAGTCATCACTACCAAATGGATAAGGTGGTGCGTTTGACTCGGTCCAACTGGAGGCAAAAAGAGAAGGGGAAAAAAGGCCATTTCTTGTTAGTGACTCAATAAATCAGTTGCTTGTTCATTGTATCACTGAATCCTCAAAACACTCATCTAAAGTGGGTACTGTTACCACCACAGTTTTAAAGATGAGGGAACCAAAGATCCAGGGGGTCAAGGAATTTATTAATAATTAAAATCTCATAGCTAATGAGTAGCTGAGCTAGGATGGGAAGTTGCACTGTTGGGCTCTAAAGCTAAATCACTGGACAGCATCACCCCCCAGAGGGGGCCCCAAGCTGCTGCCCCCGCAAGCATCTTCTCTCTTGGCTACTCTCTGAATGCATCCAGTGACGGGGAGGTTACTATCTGCCCGGACATCTTATTCCATTTTCAGACGGCTGTCGAAATAGTAGCTACTTACATTTCTATAGGGCTTTGTGGTTGACACGATAAATGTTTATAGGGCACCTACTACTGTGCTAAGGTCTGTGCAAGCTATTAGGATCAGACCTCCTCAGTGCTCTGCCAAGAGGGCACTTCTTTCATTTGTCTCGTGCACATGAGGGAAGGAGGCACAGAGAGAGACGGATGACTTGCCTGAGGCCACGCCAAGCCAGGACCACCACCACTACCGACAACCACCACCGCCCCGTGAGTGCTAGCTTGCTGTGGGCCAGGCACTGTGTGCTCAGTGCTCTACGTAGTCCCATAAAGCTTGGGAACGCCCGTGCAGCACTCTCCCCACTGCCCCAGCTGGCTCTCACACACCCCTTCCTCATTCCCGCTTTTCTGCATGGAGCCCGTGGGCAGAGGACTGATTCCCTGGCTTGGGGTGGGCCCTGTGGTGGGGAGCCCGGGGGCGGCATGAGTCTTAGAGAGGGCAGGGAGCTTGGCTTCTTTCCCTAGCCCCAGCCCATCACAGCTGCTGCTGGAGCAGAACGTGCTGACAGTTCAAAGAAAGGGTCCTGATTAATATCTCGTCCTCTGTAAATGAGTACAGACGCTCTCTGCATGCACAGCTTCGCTGCTTCCTTTGTGCCCTTTATTGTCCCCACGCCTTGGCATGGCATGGCCTCGCGCTTTACCGCTTCAAACTCTTAGCCAGACTCTGTCAAACCCCTTAGCTTGGCAGTGGGCCCCCTGGCCCTGTGCTCCTGCTGAGCCGTCTTCTCTCTGGTCTTACCAGTGGCCTACACAACTGATAATCAGTCCGCCCTGAACAAGTGTGGGTTCAAATCCCAGCTCTGCCATTTCTGGCTTTGTAACCATAGGTGAGTTACTTAATTTCTTTGCCATATGGAATGGGGGTGATGAAAAGAGTGTCTATCCTGGAGTTAACATCCTGGTTGGGAAGACAGACGCTAGGTAAGTAAGCAGTCACATACGCGAGAATTTCAGTCAGTGATAAGTACCATGATGGAGAGTGACTGAGGTCAAGGAGGGCTTCTCTGAGGAGGCGCTCTTTGACTAAGACATTAGTGATGAGAAAGAGCCAGTCCAAAGAGGATCTAGGAGCAGCTGGCTCCAGGAGGACAGGAAAAGGGAGTGAGCGGGACCAGGGAGTGGGACTCTGGGCCAGCTCTCTGAGGAGGGCCTGGCAGGGGAAGGGACCGGTTGGAGGGGGTCTCTGGTGCTGAAGGATGGGTGGGAAGGTTGGCCAGGCCGCTCATACACAAGGGGCATTTTGAGGGAAGATTAAGATTAACTTAATCACATCTGCAAAGTCCTTTTTGCCACATAAAGTAACATAGTCCCAGGTTATGGGGATTAGAACATGGACATTTTGCCTATTGTACTGGACTAACTACTGAGTAAGAAATTTCTTTTTTTTGAGACAGGGTCTCACTTCGTTTCCCAGGCTAAAGTAGCCATCATCATCATAGTTCACAGCAACCTCAAACTTCTGAGCTCAAGCGATCTTCCTGCCTCAGCCTCCCAAGTAGCTGGGACTACAGGTGCACACCACCGTGCCCGGTGAATTTTTCTATTTTTTTATGGAGACAGCGTCTTGCTCTTGCTCAGGCTGGTCTTGAACTCCTGGCGTTAAACAATCCTCCTGCCTCAATCTCCCAAAGCGCTAGGATTACAGGCATGAGCCACCATACCTGTCCGAGTAAGGAATCTTGACATAATGAAAAGAGTCCTGAGGTGGAAATCAGGAGCCCAGGGTTTTACTCTGGACCCAGTGTTGACTCATGGTGGGACCTTGGGCAGTGCCTTGCCTCTCTGGGCTTTGGGTAGACATAAAATGAAGGGCTGGACCAGACGATCCATCTCACAGGTGCCTTCCAGCCTCCACTTTATATGATTCTACAGACAAGCTTTAGGCTTGGGTTTCTATCCAGCCGCACTTTCTATCTGCATGTGCCCATCTCTTCCTACCTGCAAGGAAAAGGGAGCCAACTTAGGATGAGACCAGAGAGCAGCATATCCCCCCTCTCCTCCTTTTCTCTTCCCTTCCACCATTTGCCCTCTGGGCCTTTCAACCAGAATGACTTTGAAACCCTGCTGTTGATTTCCAGTCACCCCAGGTCATACCCTCCCACTCTCAATCTTCCTTTAAGTAGAGGTATGAAAACTTAATTTGAAAAAAAAAAAAAGACTGCCGACATGATTTCAGGGGCTGGGCTGATTGAGTAGCTCCTCCAGGAGGGGGAGTACAAAGCACTTGGGGAGAAGCACACAGATGCCCTTTATTATGCATTTCTGATGGGAGGGAACACACCTGTTCTTCCATTTGTATCCAAGGACTATTCAAGCCGTGGGCTCCCAATAGCTACTGAAAAAAGAAAGTGGAAAACCAAATTACTTTTTTTGCCAAACAGGAAGTCTGCTTTGTTGGAAAGTGAACTGGCAGCCTGTTGGGCCTCTGTATTTTCCAGTAGCCAAGCAGTTGATCTTCCCAGCTGGTATCCCATGGCCGATCACCTCCTCCATCCATTTTTTCATTGACATAATTGTTTATTAGCATCTATTTTTTAAAATTGCATGGTAGTTAGCGCGTGCACTTGGAAGTCAGATGTTCATTTGGGAAATGCTTGTTAGGCATCTGCTCTTTGTTGGGTGCTGTGCCAAGTACTGGGGACAGAGTAATAAGCAAAACAGAGAAGGGCCCTGGCCTCATGAGCTTGTTCTGATGGAGGAGACTGATGGTAATCACATGACCTCGCAAAACATGCAGTTACACACTGTGGTCAAGGCCATGAAGGAAAAGCTGGGGATGCTTTGGGAGCTCATTACAAGAGGGCATGACTTAGTTTAGGAGTTAGGAGAGTCTGCCCTCAGGAAAACCTTTTGAGCCAAGATCTGAAGATCTTAAGCCAGAGTTAACTGTGTGATTCAGGCTGTGGTAGCTGCTCAGGTAAAGGCCCTGAGGCAGGAAGCTGAGCAAGTTTAAGAGCCTCCAAGAAACGCAGAGAGGTCAAGGGAGAGAGGAGGGAGAAACAACACATAACGGGAAGTTTTGAGTTTCTTAATTCTGCAATAAAGCCTGCGAAAAAGTTAACCTTCAATGTTCTCATCCATAAAATGGGCATAATAATACCTTCCTTGCAGGGTGGCTGTGAAGATTTGCTGAGATAAAGTACGCAAAGTGCTTAGCCCAGAACCTGGTTTATGACAATCCTTGAATAAATGGTAGCAACTAGTTTATGTCTGTGTGCAAGGTGCGTGGTGGCTAAGAGATGGGGGGAAAGATGAATCAGGTTGGGTCCATGCCTTTGAGCAGCTTCTAGCACAGTCAGGGAGATCAGCAACAGCCCATCCGTCAGTGTGCTATAAGAGTTTCTCTGCTGAGCGTGTTGTGGGAGGTGAATGCAGCGGAGGGAGTCAGGGAGGGCTCCTTGGAGGGGGAGGTATCTGACAAGCACAGTCGACATGAAGCACACATAATCCTTTGTCTTCCTAAAAGCATCTGGGAAGCAGAGAGAGAAAAACAGCTGCATTCCCTGCCCTCCTGCCAAAGTGAAGGAACTCAGAGGTGTTGCTTCTCTTATTAATCCAGCTGCGAGCATTTTTTAGACCAGCTGTCCTCCCATCCCCGAGCTCCTGAGGAATGAGGCACAGAGCCTCCGAACAGCATCATTAAAATGCTTCCCAGAAAGAGACTGGAGCCCAGCGGGTGAGAAGCTAACAGTGGCACCACCGGGCCGTGTCAGGAGCAGGGAGGAGACAGAGGCTGAGGCAGGAAATCATTTGTGTCTGGCTCTGCACCAACGAGTGGAACAACCCTGGACACATTCCCTCACCTCTGGGCCTTGGTTTTCTCACCTGTAAAATGAAAGGATCGGCCTAGACGATCTCTGATGACATTTGTTCCCCTGACATTCTGTTTCTAAAAGGACACTGCGAAATGGTTGGGTTACGCCCTTGCTAAAATTTTGGAGGCCATTTCCCTGATAGAACATCAGAGAACAACTCCCCAGGTCTACCTTTTTACATGTAAAATCTACACAATTGCAACATCAGTTTGTGTGGGAGCCTAAACTATCTGGCGAGCTAATTAACTTTACTTCATTTTCCTAAATCTAACCTTGATATTTCCAAGAAATATGTGATTGCGGGCAAGTCATTTAACCATTCCAAGTCTCTTTCCCTTTCATGAAATGAAGGTGTTTGACTAAATCATCTTTTGGAGGCCCCTTCAACTCTTTTTGTCTGCTCCTGTCTATTCATGGCTTTGCTGCTGGTGTAGCTCACTTATCTCCAGGGGCAAGTGAGCTGTGGGAAAAGCAACCCAGGTGGGCTACCATCCCTCTAAACCTCGTGTTGTGATCGGAATAAAGTCATGTGTTTAATGATGCCTTTCGTAGACCTGCAGAATAGCAAAGTACTTATAAATGAGAGTTAGGCCTGCCTATTGCTTAAAGTTGTTATGAGGATTAAATGTATAGTGTTTTCCAGGAAAGGTCTATCTACTGGAAGATAAAACGCAGTTTGTCTGATAAATGCGCAGTGACCCTCAGCTTTAGGGTTAGAGAAATAGGGAATGGTGGGAACTGTGCCCAAGTAGAGAGTGTATTTTCCCTCCAAATGGGGCAGCTTATTCCAGCAACTATAACATTCTAGGTCCCAGTGTTGCCAGATCTGATTTCTTTTCTTTCTTTCTTTTTTTTTTTTTGTAGGAGGAACCTGGATTTTTATGTGAAATTGCTTGATTTTTTACATATTGGCTTGCATTTTTTTAAAACAACACTGTGCAGGCCAAATTAAGACATGGCTGCAGCCAGAATGTGCCCCAGAGTTTGCCAGTTTGTAATCTTTATGAAGTGCTCAATGATTAGTAGGAAAAATCCTGATCCTCTAATTTAGCTCTCTCAACAACCCCATTTTACAGATGTGGGAACTGAGACCAAGGCTAAGAGAGGTGAAATGATTTCCCCAATGTTTCATGGTTGGATTATGTTAGAGCCAGGATTCTAACTCAGCTCTTTTTTTTTTTTTTTTGAGACAGAGTCTCACTTTGTTGCCCTGGCTAGAGTGAGTGCTGTGGCGTCATCCTAACTCACAGCAACCTCAAACTCCTGGGCTCAAGCGATCCTCCTGCCTCAGCCTCCCAAGTAGCTGGGACTACAGGCATGCGCCACCATGCCCGGCTAATTTTTTCTATGTATTTTTAGCTGTCCAATTAATTTCTTTCTATTTTTGGTAGAGACGGGGGTCTCGCTCTTGCCCAGGCTGGTTTCGAACTCCTGAGCTCAAACAATCCACCCGCCTTGGCCTCCCAGAGTGCTAGGATTACAGGCGTGAGCCACCGTGCCCAGCCTAACTCAGCTCTTTTAACTCCTGGTCTGGTGCCCTTTCTGCCAAGCCACAGGAATCCTTCTCGAAGCTCACAGCCTCCATGCTAAGCTGCCTAGGGCTGACTAGAAGCCCCGTGGGAGCTCAGGGACTGGAGACACAGCGCTCCTCACCTCTTTCGCATATCTTTTCCTGCAGTGCTTGCAGGTAACAGTGGTTTGAGGTCATCCACAGACCCTCGACCCATGTGCCTGCATGTAACACCTGCAGCCCAATGGTGGCTCAAGACAGAGGGTAGGGGGTGAATCAGAGCTTCCAGGGACCCCAAGCCTCCAAGCTCTGCCCATTTTCCCTGAGTCAAAGTCACAAAATGTCTTTAAGTTGCAAGGTGTCTTAAAAGGTCATAAGACAAAGTAGTCCTCAATACAATATAATTTTTCAGATATAATTTCCTTTGCATTGAAATACTGGGGCCTTAGCAAATTTTAAACTAAAAATGGATGGTTGTTTATTTTTAACAAAACAAGATTGGCAAATGAAAATCCATCATTCCTATTAGAGAGAGCTGAGCATGGCGGGGCTGGCTCTAATGGAGCCTTTCAGACCCCTCCCCCCCGCATCCGCTTCCCCAGCGCATCCTCCTCTTTGCCGAGCTGGATATGTCTTTCAAAATCTCTCGCTTCGGCCCCAATTCTCAACCTTCATTTCCTTCACTTTAAATTCTAGTGCAAACCAGCCCAGCCCTCCCGTCAGCACTCCTCAGCTCTGACAGGCTCTCTGCCCGTCGGGAAGTCCGCTCTGCTCCAATCTAAGAACCTTGTTAGGGGTGACTTGGATGTGTACCTTTGGCAAATCGCTTCTGGAAACATTTTTCCGACTTTGGCAGGAGATGGAACAGGGACTGTCCCGCTGGGGGAACAGCATGGCTTATCAGCCTTAGCCCCAATGCCGTGTTCTTTACTGGGGTGTTCATAATTTCTTTTCCCTCGATTGCTTCCTCTCAAAGGTATTTGCATTTAAACAAGAGTTTGCTCCCCTGCTGATTGTTTTCCCCTTCTTTGATTCCATTGCAGAGGCAGTCAGAGTTGCTGGCATGTTGATGTCTGGATGGGCTCCATGGCAACGGCCAAGGAGTTGAATGGCGTAAACTTCACCTCTTTCCTTTTGCAGATACGATTGGCAGAGTAGGTACATTTAGGAGAAATTACAAGGAAGTGAAAACAGAGCTATTTGTCACCTCTGGGTCTTCTGGGCCTGCTTCAAAAACCTCTGGCTACATTGCAATGAGGAATCCCCTTGGGTGATGTTTTAAAGCCAAGGGCACCCGGGTCTGTCTGGGGAAAATGGTACAAGGAACAGGAAAAACAAGGTTCCAGGGTCTGCCCTGTCACCAACCAGTGGCAGGACCTTCAGCAGACAGGTGATGTCTGGTTAACTTGAGTGCTTTGTACACTGCGAAGTGAGCCCCCTAGGGGCTTAGTTCCCCTTGCATTTTAGCAGAGGAGTTCTGCATATTAAGCACAGAAGCTTTGTTCTCACATAAAGCAGGTCCAAAACCCAGCTGCATTATATACAAGGCTTGTGACTTCAGGCTAATAGCTTGACTGTTTTAAGCCTCAGCTTCCCCATAGAGTAAAATGGGGCTGTAGTAGATGGGATTATTGTTCCCAGTTCTTTACCCCCTCCCTCTACCATGTGACCATGCAACGCACACATGTGCACAGGAGTGTATTTTCTTGTCCAGTGGATGCTGGACTTGGCCATGTCACTTGCTTGGGCCAATGGAGTGTTATGGACTTGGTGTGAACAGAGGCCATAGTTTGCTTCCAAGGTTTGGTTTGGTTCTCACATCCTATGATCCACCACTGGAAGAACACGTACTTTATAGTGTCTGGTCTAAGGAGAAAGAGGACACACACACACAGAAGAGACTGGAACCCAATCTTCAGTCTGGAGACAACCAACGGCTTGAAGCTGATCCCTTCCCAAATGGCCTGCAGATCCATGAACTAGAAAATGAAATTCTTTTTATTATAAGTCACTGAGTTTTGGGGAGTAGTTTCTTACACAGCATTATTGTGGCCATAGGTGATTAATATAGAGAAGCTATAATCGTGAGGATTAAAAGAGAATATGCGTGTGTTACCCAGAGGTTGGCTGTCTCCACGTGCCACTGCTTCGTTCAGACTGCATCAGCTCCAGAGTAGGACTTTGCACTTGGTCAACTCTCCCTGCCCCTGTCCCGTCAAGTCTAGTACGTGACCTCCAGAAGGAACATATATTTTACTAAAGGTTTTACTGGGGAGGTGGTGAAGAAGGCTTATACCACTCAGTGCACAGCAGTTTACATCAAATCGTTTACAGATATCTCCTTTTCCCTTCAAAGACTGTTCTGGGCTACCAACCCAGATGTCTGCTCATCACTCTCTGTCTGCCCCCAAAGCCCATGCTCCCTCTGAGGCCCTCCTTATCACTCTCTGTATTCTCAGAGAGAGGAAGTTAGCTTTAGCCTGCCCCCTCAATCTTGTCTCCTGTACCCGTTACTTGATGTTATCTTCAGATATAGTACACCCAAGTCCAGCAGCAAGGGAGACTGCTGCCGTCAGGATGCATCCCCTGAGATGCTGTAGCAGACGTTATCCTTGCTCTGTCTATATCCCCTTGATACTCACTGTCCCAAACTGCCACTTCTGCTTCTTTATGAGCAGATCTGTGACTTTTTGTCTAAAGACTTTGTGCAGCCTACAGATGGGCAGGCCAGAAATGTCCGGAGTTGACTTTGTTGAGTGGTGAATGGGAGTTGGTGGATAAACACCTTAGCTTCCTCACTCTTGGATGGAGCAACTCTGAGGCATGTTCCACACTGTCTCCCTGAGGACCCCAGGAAATTCGAGCCCCAGGTGCCCATAGCAGTCACCCTCTCAGGGTGACACCAGTGTTGCTTCTTTCCCTTCCCTATCTTTCTTAACCCACTTCCTTGCCATAATTTCTCCAGATCACCTCCCAGGTAAACTACATGCACCCTGGTCTATCTCAGGGTCTTCTGGAAGAACTCAACCTCAGACAGATGGTGTGTGTGTGTACACGTACATGTGTCAATGTATATATGAATGTGTAGATGCTATTAAGAGCAAGTAAATATTTTTCTTGCTATAAACAATGGTTCCCCCCTCTCTTAATGTGGTGTCGGGCAGACAGTCAGCCCTCAATACATGGTGGCCATAATAATGATGATGATGACATCTCTGCAAGGGTGAATCTCTGCACACTTTGGCTGGGGTGCACTTGGCATTGTCCCCCAGTAATCTTCTTGGTAGACTCTTCTTGCTTGTTCCTTGAACATCCAAACTCATGGGTACCTGTTTTACTTGTACTCTCTAGACTGACTTTAATAGTAACAATAATAACCCATAACTTCTAAAGTACATCAAAGAGTTCATAAAATGAATTAATATTCATTCACTCACTTATTCATTCATGCGACCATTATTTTTCAAATGCTTAATATATGCCAGGCATTGACTGAGGTGCTGGAAGAACAGCAGCAGGAACCAAGACTGGCAAGGTCTGTGCCCTCATGGAACTCATGTTCTAGTGGGGGAGAGGCACACAATTTAACGAGCTAATTTAATTAACTGATATACTAAACAAATATTTAAAATACATATCTTACAAATAAACAAGAGCTTAAACAGACTATGGGAAGTGCTACATAGGAAATAGAGCAGGACGGTGTGATAGGGAGGAACAGGGGCACTCTTCGATGGGTTATCAGGGCCAGTGACTGCAGGGAGAACAGGTAGCTGGGAGTTCAGATATTTAGAGGATGGAGATGATACATTTCATCTTGGAATCTTAAAAAAATTGTACCAGGTATCTATTCTTCTTCTCCTCACCCCCCCTTTTTTTTCCTAATGATGAAACTGAGGCTCAGAGAATCTGGTAACTTGCCCTAAGTCACAGAGGAAGGAACTGTGACTTGAAAGCAGTTGTTTGGAGGTTACCCAGATGGCACTGAGCAGAAAACCTCAGAGGAGGGCATCAGGTATCCAGATGATAGCTCTGTCCACCTCAACCCCCAATTCCCAGTATTGGGGATATGACCAGCTTCAAGCCAAGTGTCACTGATGACCTCCCACTCAGTGGTCCTGGCCAAGACACACAGCGGGAGGAAGGTAGCCCTCAACAGTCCTTCCCCAGCAGAGCCAGCTGGGTGCCTGGAGCAACAGATGCTGCCTGATCCACAGTGGCAGCCAAAGATGCCAGCTGCCACCTGGCAGTCTTTGGATAATGCAGTGATTCAGAAACATGCCATTGCTAACTCAATTATACGTCCCTGCTGCATATGGCAGCCACAGAACCACAGCACGGGCACCGAGGGAGGGCTTCCACTCCAGACACTGCCGATGGTGGGCGGTGGGCTGGGCAGGCTTGTCCCTGCATGCAGCTGAACATGTGCGCCTTCCCACTTGTCACGTTCAGAGCTCAGGATTCCATAGACACAACTTTTCTGAGTTTACCACCGCTCAGGCAACTAACCACTGATGCCTGCTGTCTAAAGTTTTCCATTATGGGGAAACAGAGACACAGACCAGGTGATGACTTGTTCATAATCATTGCAATTGTGGGCTCTGGCTAGAACTTAGGAACCTTTCTAAGTTTGGGTCTTTAGCCAAGTGTGGAGCATCTGCTATGTGTCAGGCACTGCGCTGAGTGCTGAAAAGCTCACTTCCACTGAGGAAGTCAGAAACATGAATGGTGATGTGGACTACATTAGAAGTGATGCCACAGGTATACCTGTGGGGACTCTCTTGAGAGATCCCAAAGGAGAGAGACAACACTTCTCCAGGGGTGGAGAGGGCAGGCAGGGTATGTGGGGTCTTGAAGGTCTGATGCAAAGGTAATGTTTGAGCTGTGCCCTACTCTTTCTGATAAAATTTATTAGAGTTTTGCATTTAAACTCATTTTATTAAGAATATTTATTTTTATTTTTAGATTAAGTTTTAAATTTGAGCATTTAATAATGGAAAAATAAGTGTTACCATCAACCTGTGTGAGCTTTAGCAGGTCTCCAAACCTTTCTGTGTCTCAATTTCTTCAAATGTTCTTGGGAAGACTGAATGAGTTAAAATATACAAGT
>NW_012149941.1:1398793-1406194 GCF_000956105.1 Propithecus coquereli
GTATACATACATGTATGTTTTCTCCTCACTTGCATGGAGAAACTTTATTCCCAAAGAGGTTCTAGCACATTAAAGACCCACCAAGAAACATCTGGGAGTGTCAGGACCAGTAGCCAGCTGGTCCCAGGTGTTGCAGGTGGCCATATATAAGCCGACAAGGAAAACAAGCAGCACTTGTCTGGTGCTCAAGATACAGAGCATCTCCAAGTCCTCACAGCCTCGGGGAGGCAGGAGGAAGCTCTGGATCTGGGACATGCCAAGGCAGAAATGAGTTCCAACTCAGCTTTGGTATCCATTGGAGCATAGTAGACTCTGCAGCTGCTCTGCCTCTGTGCATTTAAGGATACCATTGTCCCTCCCTTTCACAAGATTTTGTTGTCTAGAAAAGACCATCTGCCTAAAGCTACCCTTTAAAACCCGGCTCGGGTTTATTAATTGAATCATGCCACTGCTCAAAAACCTTCAACAACTCCCCAGTGCATACAAAATAGAAGTCCGAATCCTAAACTCAGCACTCAAGGCCTTCCCTAATACAACACTTAAATCTTATCACTTCCTCTACTCCATGTTCCAACCACAGCATACAAACTCCCCAGCACACAAATAAACCTGCATTTACCATCTCTGGGCCTTTGCCAATATTATTTCCTCTGCCTGAAGGCCTTTCTCGCTCTTCTTTCACCCTAACCTTGTCATTTATATGACAAGATTTATTTTGTTTGGCTGGTGTGTCTACTATGTGCTAGACATTATTCTAGTGCTGTTCGAAATGGCCACAGCGGCAGATTGCAAGAAAGGGCCCACATTCTTCCCTTCCCTGAATCCGCACTCCCTTGCTGTGTAACCTTGAGCACTCTCCAATTCTAACTCTGGGTTTCATCATGTGATTTGCTTGGACCGGTGGGAGGTCAGTGAATGTGATGCAAACCGAGGTCTGGAAAGTTCCTGAATTCTTTTGTTTTTCTTGGAAACCTTCTGCCACTGTGTGAACAAGCCTGGGCTAGCCTGCTGGAGGCTGAGAAAACTTGTGAAACAGAGATGAGCCATCCCAGCAGGGGGCCCTAGACTAAGCAGCTCCAAGTTGACCTGGCATTTTGTTCCCAGATGCATGACTGAACTCAAATTGCCAACCACAGAATCCTGTGCTACATGGTGCTTGTTTTAAGTTATGCATTTTGGGTGGTCTGTTAATACAAGAGATAACTGATGTAGCCATCAGTTGTTCTTCCCAGTCTAAAATCTCTTATCTTTCTGTTGGTAAGGGCAATATATATATTGATAGACACCTTCCTCCATTCTCAGTCTATGCTATATGCTTCCAGTGAAGGTGATCTGACCTCTTGCCTCTGATTCTGGGGACAGCCAATCAGTGTGTCTCTGGCCACCGGAATGGGCACATAACTCAAGATGGCCTAATAAGACTCAGGTCCGGAGTTTTTCTTGGAATTCTTGGAAAAATGATGCCCTCTTTCTACTAACATGGCTCAGCTAAGAGAATGTCAGCCTTGAGCAGCTGGCTACAATCTTGCCACCATGAGATCAGAGCCTGACCGAGAATGGAACTCATACTGTACAGAGAAGAACCGAGAGATGGAGAGTGAGTCCTGCAGACATCGCACGTGTCCCCAGATCAGCCTGTGCCTGTAATTCCACCTCTCTTTGGATTTTCCGACAAAAATTCAAAAATCCTATATTTCTGCTTACGCCGGTATGAATGGAATCTGTCATTTACAACCAAAAAATTCCTGACTAAACCGCTCAAATTCTATCTTCTCCAAAAATCTACCTCTTCTTCTAATAAGAACGGAGGTTCATACAAACTTTTGCATATGGTCGAGAATACTAATTTCAGGCTGAGTGTGGTGGCTCACACCTGTAATCCTAGCACTCTGGGAGGCTGAGGCAGGAGGATTGCTTGAGGTCAGAAGTTGGAGACCAGCAAGAACAAGAGCGTGAGCAAGAGCGAGATACTGTCTCTACTAAAGATAGAAAAAATTAGCTGGGCACAGTGGTGCCCCTGTATTCCCAGCTACACGGGAGGCTGAGGCAGGAGTTTGAGGTTGCTGTGAGCTAGGCTGATGCCATGGCACTCTGGCCCAGATGACAGAGTCAGACTCCGTCTCAAAAAAAAAAGAATACTAACTTCAAATCAGAGACATCTGAGTTCAAATCCTAGGTTTGTCATTAGCTAGCTGTGGATACCAGGCAAGCCACTTAACATTGACAAGCCTGGATCAAATGACTGCTTTAATATTATACACCTCACAAGGTCGTTGTGAAGATTAAATGAAGACACCAAGTGTATAAATCACTTGGTACACCTTTAGCAATTGCTATTTTTGTAAAAAACCTGTTTGATTATTCCTTACTCCCTGATGGCAAGAATAGTGGCTTAAATGGCCCTTTATTCCTTAATTATTATGTCTTCTTTTCTGTTCTCGATGTGTTGCCTAAGACTTTAACTACAGTAGATGCACATGCTTTTACATGTGGAGTTCTTGGGCAGGATGATAAGGGATGTGTCCTCTTGTCAGAACAACCCCGATCACTTTCTTCCTGGTCTCGGATCAGCCCAAGGTAGAAAAATGGTTGATTTTGAGACGGTGTCAGGTCGGAGCCTCGATTTTGTAGCATAATTTTCTGATTTTCTCTTTTGGAACCCAGTGGAAACATAAAATATTATCTCTGCTAGTAGTGCAGCTTGCTCCCAAAGCAGAAGCCCGATAATGCAGAGTGTGTGCTAGGTACTGCGCTAAGTGATAGACACACATGATAGTAGAAGAATTTGGCCGTTTGTCGGCAGCTATAACGCACATTGATTTTTGTTGTCTGCTTGTCTCCTTTTCTCCCTCTTTTGTAACTGTAAGTGAAACCCCATTAAGGAAACAGCCCTGCTGCGCCTCTCAGCCAGTGTGATCCTGGGGTGGTGGGCTTTCCCCCAGCCCCAGCTGTAGGCCCTTGAATCAGGCCTGGCCAGTCAGTGCTTGTTCCACTTCCTTGCCCACAAGCCAATGGGTGTCAGTCCCGGAGCGTTTGCTAAAACTATTGAGGATAAGCGGCTCTCTTTCCGTGGGGGTTGCTTGGCTAGAAGGATGAGGCCAGGAGTGTGTTGTCCCCACCTTGCAACCAAGAGAAAGAGCCTGCCTTGGTGTATGTGGGTGAGGTGGGGGAAAGCGGGCAATACAGAGGAAAGCCAAGGCAAGAGATGGGCAGTCATGACATCCTTTAGTTCCTCTGTCCAGCTGTACCTGAAGATCAACTTACCTCTAGACTTTTTAGTTACTTGAGCCAATATATTCCCTTTTTTATTTAAGCCAGTCAGAATTGGCTTTGTCACTGACAGGGTCCTAGACAACCTCTCTGAGCCTGAATTTTGTCTTCTGCCAAATGGATTTTAATAATACCTCTCCTACACAGCTAAGATGTCAAACGCAGCGCCGGCACTTACTGGTAATTGTCCTCCTTCCTCTGAGCTCTGAGAGTGAGCGTGACCGTGCCCCTCTCTTTCCAGGCAGCAGCTCATCCTTTGTTGGCCAGATGACTGAAAATTGCTCAGAAAGCCAACAGAGGGCCCGGCAGCCTTCTTTCCTGGATACAAATAGCATCATTTCTTCCAGGTGGTTGGGGGAGCTCAGTGGAATGTGTATTTGTCCCTGAGCTCTGGTTTCCAATTGTCACCCAGATGTGCCCAGCAGGCAGCCTGCTGTGTTCTATGCACCACATCCATATGATAAACCTTTGATTCTTGCTCTTGGGAATAATGGGTCCGTAATGAATGACATCTCCGACAATAGTTGTAATTGCAACAATGCCGCAGAGAGGGAGCTGGCAAATCAGCCAGTCCTGTGAAACGCGCCTGCTTGGTTCTAATCACTCTCTTTGGAACAAGCACCGTCCTTATTTGTTTTTTCCATCCCAAATCTTTAATAAGCATTGGATTTTCTGTGAGAAGTGGAGAATGAAAGCCATGCATATGGGAAGTTTTATTTTCTGTTTGCTTTATTCCTTTGTACAATTTCTCCAGGAATTCGGTCATAGGGAAAGATTTCTGCACCTCTCCTTGCTAAGTATCTTAGCTGCCACCAACCTGGCATCATGTCAGAGAATTGACACCTCTCTTACCTGGAGATGCAAAAATCATTTGTGTGCTGTCCAAGGTGCTGACAAGTGGTATTCTTATGGAAATCGCGGCGAGACATCTTGGCTCAGCTCAAAGGCTGTGCTGTGCATAGCTGGGGAGATGGGAGAGGTACAGCTGGGCTTCCAGGCTGCAAGGGTCGGTAGGAAGGGGAGACCCCACTCTGAGTCATTTCCTATGGGTGTGTCTTCTTGGAAGGCCATATTCATCTTGTCCCTCTCTGAGACCCTGGGGTCCACACAGAACCAAATAATGAGCGGTCCAGAGTCGGGATGGTAAATATGATTCCCTAATGCTCAACTAGGATGGTAGGTAAATCTAAGCAGAATTAGTACTAATTATGTTTAGTAGTTGCCACTATGGCATGCTTATTAGGTGCTAGGCACTGTGCCAAGTATTCAGTGTCCATTTTCTCATGTGATCCTTATGACAACCCATAAATTAGGTACTATTATTGCCCCTATATTATAGCCAAGCAAAGTGGAACTTAAAAAGAAAAATGATTTGTCCCAGGGCTGGAGCTTGGTTTTGGCCTTAGGTCTGCCTGACACCACCAGAACCCACCCTTCCAATCACCATGTTATGCCCATTAAACGTGCTCAGGACTGGGTTCTATAATAGAATACAGGGGAAGGTCAGACGCCAGCTCACTTGGTGATTTAGAGCAAGCCGCTTTTCTCCTCTGGGTTTTGAATTCCCAGCTGTAAAATTAGTGAGTTAGCTCTAAGGCCTCAAACTAACCAGGTAGCCCTGGTTTAGTGGTCAGCTCCCTGTCCCTGGATGTAAGCTTGAGTTGAGCTGGGGAACCACATGACAACAAAGTCACAGAGGGGATTAAATCACAGGATGGCGAGATGGGTCCACAGGACCTTTATTGTTCTTTCTCCTATGGGATCTGATGCCAATATGTTTTTCACCTGTTTTTGAATTGAAAGGCCAACATTTCTGCTCCCTGGGAACTGATCTTGCCAACTTGGAGGCAGCTCTATTTGCCTGCTGCAATTTGCTATGGTGACTCAGCAGTGGGTGGGGAGGAGGCACCCATCCGCTCAGCCCTCCTCCTGAAGACCTTGATTGGCTAGGCACTGGGACACTGGGTGGGAGGGCCCCAAGATAATTGCTTGAGATATATTTGTTGCTCATGTTCCCTTTGTCTTCGGCAGACACCAGATTTCCCCACCTCTAGCAGGGTTCTCACTTCGTTGAACACTCGAACACCCATTAGGGAAGCTCGTCACTTTCTTATTTGCGGGAAATGTCTGATGCAGAAGGGCAGGTACCACTTAAAATGTCAAGGCAGCAGTGCAGTTGGCAGGTGAATTTCTGTGTAAAAATCCACTTTCTGCTTCGGAGCAGGGAAATGATGTTAGTATTCTTGAGTAGCAGTCAGGCAATGAGGACTATCTTCAGCTGGAGAGGAAGGGGTAAACAACCTCAGTAATCCAGCCAGTTCTCTCATCAGTTTAAGATTCCAGAGCTTGCTTTCCCCACCCCCCAACATTTCCCGTCTTCAATCAACCCTGTTCTCCTCCCAAGGCCCCTCTTCATATTCCCCATTGATCAACACTTCCTCCATCATTACCTCCCTTCCATCTCTACTGCCAGGTCCACATTCCTCTTGGAATAATGTCCTAACTTATCTTCTGCCTCTAACTTGCCTGTATGACAGTCCATTCTGCAGGTCGGTTCTGAGCAACAGCTTCCCAACTTATAAAATTTCAATGGCTTAAGTGTTTACAGAAAACAAATAACACCTCCACACTCCCCTCCCTCCCCAAGCTTGCTACATGATGCCAGAAACTACACCAGGCACTTCATGCATTCACCTGTTTTTCACAACAGCCCTATAAGGTGGGTATTAATAGCCTCAAATTACAGGTGAGTAAACTGAGGCAGAGAGATTAAATAACTACCTAAAAGCTCCCAATTTGTAAGTGCCTAACCCAGATTTAAACCAAAATGGTCTGCATTTTTTTCTCACTCTTTTATTATACTATTCATAGACTTAATTTTTTAGAGAAGTTTTAGGTTTGTAGAAAAATTGAGCAGAAATTGTAGAGAGTTCCCGTATATACTCTTACCCCCACCCCAGTTTCTCTTATTATTAACATCTTGCATTAGTATGGTATATTTGTTATCATTGGTGAACCCACATTGACACATCATAATCACCCAAAGTGCCTGGTTTGCGTTAGGATTCACTCGTGGTGTTGTATGTTCTATGGGTTTGGACAAACGTGTGACATGTGTCCACCATTATAGTATCATACAGAATAGTTTCACTGCCCTAAAAATCCCCTGTGCCCCACTTGTTCATCCCTTCATTCCTCCGCCTGAACTCTTGGCAACCGCTGATCATTTTACTGACTCCATAATTTTGCCTTCTCCAGATATCGTATAGTTCAAAGCGTACAGTATGTAGCCTTTTCAGATTGGCTTCTCTCATTTGGCAGTATGCATTTAAGATTCCTCTTGGTCTTTTTGTGGCGTGATAGCTCATTTTTGTTGTTGTTGTTGAATGATATTCCATTGTATGAATGTACTGCAGTTGGTTTATCCTGGCATGTATTTTTAATTTATACAATCTACAGCCTCCTTGAAGGCAGATTACTTAGGCTGAAGTTACAGATACCTCATAATCTGGCCCTCACTTTCTTTCCAACCTTGTTCCTTCCCACATCCTGTCGATGTCACCGTTCCCTGGGTACAACCTTCATTTCTCCAAGCTTTTGCTCAAACTGTTGCTATTTCCAGGAATGCCTTTTTCTCCATCTTTGCATATCTAAATCATACTCAGTGTGTCAGGTTTCTGTTCAAATGCCACTTCTTTCATGAAGCTTTATCCTGGTGCCCTCTCTCCAACTGCAAATGATCTATTCTTCCTCTATACAAGTACTACATAAGGTTGATAGGGACAGATGTGTCCTTGGTTATCCAGCATCTCATCACTCAACCTTTGGTAACAGTTACTTAAGGATCTACTCCTTCAAATTTGGTCCATTAGGTTTAAGTATAGACAGCCATCATCCCCTGCCCTGCAACAGGTGGGGACATAAGTCCAGACATACACCCATTATTGAATTGTATTTTGGAGGGGATTGGTTTAGGGATGAGCATGTTACCTAATTGGAACCAATGAGACTCACGTTCAGAGTTCATAAATTTGAAGATGAGAGAGTGTGAAAGCCGGAGCAGTGGCAGCCCTATTGTGGCCTAAGGGAGAATCTATCTGAGAATAGAGTCATATGTGGGAGAAATGAAAG
>NW_012149941.1:1406244-1452069 GCF_000956105.1 Propithecus coquereli
TCACTTTCTTTCCAACCTTGTTCCTTCTCACATCCTGTCGACACACTGTTCCCTGGGTACAACCTTCATTTCTCCAAGCTTTTGCTCAAACTGTTGCTATTTCCAGGAATGCCTTTTTCTCCATCTTTGCATATCTAAATCATACTCAGTGTTTCAGGTTTCTGTTCAAATGCCACTTCTATCATGAAGCTTTATCCTGGTGCCCTCTCTCCAACTGCAAATGATCTATTCTTCCTCTATACAAGTACTACATAAGGTTGATAGGGACAGATGTGTTCTTGGTTATCCAGCATCTTGTCACCCAACCTTTAGTAACAGTTACTTAAGGATCTACTCCTTCAAATTTGGTCCGTTAGGTTTAAGTATAGACAGCCATCATCGCCTGCCCTGCAACAGGTGGGGACATAAGACCAGACATACACCCATTATTGAATTGTATTTTGGAGGGGACTGGTTTAGGGATGAGCATGTTACCTAATTGGAACCAATGAGACTCACGTTCAGAGTTCATAAATTTGAAGATGAGAGGGTGTGAAAGCTGGAGCAGTGGCAGCCCTATTGTGGCCTAAGGGAGAATCTATCTGAGAATAGAGTCATATGTGGGAGAAATGAAAGAGAGAAATTAGGTCCTGGAGGATATAATTTGCACCCCCAATCAAACTGTACTTATGTAAGCCAATGAATTCCTTTTTGTTCCAGCCTATTTTGGTTGGGCTTTCTGATGCTACTAAAAGAAGACTTGCCTACACAGGTGGAGAATGGTAGGTATTATAAGAACAGTATGGCGAAATTTTCTTAACAGATCATCTGGGTATTCTCTATTCATTCAACAAATATTTATTCTATATCTATTATGTTCCAGATGCTATGCTAGGTGTTGGCCACCTGAAGGAACTAACAAGAGCTTTCTGAAGCCACAGAGATACAGAACAATTGCAGATCTGTCATCCAAGCACATGGGGGTCCCATCTGTACTTACAAACACATTCCTTTAGCAAATGTCTATTGTGGGACACTCAAGGGTGGTGGGAGGAGTGTTTTGGGGCAGCGGTAGCTCAGTAGGCTCACTCCTGACCTATGTGCCTAGAGGCTTTCAGTTAATTTCTAACTTCTTCCACTCTCTGGAAGAATAATGCAGGGCAAGATTGAACAAAGCCAGACCCCACCACCACTACTATTTGTGGGAAGGGACTTCTTCCACTGACCAAGCCTGGTTCTTATTGGACTTGTGGGTACCTAAAAATTCATCATCTGTTTGCCTGGCTCCACAGAGAATTCAGCCTAGGCAGCAGGTTATGGGAAATGGCTGGCTAGAGCTGTTGAGCCAAGGCTCACCCAGGCTGTGACCAGATTGATAGTGCTTGCTGCACCTGCCTGTGACAAACATACTTGTAGCTCGATCTTCTGAAGAGCATCTCCACCCAAGGAAATATATGGTGCAGTAATTCTGAAATTTTAATATGCATATGACTTCCTGGACCTCTTGTTAAAATGCGGATTCTAATTCTAATGCTCTGGGGTGAAGCCTGGTATTCTGCATTCAAGCTCCCAGGTGATGCTGAGAGCAGCAAGGATGTGGGAAACAGGAAATGAATTTATTTTGAGTGCATTGCCCGCTTTGTAATTGGGCTTGCTGCCTAATTTCCTTAAAAGCTCTGATTGTTTCTTATGCTTCAGAGAAATACCTGCACCTGGCTGAGTTCAATTCTAAATTCCACCATTAAGTAGGGACATTTTCAACCTGCAATAGGCTCAGATGAGGGCACCTGGTATACGGGTGATGAGGCCAACTATTCAATAACCAATTTAGTCATATGATAAATATCTGCCAAGCTCCTACAGTTGCGAGATACTGGGATAACAGCCATGAACTAGCAAGACACAGTGCTGTCCTCTTGGGATTGCCAGTCCAGCAGCCAAAAAACTCAGCAAGCAAACAATCCCATATAATAACTTCAAGTTGTGGTAAATGCATGGAAGGATACTAATAAAGGGTTAAGTTTGAGTCTAATGAGGGGGAAGGGAATATTTTAGAACAAGTGGTTATATTAGTTTCCTATTGCTGCTGTACCAAATCACCACAAACTTAGTAGCTTAAAGCAACACAAATTTCTTTTCTTACAGTTCTGGAGGTCAGAATTTCAAGAAGCAATCTCACTGGGCTAAAGCCAAGGTGTGTCTCAGGGCTGTGTTCCTCCCTCTGGAGGCCCTCGGGGAGAATGTTTCCTTTCCCAGCTTCTAACAGCCACCCGATTTTCTCGGATCATGCCTCCTTCCTCACGTCATGCCAACCATGTGTCTGTTGTCAAATCTCCTTCCCTGACTTTTACTCTCCCACCTCCCTCTTATAAGAAATGTTGTGATTACATTGGGCTCGCCAGGATAATTTAGGATAATCTCCCCGTCTCAAGATTCTTAATCACATCTGCCAAGTTCCTTTTGCCATGTAAGGTCAACTGTTCACAGGCTCTGGGGTTTAGGATGCAGACGTCTTTAAGGGGGACAGCAGGCATTATTCTATGTACCACAGGGGCCAAGAAGGCCTCTCTGAGGAAGTGATATTTAAGCTGACGGCTCAGCACAGGTCAGACATGAGAAGACTAGAGGAAACAAACATCTTTCCTCGTAGCAGAAACAGGAAGGGCAAAGGCCCAGAAGAAGGACGGAGCGTTTAAAATCCGAGGACTGGAGAGAACCCCAGCTTGGCAGAGCACAGGAGTCAGACGAGACGAGGGTGGAGCAGCGGGCGGGGGCCAGACGTGTGGGCCCTGTGCGCTACAGAGAGGACTTTGGATTTTACCCCAAGTGTGATTAGCAGCCATTAGAAAGCCTAAGCAGGTTACCGACCTGCTCTGATTTATGTCCAAGGAAGCGGCTGCTACTTGGCTCCAGCCCACACTTCCCATGTAGGAATGCCAGCCCAGTGTGGCCAGGTGTTCTGACTTTTTAGGGAAAACTAAAAATCTGGACATTTCTAATGTCAAACTCCCAATTTTAAATTATTGACAATATATTAGAAAATTTTAAAGGACACATTTAGGTCAGGTTTGGTTAAGAACTGCAGGGTCACCATCTCTGAAGAGGCTCTGCTACATCCTTGCTTCATGACCTAGAGTGAATGACAGGAACCTCTGAGCCCCACGTTCCTGGTCCGTACAATGGGGAGAATAATGGTGGCTATTGCAGAGGGTGGTTGGGAGAATTCAGAGTATATCAGTGAGAGAACCCGTATAAAATACTCAGCAGGGTGCCTGTAAGCATTCGATATGTACAAATCCATGTATATATATTTTTTAATTTGAGGGGATTAGATAAAGATTTGAAAATAGATGACCTTTAAAGTTGCTCTGGCTCTGAGATGCTAAAATGATAAAAAAAAAAAGTCTTTATTAATCAGACCATATATTTAATAGCAGAAGATTTGAATTGTCTTCCTTAGCCTGGATTTAATTTCCTTCTCTGGCATGCACCGTGCAGAATGCATCTTTGGTAAGACGACAATGGACTCCAAGACAACTATGCTCGATGGCAAAAACCACTGTGGGAGGAACAGGATCCCCTATTGCTGGTTATGCACAACATGGAGGAGTTAGAGCCCCGGCAATCAAGTGGTTAGAAACCCAGCACCTGTTCAATTTGCCCTTTTCCTTAAGAGTTTTGGAGTTGGCATCTCCTGTGCTTCTGAAAACCCATGTGGTTTCTTCCTCCTTTCTACCCAGTGGAGCGAAATCTGGGATTGGACATGTATAGCTTGTTTCTTGGCTGTAGGCAGGTGAGCCTGAGGATTAAAGACTTTTGCTCAGGAGGGCCTCCTGCAAAGGCCCAGCTAGGTATCTCTGACCTCCAGGACACAGAAGAGCACAGAGTAGTCAGAGCAAGCCTCATCCCGCGCAAAGCTCCAGGGAGGAGTAGTTGTCAACAGGCTCTGAAGGATGTGCTGGGTTTGAATTTTATTAACCAAGAACAACACCTGCAAATGACAATGATGAATAAATTGTGTGGCTTCTTAGAATACCACCCAAGGACACTTGGGCACAGAAACACACTCATGTGCACATAGAACTTTGATCTCTTTATTAAGCTTCAGAGGCAGCTTGGAATTGGAAAGATAAAAAAGCCATCCTTTATACCAACACATCTCTCTTTCTAACTGAACATCCCCAAAAGGAGTCTGAAGTCACAGCACTAGGCCAGGTAGACACCAACTCTCTAAATCTCAACTTTCAACATCCTAATAGCGATAGGGAATAGTGTGAGGATGCTGGACAGCATCATATAAACATAAGGCATGGATTCCCGTGTTACTGTTGCCGCGGGACGGCATTCATTCAGTGAGCTTCGGTGTTTAAGACTGTCTGCCGATTAGGCTTCTTTGCTTGCGAGCGACCAGACTCAAGCTAACTCAGGTCCAGAGGGGGCCTCTGGGGCTGACAAAATCAAAGGAAAGGCTGACGCCTTGAATTGGGCTGGAGAAGCAGCTCTGGGATCAGGGAAAGAACAAATTTACTTCCTGGGGACTCTATCTGCAAGTCCAATGCCATGGTTTTCAGTACCTGATCATTCTGCTCAGGATTTTAAATGCCTGATGGATTTCCTGATTCTGAAGATGTGAATCAGCTCTCTCTTTGGCCAGCCAGTGGCCAGCACTGACAGGCCCACCTGACTGCATGCTCTGGGAAAGAAGATTTCCCCAAAGAGATATTGACGTACTGTTACCAAAAGAAGGGGAGGAAGACAGGCAGACAGAAACAGAAGACGTCTACCAAAAAGGCCTGGCATAAAGTGGTTCCAGCCAACCCTGCTGGCTCACATTTCGTGACTTTCAGCACATACTGTCCCCTCTTCTTTGCTGTATTCCCCATTCCCCCAGTCTGTACCCTGCTCACAGTGGGATGCCCTTGCTGCCTACCTCCGCGTGGTCTCCAAGCCCGTGTCATATGATCATGCATCAGGGTTTGGATTGAGTTGCTTAACGTGGGGTAAGAATAGGCTTTATTGAGAAAAGGGAAAGCTAACAAAGCTGATGCTTCCATACTCCGCAGAGAGAAGCCATTGCTGGGCCTGCAGTAAAGACCTGACCCTTACTGGCTGCTGTTCTTTTCCCATTCATAGGGCAAAAGTGAGAAAACAGCCTTGTCAGAGGGTGGAACAATAGGCTACTTGGTTCCATTAGTCCAGATTTGAGGGGTCAACCATGTAAAGGAATAGTCTGGGGACACCAGCCACCCCGTAGTTGATCTTGGGGTACATGGAAAGTTATAGTCCTCCCTACCAGGTGATGGAAGCCATCAGTCCTAAGGTTGAGTTTGGGTGTGGCCCTGCTGGTTGGGAGAAGGGGGAGGTCCTGGTCCTAGTTAGCTTATTTTTAGGCAACCTAGAATGGACAAGTCTCACCATACCATGCGTACCTAACTCCAATGCCACTCTTTTTATAGTTCTTTCACTGGTACACACTCCTAAGCCCCAACACCCATAAACTAAACATCCCTCATTTCTCTGAGGTCCTTGATGGGGCTCCCTTGAGAATTTTCCCTCTCTTTTCTGTTGTGGTCTTCTCATCTCTTCCCAGGCTCATACCCTAGATTTTAGATGTTCATGTCCCTATCTCTTCCACTAGATTGTAATCTTGTCAAGGGTATTTCCCATATGTGTCTTACTGTTACATTCCTCTCACTAATGGGAGCTTGGCCCAGATAGATCCTCCATGCAATGTAAGATTGATGAATGAATGAATAAATGAATGAATGAATGAACAGGTTCAGCTGCAAGATGGGAATCTACTCAAAGATGAAACGATGAGTCGTCCAAACTAGCTCCCTAAGAGACGTGAGGAGGTGGTATGGATGACAACATTACCAGGAATGGACTGACAGGGAGGAACCTTGCATGGTATGGGGTTGGGGTGGTAGAGATTGTGTTAAAAACATTGATTCCTTCAACAAATATTGTTGATCATCTTCTACACATCAGGCACTGGGCAAATCCATGAACTATACCAGTGAATAGGCATTTAGGATCCTTATCTTGATAAATGTAACTGGATATTCTTTAACTTCCTCTAAACCCCGGGAGTGAGTTTTCTTTGCTTCACTAAATCCTTAATTCTCCAAGATAAACTGGGCCTTCTCAGATTCAGATTTACTAGTGCATGGCATTAAATCAGAGGGAAAACTAGACCAGAAGTTCCCTGTACTTGCTAAGGATTCAAAAAATCCCTCTCTCTCTCTCTCTCTCTCCCTCTTTCTCCCCCTCTCCCCTTTAATCCTCATACATTCACGTGGTCACATGGAAGTTGGGTGTTGAGTCAAGATTTGTCCTGCTTGGAGCAGTGGCAGCAGAGATTAAGAGATATGGGAAGGGAGCCAGAGGTGAAATGAAGCACTGGTTTGGTGAAGTCAACATGTGCATGAGGACTCCCAGTACCCCAGGCCAGGGCGAGGCACTGTGACCCATCCCGACTCATCTACCCTCTGCTTGGTCATCCCATCCCTTCCCTGAGAAACCCTCCCCCTTTTGAAAAGCTGTAACCAGCTTCCGAATATTGACAACTCATCACCTCAGGACTGACAAACTCAGAACCTCAATTTGTCTCAGCCCCGCAATGGGAGAACAAAGCCTAAGAAGATCAATGCTGACCCTATTGATAACTGATTGGGTTGGGGAAGTTTCCTTTCTCTGATAGGCTGAGGCCAGGACAGAGTGAGTGAGTTTCCTGATCCTGTTGGCAAACTTTTAAATAAACCAGAAACTGCTAGGTGTGGTAGCTCACGCCTGTAATCCTAGCACTTTGGAGGTGGGAAGGATCTCTTTGGGTCAGGAGTTTGAGATCACACTGGGCAACAGAGCAAGGAGGGAAAAAACAAAGCACACACACACACACACACACACACACACACACAAGATTTGTCCTGCTCAAGCCAGATATTATGCTGGAGACACAGCAGGGGGTGGCATTGTTTTGACAGACTTACAGAGCTTCAAAATGTAAATGGCTTAAATGTAACACTCTGGCTCTGTGAGCTGTCACTCAGAAATTGGTCCAACCATTCATCTTTCTAGAGTGAGGACTGATCAGTTGTTGACTAGGAAAAGGTCTGGCTTCAAGTCCATGCCTTTCTTACTCGCCAGCTCTGGGCTTGGGAGAGGAATGAGGGACAGAAGGCACTGGGGTATTTTGAAAACCTTAGCTTAATCACTAAGAATAAACCTTAGAGACTGCAAAGCATAGAGCCCTCATTCTATAGATACTGTGGGTGAGGAGCTTTATTTGCGCCTTAGCTAATCATTTCCCTGGTTCAGTTCCCCACCAATCCTCACCTTAGTTACACATTTGGATTAAGGAGCCCCAAAGGAGGGGAAGGTTCATTTTCCTACTGGTCACTGATAAACAGAGGGGAAAAAAAATGAGGGTTATATATGTCACGAACAACTCAGTTAGTTTAGGAATGTTGGTTCTGTTTGACGCACACAAATTCAAGTCACAGCTGCTTGAATGAAGACGAAGCACTACACAGTTGATTGATTAGATTATTTTAAAAACCTAGACTTGTTCCTCCTGCCTCAGGCCCAGCATCTGTTCCTCTGGAATAGCTTTCTCTGCCCCACCCAGCCAGAATTTGGCACTTCCTGTATACACCCACCCCTTCTGGGCTTCTGGGAAAGCATTTGCTGGAGCCTATTGTGGTTGTTTGGAGGTATCCTCCGTTTTTTGTTAGTCCATCTCCTTGACAACGAGGAGCCTGTCGTAGTCTTTTCTATAACCTCAGCACCTAGAAAGTATTCAGTAAATGTCTCATAAATGAAGGAATGAATGCTGAATTATACAAGCACCCCATAGTATGGCAGTTATGACAGAGATAGAAGAGTTTTGGGGGGAAAAGTTCTGAGATCCAAAAAAGAACAGAGAGATAGACAAAGGGAGAGAGAAAGAGGAACAGCAAACAGAAGAGTGGGAAAGATCAATGCTCCAGGGGGAGACAAAAAATTAGAAGGAAGCAGCTCAGTGGTTTTGAGTAGGATTCCAGGAAAACATAGATCAGACTCCACTGTTCCTGAGAGCTGGAGCGGATTCCAGCTATGACTTCCCTCTGAAGTGCTATGTAGAGGATTAGCCATTGTTTGGAGCTCTTTAGCCACTCTTTATCTTTCTTGGCTCCACTCTGAAGGGGGCGACTTCAGGGGAACTAATTTTCTGTACTGCAGCCCAACAGCCAGAATACTACTACTAGAGCTGGATAAAACCACATCTGGCTCCTTGAACTGGTTCACTGGGCCTTCTTTGTCTCTCTGGTTGAAAAGCAAGGTTTTAGCATCTACTTTGATCATCCATAGAACTGGATCTCATACTCTCTACACAACTACTACTGTCAGCAATGAGAGAGAGATACAGACAGAGGCAGAGGAAGAGAAAGGGAGATTTTGGGTCCCCATATCCCATTTACTAGGCTCTTACTGTAGGCTTGCCACTACCTTCTGCAAGTTATACACATTGTCTCACTTAATCCTCGCCTTTGAGGTAGGCATTTTTATCATTTCCATTGACAGATGAGGGGACTGAAGCTCAGAATAAATAACTTGCCCAAGATCAGATACCTGGCCCCCCGATTAGAGTCCACATTTGAAACTAGGATGGTCTGATTCTAGAACCCATTCCATTCATCATGATGTTGCTGAACTATCACCTACCAGGAGACAAAGGATCACCATTGGGTATGGGATGATGGCAGTGATGATGATGATAATGATGATGATGATATGATGATACATGATAGCTAAATTATCATTAATGAGCATTTATTTTATGCCCAACACTGTATTAAGGGATTCACATACGTTGTTCTACTAAAACCTTCCAACAACCCAGTGAGGTAGGTTTTATGATTTATTTGTAGATGAGAAACTTTAGGCCTAATGAGATTTAAGGACTCATCCAAGATTGTCCAGTGAGTTCTGCAGTGGCCAGAATTAAAATAAACTCTGTCTGGCTCTAAAGATGATGCTAAGGCTGGAAAGGGTTAAACTAGAGGATTTCTTCATTGACTGGAGTTCACTTTGATTTATAGAACCTTCCTGGGGGAAGGGTTCTCCAGGGATCTTTGATTCATTCCTCTGCCTTTAGGTAAGTAAGCCATTATTATCTCCTTTTGATAGTTGCAGTGGGGTCAGAGATTTGTAAGAGGGTGGTTCAAAGTCACTCAGCTTGGATATTCAGAAATGTGTCTAACATCATTTCAAGTCCCCCAAGATTGTTGGGTGGTTAAGAGTATCTGCTCCATCTCCCCATATTCTCTTGGCCTTTCTCCATTTCATTCTTCCACCTGGTGCCCAATGTCCATTTGCTGTTCCCGAAGTCCTGGGGCCCTTATTACTCCTGCCATTCTTGTCTTTTTGAATCCCTTTCCCTCACTAGAATTTATCTATGTCTCTGCTGATCCTGTCAGGTGGCTGAAGTCATTTTGATCAAATTCATTTGCACTAAAGCATTAATGGCATATTGTAGCAATCCTTCTGGTTAAGTACTGCATTTTAAAGTACTCCATGTAAATCCTGGACCAATGTTGCATAGTGGCAGACAGCCTGAGAGATGTTTTGTGAGGTTGTCTTTCTGCTTAGGCAAAGCACTTGACCTGCAGATGAGGCTAGTCTCCCGAGCACTTACCAGTTTAGAGAGGTCTTTCCTGGCAGGGCTTCAGTTGCCTTAATCTGCAAAATGGGGATGAGGATTTCTGCCTGGAAGGAGGGGGTTGGGTCTGCTACTCTCTTGAAGCATTAAAATCTGTCTAATTCCAGAAATCTAATCTGGGGAGGCAGAGGCTGTCAGGCAGCCAGCAAAATTAATGAGAAAATTGGGGTAAACACAGTATGTCTCGTTGACTCGGGTTGGGAGAAGGTGACTCGGTGCCAGTCTGCAGAGTCGGGCTCTCCAGGGTGTGTACACTCAGTGTACGTGCCTCTTTGGAGGCGCTGCATGCTCCAAGCTAATGAATTCAAAGCCACGGATGAGAGCTTAGAAGAGAATGCCTCTACCTAGATAGCTTTTGGAGAACCTTTCATTTACTTGAATCACGTCTTAGATCTGCCCTCTGTGATCAAATTAATGAGGAGTAGCACACACACAAAGCCCCTCGGTGTGGGATAAAAAAGACATCATGCTCAATAGGAATGGCAAGAGGGAGAAAGCAATAAGTGATTGAAGAGCTTCTGTGATTCACTGCCTGGGCATAAGCTTCACAAAGCAGGGTTTCTTCTTTTCTCTGCACTGGGAAATGCAAACATCAGGAAGGAGAGAAAGTTGCCATTTGATTGAGTTCCTTGTAATGGGCAGATTCTTTTATAAAGGATGTGCACAGGAGGAGCTGCCATTTCCTGACAACACGTTTGCTTTAATCAATCAAATATTTTTATTCCTGGTTTATTCCTTTGAGGGGAAATTTGCTTGGCAGAAAGCAGGTGCAAGATGGGCAGCAGGGCCTAGTCCATGTGTCTGTGCTTGGAAAGTGGGAGCAGAGAGTCGGGGACAGGTATAATTTAGGGTGGGAGCTGCCCAGATTGTCTTAATGACTCTAAGGCTTTTAGTGACCTGGAAAGTGAATTAAAAGGGCGTGGGTTGCCCTTTTAATGATAAAGGAGAGGAACTATAAAATTGTGCAAGGGTGCAAATGCAATGTGCGCAGGGGGGAAACAGGTAATACAATGAGTAAATTGGGCCGTGTACAGGAAAGTCAACAGGACAAGCCCAAAGAGAAACAGTTCTTAGCCCCAAAGTCTGGGATAACAGGGAGTGGTGAGGACTGTGGTGAAATACAAAGCACTTAGACTGTCAGGCATCTGCCTCTGGAGAGTGGCTGAAAGCATAGGCTATCGAATCAGAAACCTGGATTAGAATTCCAGTTTTCCCTCTTATTGGTTTTGTGACCATGGGCAAGTTATTTAACCTAATGCAGCGAAAATAGGAGTTCAAAAAACAAGATAAGAAGGATGATCCTTGTATTGGTCAGTATATGCTAAAATATACTGTTGTAATTAACATCTACTGTTGTGGGTTACATGGTGTCCCTCCAAACTCATATGTTGGAGTTCTAATGCTCAGTATCTTACAATGTGACCTTATTTGGAAGTAGGGTTATCCCAGATGTAATTAGTTAAAATAAGGTCATTAGGGTGGACCCTATCAAATATCACCAGTGTTCATATAAAATGGAGAAATTTGGACACACACACACACAGGGAGAACAGCATGTGAAGATGATGGCAGAGGTTGGGGTGATGCTTCTACAGGCCAGGGAATGCCACAGATTGCCAGCAAACCACTAGAAGGTAGGCAAGAGGCATGGAATAGATTCTCTCTCATAGCCCTTAGAAGGAATTACCTTGCTGAAAACTTGATTCTGGACATCTAAGCCCCAGAGCTGTGAGACAAAAAATTTCTAGTGTGAAGCCACTCTGTTTGTGGTACTTTTTTTACAGCATCCCTAACAAACAAATACATCTACTGAATCCCCATGGCTTAAAACAAGTTTGCTTCTTGCATATGCTACATGCCCAATTTGGGGTTGGCAGGAGACTCTGTTATTTTAGTCATCCAGGTATCCAGGCTGATGCAGTAGCCACCACCATCTCAACTTGAAGCTTCATGGTCCACGGTAGCAGGGAAAGAGGGCAGGAAGAATGGCACACCAGCTTCAAAGTATACTACTCACATGTCATTGACCAAAGCAAGTCATCTGACCACGCCTAATGTCCAGGGGAAAAGGAAGTGCAATTGTCCCATGTACCTGGAAGGAGACAAGAACCAGATGGTGAGCACAAGTCATATCTATCACAATTAAGAATATCTGCATAGAAAAACAGGTTGGATAGAAATTTTCCAAAATGTACTGGTTGATGTTAGGGTGTCTGGATTATTATACTTTTCTGAGTTTTCTAGATTTTTCCACAGAGGACACATATGACCTCAAAGCAGGGAGAAAGCGCTTTCCTTTTCCTTTTTTAAATAAAATAAAGGTTAGATCACTCATCTAAGCTTACCTAGTTGATAAGTGGATGGACCAGAAGAAACTCAACTCTAATTTTCTTACTTTTTTCTTTCTGTTAAGGGAATGGGATAAGGTCAGCATTATGTGTAGTGAAATTCTCTTATCTGAAAGGCTTTACATCTAAGATAAACGTGGGCATCACCAGGTTGAGTTTATTGTTGACGAGAAACCTAGTGATAACTTTGAAGAAATATCTTTGAACGGCGACACTCTGATTTATCACGTTTATATTCGTAAGACGAACTTCCATAGGGAGACTGGTTCAGGAGACGCTGGTGAGGGGGTGTCTATTCAGGGGAAGACACTCTGTGGGCATAGAGGAAAAGAAGGTAGCTGATGGATGAGCAACAATGCCTTAGGTCAGGTTCCCCAGAAGGAGACCCTGAGATGATGCTATATTTGCATGTGACTTACGAAGGGGGTGCCCCTACTTCCTCACTGGGAGAAGCAGGCGAGGGAGCAGGGGTACAGAACAGGATGGAGAAGAGGCCAAGCAAAGTGTGCTTTCAGGCTCCATCCCAGCCTGATCCCGTGGGGACTCTGGAGTGTAAATTACACCTTAGAGCTGGCTCTGATTTGACCCAAGACAGCTAGACTATCATACGCCTGCCCTGGTTGGAATTGGCTCCCAGACACTGTTAGCTCTCTAAAAGCGAGGGCAGAGCAGATCCAGCAGCCTGAGGGCAGGCCTCTGAAGAAAGTCCCAGTGTGGGCCGTTAGAAGCAGAGCACACAGAAGCTGGCTGAGGGATCACAGAAACGCTAAAGGTGATCTAAGGGCTAGGAAATAATTTTAATCAAGACAGAGAATGGACGCTTAACCTGCTTCTTGCTGGCAGTGGTGGCTTTTGGCCACAGACATCTCCACTGGCTGTCATTAGGAAGGGCTGACAGATGGTTTCAAGTCTACGTGGATGGCTCGAGAAAAAAGGATGCATGATATTGACCATGTAAGAATTCTTGACGCACACTGAGGAATGAAAACTGACAATGCTGTTGAGCGAGGTCAGTGCCCTTATGAAGATTTGACATGTGGGAGAAATTCCCCCACCCCTTCCCCTTGCCTTCTCTTACTTTCATCTCCATTAGAATCAAGGCTGCCTGCTTCTGATCTTCCCCTCCTTCCTCCTGCTAAATCTAGGAGGCAGTAAGGCAAAGTTTTCCTGAGGATCCATGAGAGGAAAAACCTGCAGAGTCAGATCTGCATTCAAATCCCAGCTCTACCACTTAGTAATCTTCCTGAACTGATCTTTCTGAATCTCAAATTCCTTTATGTAAAACAAGGAACACTAACACCTACACCAGTTAGGACTGTATTGATGTTAGAGAGGACTGCAAACTTTCTGAGTCTCGGTGTCTTAATCTGTACTAAAAAAGGTAATAAAATTAATAAACAATGGTAACTCCTACCTCTCAGGATTAATGTGGGGTTAAGAGAACTGAATCTAGCAGATTGACAGCATAGGTTACTGCACCTGGCTTACCCTGGGTACCCCTCTACCCCACAAATCTCAAAGGTAAGAAGAATGGGGCTTTCTATTCTTGCCACTTCTGGTCAGGTTACTTTTCATATAGGCTTAGAATCCATTTGCAGTGCTGCGTCTTGGTTTTCTAATAAAAATCCTTCCCTTTTCTTCCAGCCATCATGAGCTATGACCACAGCTGTCTTGGGGTGAGCAGACACAGAGCCCTCCAGAGGGAGAGAAACCCCATCAGGCTAGGCCTGCTGGGCCCAGGTGGAATAACTAGGAATGAGAAAATGTCAAGGAACTTATCTTTCTCCTGGTAAATGCCATGGACCAACCTGGACCTGTTTAATTTCTAGGGAAGAAGCACAAATTGAATTCTGCACTACATGCAATTATTGCCTTGCCTTTTTCTGCAGGAATCTAGATGGGGATTAACAGACTCATTCTAAGAGGAAGAGTCGCAGGGGGTGCGGGTGAGTCCTTTGTTTTAACAGACTTTGAAAGGCTGGATCTCTAAATCTAGTTTAATCTGGGCTCAAGTTAAAGTACGGTAAATTCCAGGCCAGGAAGAATAAACTTGGATGCCACAGAATGTTAGAGATAATTTAATTCAAACTCCCTCACTCAATAGATAAGGAACCTGAGCTCAGGGAGGGGACCAATGTGTGCCAATGTGCCCCCACAGCCTGTATCAAACCGCTGCCGATGGGGACAAAGGCCAGGGCACCTAACTCCTGGGCCAGTGCTCTGGGCAGGGCTTCCCACCGCTGTCATTCATTTCTGTGCCATTGTCATGATTTATCATATTTACATACCATCTGCACCATTATTAACATGCTTTCTTTAATACTTGAATCAACTCCATTTTTTTTTATTCCTAAATAAATTTATTTTGAAAGGCAATCGCTGTAAAGGGAAAGCAAGGATCATCTGCCACAAATAGAAGGCAACCATTAAAAATAAATGCTATGAAATGAAGTGATACATTTTAAATATATTAAATTTTAAATATAATTTAACATTTAAATTTAAAATTTTAAATAATTTTAGCAAGGTACTGCTGAGTGTGAAGAGACTGTTCACTCCTTCTGTTAAAAGGGAGATTTGTCATGTTAAAGAGAACTTAAAAGGGAATAGCTTTCTCACCATAGGAAATGATGTTTTTTAATAATGTATTTATGAGCCACCTAAAATTGTTTCTCGTATAATCAGTGGTCAAGTTGATCAGAAAAGAAAATGTGTGTGAAATTTTCTAAGGAAATCTCATACTTGACACTACTTGGGTGAGAATCCCAACTGTGCCACCTATCAGCTACTGGATTTGAGCAAGTCGTATAACCTCTTTCTGTCTCTGTTTACTCACTCGTGAAATGGGAATAATTGTGTGTGTGCGTCATGGAGTTGTTGCAAGTATTAAATAAGATAGTACATACAAAGCCCTTAGAACAGCTCTTGGCACAGATTAAGCACTCAGTAGCACCAGGTGTTATTGTGATTATCATTATTTAAACTGAAAGTGGTGGTATGCCCTGTAGCAGGGTTGCAAACTTTATCTGTAAAGGGGGAGATAGCAAATATATTAGCCTTTGCAGTCCATATAGTCTCTGTTGCAAATACTCACTCTGCCATAGCAGCAAGAAAGGAGACATGTGCAATACATAAATGAACCGGCATGGCTCTGCTCCAATAAAACTCTATTGACAAAAATAGGTGGCAGGCTGGCTTTGGCTGGCAGGTGGTGGTTTGTGTTGGAGGGTTATAGGTATGGAAAACAAAAACAAGCAAATGCTTTGCAGACTATTTTTGAATAAAATACCTATCTACACGAGGTAGCATCATATCTTATACCTTAGCCCAAATCCCAAATGTTTGAATTCAATCCTACATACCTGAAATGTAGGTTCTAGACCAGAAATTCTAGTCTTACTACCTGCCATCATCTTAACTGCTGCCCAAATGGCCATGGGACTGAACAGCTCCTGAACTGGAGGCAGAATGGAGGTTAAAAGCATGGGCCTGAGAGTCAGAATGACTTGAGTTTGCTGCTCACCCTGTGAGGGGTATTATTTTCTTTTTACACATGAGGGAATTGCAGCTCAGTGGGGTGAAGTAATTTGCCCAATGTCGTATGGCCAGCAAACTGACATCAGTTCCACAAACATAAAATTTGGTTCTAATCCAAAAACCCCAGGGCCAGCTGCATGTCATCACGATGCTTCCTTTTCTTGTTTCTAATTTCCATGATAAAGAAGGGGGAGAGCTTGAGACAGAATTAGAGTTGGAAATAATGTTGATGGTTTAGGACACCATTTTAACCCAAGGAGGAAGGAGAATGTAGTCCTTAGAGACCATAAGACTCAGTGGAAAGAGCACAGGGCCAGGTCTGCTTCTGTCCTTACTGGTGGATCCTAGCTGTGTACCTGGCAGGGCTTCTCACCCCCCTGTGCCTCACTTGCCCCAAACGTGATAATAAGAGCCAACATGTATTGAGTTTGTACATAGTGCCTTCTAATATCTTTACCGTTTTTCTTTTTTAACTCACTCTACAATGCAAATAACACCTTTATTTTACCTTCTCTTCACAACAACTCTGAGATATTTTTTATCTCCATTGAACAGATGAGTAAGGCGAGGCTTAGAAAGGTCATTTAAATTCCCAGGGCCAAAGAGTTATTTAATAGTACGTGGTGCAGCTGGGATTTGAATGCCAGTCTGTCTGGTTATGAGTCCAGGTTTTTCTAATGCAAAACATTCCTCAAAAGAGTCTTCGTCCCTGCCTAGGCAAGTCCACAAATGAGGATGGATGTGGATGTTCTATAACTCTAGGATCAGAAGTGACTCGCATTGCAATCTTATCATAGGAATGAGAAAATGTCAAGGAACTTATCTTTCTCCTGGTAAATGCCATGGACCAACCTGGACCTGTTTAATTTCTAGGGAAGAAGCACAAATTGAATTCTGCACTACATG
Source organism: Propithecus coquereli (assembly GCF_000956105.1). NCBI lineage: Eukaryota > Metazoa > Chordata > Mammalia > Primates > Indriidae > Propithecus > Propithecus coquereli. Next base: position 1,422,718 of record NW_012149941.1, read on the forward strand.
CAATTATTGCCTTGCCTTTTTCTGCAGGAATCTAGATGGGGATTAACAGACTCATTCTAAGAGGAAGAGTCGCAGGGGGTGCGGGTGAGTCCTTTGTTTTAACAGACTTTGAAAGGCTGGATCTCTAAATCTAGTTTAATCTGGGCTCAAGTTAAAGTACGGTAAATTCCAGGCCAGGAAGAATAAACTTGGATGCCACAGAATGTTAGAGATAATTTAATTCAAACTCCCTCACTCAATAGATAAGGAACCTGAGCTCAGGGAGGGGACCAATGTGTGCCAATGTGCCCCCACAGCCTGTATCAAACCGCTGCCGATGGGGACAAAGGCCAGGGCACCTAACTCCTGGGCCAGTGCTCTGGGCAGGGCTTCCCACCGCTGTCATTCATTTCTGTGCCATTGTCATGATTTATCATATTTACATACCATCTGCACCATTATTAACATGCTTTCTTTAATACTTGAATCAACTCCATTTTTTTTTATTCCTAAATAAATTTATTTTGAAAGGCAATCGCTGTAAAGGGAAAGCAAGGATCATCTGCCACAAATAGAAGGCAACCATTAAAAATAAATGCTATGAAATGAAGTGATACATTAAATTTTAAATATAATTTAACATTTAAATTTAAAATTTTAAATAATTTAAAAGTTACATTTTAGCAAGGTACTGCTGAGTGTGAAGAGACTGTTCACTCCTTCTGTTAAAAGGGAGATTTGTCATGTTAAAGAGAACTTAAAAGGGAATAGCTTTCTCACCATAGGAAATGATGTTTTTTAATAATGTATTTATGAGCCACCTAAAATTGTTTCTCGTATCATCAGTGGTCAAGTTGATCAGAAAAGAAAATGTGTGTGAAATTTTCTAAGGAAATCTCATACTTGACACTACTTGGGTGAGAATCCCAACTGTGCCACCTATCAGCTACTGGATTTGAGCAAGTCGTATAACCTCTTTCTGTCTCTGTTTACTCACTCATGAAATGGGAATAATTGTGTGTGTGCGTCATGGAGTTGTTGCAAGTATTAAATAAGATAGTACATATAAAGCCCTTAGAACAGCTCTTGGCACAGATTAAGCACTCAGTAGCACCAGGTGTTATTGTGATTATCATTATTTAAACTGAAAGTGGTGGTATGCCCTGTAGCAGGGTTGCAAACTTTATCTGTAAAGGGGGAGATAGCAAATATATTAGCCTTTGCAGTCCATATAGTCTCTGTTGCAAATACTCACTCTGCCATAGCAGCAAGAAAGGAGACATGTGCAATACATAAATGAACCGGCATGGCTCTGCTCCAATAAAACTCTATTGACAAAAATAGGTGGCAGGCTGGCTTTGGCTGGCAGGTGGTGGTTTGTGTTGGAGGGTTATAGGTATGGAAAACAAAAACAAGCAAATGCTTTGCAGACTATTTTTGAATAAAATACCTATCTACACGAGGTAGCATCATATCTTATACCTTAGCCCAAATCCTAAATGTTTGAATTCAATCCTACATACCTGAAATGTAGGTTCTAGACCAGAAATTCTAGTCTTACTACCTGCCATCATCTTAACTGCTGCCCAAATGGCCATGGGACTGAACAGCTCCTGAACTGGAGGCAGAATGGAGGTTAAAAGCATGGGCCTGAGAGTCAGAATGACTTGAGTTTGCTGCTCACCCTGTGAGGGGTATTATTTTCTTTTTACACATGAGGGGTTTGCAGCTCAGTGGGGTGAAGTAATTTGCCCAATGTCGTATGGCCAGCAAACTGACATCAGTTCCACAAACATAAAATTTGGTTCTAATCCAAAAACCCCAGGGCCAGCTGCATGTCATCAGGATGCTTCCTTTTCTTGTTTCTAATTTCCATGATAAAGAAGGGGGAGAGCTTGAGACAGAATTAGAGTTGGAAATAATGTTGATGGTTTAGGACACCATTTTAACCCAAGGAGGAAGGAGAATGTAGTCCTTAGAGACCATAAGACTCAGTGGAAAGAGCACAGGGCCAGGTCTGCTTCTGTCCTTACTGGTGGATCCTAGCTGTGTACCTGGCAGGGCTTCTCACCCCTCTGTGCCTCACTTGCCCCAAACGTGATAATAAGAGCCAACATGTATTGAGTTTGTACATAGTGCCTTCTAATACCTTTACCGTTTTTCTTTTTTAACTCACTCTACAATGCAAATAACACCTTTATTTTACCTTCTCTTCACAACAACTCTGAGATATTTTTTATCTCCATTGAACAGATGAGTAAGGCGAGGCTTAGAAAGGTCATTTAAATTCCCAGGGCCAAAGAGTTATTTAATAGTACGTGGTGCAGCTGGGATTTGAATGCCAGTCTGTCTGGTTATGAGTCCAGGTTTTTCTAATGCAAAACATTCCTCAAAAGAGTCTTCGTCCCTGCCTAGGCAAGTCCACAAATGAGGATGGATGTGGATGTTCTATAACTCTAGGATCAGAAGTGACTCGCATTGCAATCTTATCATGTGCTTGACATTGTGCAAGGCCAGTCCTTCCAAACAACCCTATGAACTAGATGCCAATAGTATCCTCTGTCTGCAGAAACTGAGCCTCAGAGACCTTAAGTAACTCGTCCAAAACCACTCAGCTAGTAAGAAGCAGGCTGGGGTTTGAATCCAGGTTAAACTCCCTTTAAAGCCCATGCTCTTAATTAGGGTAACCAAATAGTTGATCATCCGAACTGGGACACTTTGAGAGAGTGAAAGGTACCACCAACATATTTATTATTTCAATTTACTTAGAAAGCATTGTAGGAAAGAGTTAAAATCCTGTGGAAATGAGGCATTTGGGTGCTTGACAATTTTAGGAAGGGGTGAATTCAATTGCCGTGGGAGTTGTTACGAGAGGTAGTAACAGGGTAGCTGGAAGCCTCCTCGTGTTTTCTTCACTCTCTGACTGCAGGCACTGGGTGAAAAGGAGAAATTTAAAGAATGCTTCAAAGAAATGGAGATAAATAACTTTAGATTCTTCTACCACAAGGGCTTTAGTCCTTTATGTAAAGGTTTCATTCTTCTAGGAGACCAGTTTTAAAAATAAATATTTGAATCCCTTAGTCATAAACATGGAAGGGCTTATTACATAGCAGATTTTCTTTTGAGTTTTACTGTTCGCTAGGATTGCTGGAAAGGTAAATTTTGATACAGAAATGGGCAGAGGGGAAGGTTCAGGACATGGGTTTTTGCCCAAGGAAGATACCTTAGTGTGGGGTCCTGGGCAGCCAGGAGCTTAGTAGGGTCTAAGTGGTGCCCAGCAGAGCAACAGCTCTGGGGAGGAGATGGCACTAGGAGGGCAGAATCCACCACTGCAGCTATGACTGTGCCAACCTGCCGGGCCAATGGCAAGATTCTGGGAGTCAGAGTGGTACAAGGCAAAGAGGATGGGGAGCCAGGACCCTGGGGTGCTGAGGCCATTTCTGCTAATATGAGTCTTTGGGCAAGTTAATCACCCTGTGATGCCTCATCTACCAAGCATGAAGCTTGGCTGAAAATGAAATAATCTCTAAGATCTTTTTCAGCTCTAATACCAAGTGCGATTCTAGACTGTCACTAAGTGAATCTTGCTGCGCCTAAGTGAGTAGCTTAGAGCTAAGAGGCTCTTAAGTGGAGAGCAGGCAAGACCCAAGCCACTGATCTCTCCCTTCCCTCCACATTACCTCTTCGCCTTAATTCTTTTGATGACCAAGGGGAGCTTTTAGCCTCTCCTTGTCCCATTTATCCTTTCAGATCTATGAAGGGGGCCGGAAGGAAGGGCCAGCAAGAGGGGAGGGGGCTGGGCAAATGCTTCTTGTAGGCCCAATCTTTCAGGATCCCAGCAGGGGTAGGGGAGGATCAGGAATTGGCTAAGGGAGAACTCAAAAAAGTCAAGGTCCTAGACTGCCAATTGCAACAAGGATAAAATCTTATCTGGAGATGGCCCGGGGACTGACCACAAAGTCTAAGGGAACATACTGAGTAATAGGGGGTAAGACATTTAGCATCTCAGTGCTTTGGTTTTTTATCTTTAATGGGGACTCAGAAGTAGACTAACAGTCCATGGACATGGACTTTGACAGGAACTAGGATAAGTGCTTTACGTGTTATCTCATTTAACAACCTTTCAAGGGAAATATTGTCTTCATTTTATGGAGGAAAAACCAACAGCTTAGGGAAGACAAATCACTTGCTTGTTTTTGCAGCTCAGAAGTAGTAAAGCTGGGATGCATACCACGTCTACCTGACCCTAAGGTCCAAGTCTGGTCCACTACTCTTGCCACTGTTTTATGAGAAATCCGATTTCACTCTCTAGCTCACTCGGCAGGCTCTGGTGCGGAGGATAGGGAAGCAGGGCTGACTGCCTGGGTGCAAGACTCATTTATTAGCCTGTCATTTGGGGCAAGTTACTTAAACTCTCTGAGTTTTGGTTTCCTTATCAATATAGTGGAGGATTAGAATAGTTCTTACCTCATAGATTTGTTGTGGGGATTAAATGAAATTGTCTATGATGGGTTTTGGGCCCATGGCAAGGGCTTCATAATTTTTAGCTATTACTAGTATTAATAATGTTATTCTTAAAGTATATGCAAACCACATGCAAATAAACCTATGACTCCCCTGAGTTTATAGCTGGGTGGTGTCTTCTGATAAATCCCTGCTGGTCCAGTTCCGCTTGTGAAAGCTGAGAAGCCATCCCCACCATCATCAGAAAAACTATCCTGACATTTGGATGGTTCCCCAGGAGGGTTTGCAAGATTTCATCATCTGATCACCACAACTAACACATGAGGTAGGGAACATGGATATGCTAATCACCTGCTTCAGGTAAGTCTTGACTCAAACAGCTGGAGGTGGGACAGAAATCTTTTTTTTTTTTTAAAAATTCCCAAGCCCAGAGCTTGTATCTGCCGTATTACGGAGAATAAAAGTGGGTGAGTTTTAAAGAGAACTGGGTCCCATTTCTTGGAGCCTTCAGTTGTATGTATGAATTTATGCTTGTATGTGTCTATGAATAGATAGAAGGCTGGATCAAGGAGGAAAGGGCAAAGAATGGCCTCTGGAACATCCCTGATGCAGGAAGGGATGCATTCAAACTAGGTTCCATGCCTGTCCCTCTGGAATTCTTAGGAATTTGGTTTCTGAACTCTAACTCGGAGTGACTCCCCATTCTAACTAATTCAGACCCTCGCTGTGTCTACCAGGAGCAGGCCAAGTTCATTCCTTCCCCTCCTGCTTTCTCCAGGAGGTGGTGTCTATCAAACCCCGTTGGGGACTTGCTGAAACGCTCTCACCCTAGTGCCTTCCCTCCCAAAAGCTTACTGGATATGGGCTGCAGCTGATCTCCAGGAGCTGCCCAGCTAGGCTTTGGGAGGGGATAATAATCACATTTCCATGACCCAGCTGGGCCTGCTTGGCCGTGGAGGTGCCCACCTGCTGTTTCCCTCCCAGGACTCTGTTAGGCCCGCTGGCTGTGGGAGGAAGAGCAGCTGCGTGGCCTCCTGGCCAATCCGTGACACAACAGTGGCCTCTCGTGGCTCTCCCCAGAGCTACAGGCACCCGAGTCTGGTCCCTAAGTAGGTTTTGGTGTTTTCTTCATCCTGTGCATTTATATTTATTGAGGCCTACTGTGTGCCAGGCATGGTTCTAGATGCTGTGGACATAGCAGTGAGCCAAACAAAGTCCTTGCTCTCATAAAGTTTACGCTTTAGTGTGCAGGTGGGTGGGGGAGCTAAGAAATATACACAATATATATACATACATGTGTAAATGCATATTGCATGGCTAGCAGAACTAAGGAAAAAATAAAGCAGAGAAGAGGAGTAAGGAGGGACGGAGGAAAGCAATTTTCAATAAGGTGGCGAGAAAAGCCTCACTGATAAGGGGAGATCTCAGTGAGACTTGAGAGTGGTAAGGGAGGGATATCCAGGTGCAAGAAACAGACAGGGTAGAGGTTTCAAAGTGAGACGGGGCCTGGCCTATCTAGGAACAACGGGACAGAGCAGCGTAGCTGGAGCCGACTGTGGGGAGAGTAGCAGGGGTGCTGTCTGAGAGGCAGCGGGGCCAGATCATGTAAGGCAGAGGGCCTCAAAGTGTGGTCCCCAGTCCTGCAGCATCAGAGCCGCCTGGGAACTTGTAGAAATGCACATTTTCAGGCCCTGCCTCAGACCTACTGAGTCAGAGACTCTGGGGACGGAGCCCAGCAGTTTGTGTTTCAACAGGCCCTCCAGGTGAGCCTGAGAATCGCTCATTTGAGGCCTCATAGGCCATTGTGGGGACTTTGGCTTTTATTCTGAGATGAGAAGCCATTGGAAGTTTTTGGGTAGAAGAGTAAAATGATCTGACTTCAAAACAAAACAAAACAAAACACACTTGTGCCTGGGCCCTACCCCAAGAGATTCTGGTGGAATTGATCTGAGACGTGGCCTGGGCTTTGGAATTTCTCAAACTCCCCAGGTGGTGCGAATGTGCAGCCAAGTATGGGGCCACCAGGCTTCTGGGCAGAGACTAGCCTGAAGGAGTCGAGGGAAGAAGCAGGGAGCAGAGCTGGGAGGCCACTGCTGAGACAGACCTGAGGAGTGTGGCTGCTCAGACCAGAGTGGCGGCCATGAAGGAAGGGAAGCGGTCAGACTCTGGATCTCTTCCGAAGGTCCAACTATCAAGATTTGCTGATGGATTGGATGCAGGGCGTAAGAGAAAGTGAAAAGTCAGGATGACTCTGAGCAACTGGAAGGATGCAGTTTCCATCTACTGAGGTGGGGAAGACCTCAGGAAGACAAGATTTCTCCAGGGAGGGGAATCAGGAGTTTGATTCTGAACATGTTACGTTTGAGATGTCTATTTGAGATCCAAATGGAGATGCTGCATAGGCTGCATTCAGAAGAAATGTCTAGGTCTAGGTTGGATATGTAAGTGTGGGAGCCATCAGTGATAGATGGTGTTTAAAGCCTTAAGGCTGGATGGGATCAGTTAGGGAGGAAGCCCCTGGGGCAAAGGAGGTAGGTAGAGAACCAAAGGTGAGTGGTGCCCCAGGAACCCAAGTAAAAAAGTGTTTCATGAATGAGGGAGTTGTCAGTCATGACAAGCTGCTGACCGGTCAAGTAAGATGAGGACTGAGAACTGACCCCTGGATTTAGCAGCATAGAGGTCACAGGGGACCACAATGTGAGTGGGGAGGATTAGGAGAGGCGCAAAGGTCTCTTTGTGGAATGGGAGGAAAGGATTGGGGACAGAGAACAAACAATTCTTTTGCAAAATTCTGCTGCAAAGGGAAGGTGTTGGGGGAGAATAGGGTCGAGAAAGGTTTTGTTTAAAAAAAATGATAGAAAGTTCACATGTTTATATCTTTGTTGGGAAAGATCCTCCTGTGCAGGGAAAAATTAGTAGATACTTTAATAGTAACAAACGCTTATTAAGCTTGTTTTTATGCTCCTGGCACTGTGTTTAATGTTGCATGTGAATTATTTTCCTCACCTTTCTTCCCCACTACAATCCTATGAGGAGGTTCTATTATTACCTCCAATTTATAGACGAAGGAGCCTGAGCTCTGAGAAATGTACCAACGTTCCCAAAGAAACATAGCCAATAACATGGGAGAGCAGAGGAATCTCCTCCAGAGCTGGAGCCCTCAGCCTTCGCTCCGCACAGCCCAGCCATCACTATTCCTGCATGTGGAATGCTCTTTTAAATGCTTGAATTTTGGGTGCTCAGCTAGAAGGAATGAAATGGCTCAAAACAGCAGCAAAGACATTAATGATCCAAAGTAATTGTGAGTACAGCACTATGTTATAAAGTTTCCAAGTGTCTAGAAAAGCTTTCACAATTTTAGTTCTCTCACTCTTTACTCTATCTTCCCAGCACAGTGGTGCTGTTGTGCAGAACTATTTACTGTCTGAAACGTCCTGGGCACTCACCTTGCCCTGATAGTACTGATGAACACACCTGCAGGGCGCAGTCTCTCGGATCCCATTAAAGACGCCCCTTTCCTTTGCTGCCAGCCTCAATGCCCAGACTCCCTACCTCTTCCTTACACTCCCACCCCTCTCTGTACTGGGCTGTATGACCTTTCCAGCACAGTATCTGCTGCTAGGTACTGCTGTGACAGTTCTTATCTTTGATAGAAGCAAAAAGAAATCGGTACCAGGTTGAATAGTGTTCCCCAAATTTCATGCCTACCTGAAACCTCAGAATGTGACCTTATAGGTCTCTTCAGGTATAATCAGTTAAGATGAGGTCATACTGGATTAGGGTGGACCCTACTCCAATGAATGGTGTCCTTTCTTATAAGAAAACAGACACGGACAGACCTACAGGGAGAACGCCATGTGACAATGGAGGCAGAGACTGATCGATGAAGCTACAAACTAAGAAATGTTCAGGATTGCTGGTAACATCAGAAGCTAGGAAGAGGCAAGAAATGATGCTTCTCTAGAACCTTCAGAGAGCTTGCCAACACCTTGATTTCACAATTCTAGCTTCCAGAACTGTGAGACAATAAATTTCTGTTGTCTTAAGCCACCAAGTTTGTGGTAATTTGTTACGGTAGCCAAGGAAACTAACATAGTACCTGTTGGTCAGAAGTTGGCAGTACACCTGTGAAGGATTTTGTGGTGCCCCTATGTGTCGTATACATCAATTAGTGCTGCACTGAATTGAGATCATTAAGAACACATTAAGGAGAGGCACAGAATGATACATCTGGGAGGATCTTCAGAGATAATGTAGTTCAGCCAGCTTAAAGATGAGGAAAGTCCAAGAAGGGCAAGAGGCTTGTCTAAGGTCACATGGCTATTTAATTGCAGGCCCCTTATCTGCTTGGTTCACATTGAATCCTCTGTAACCTGGAATCCTGCCTGGTACCTAGCAGGTGCTCAATAAACATTTGTTGAATGAATGAATGAAGAGAATGCAAATGTCTGATCTCTAGCTCAGGGTTCTTTCAAATAACGTTCTCATGATACTTGCTAAGATTAAAACCAACACTACTTTGTTTAAATTGGCAATTATTTTTCTCTGCAAACTCAGGTTAATGCCTACCAGCTACGGAATGATTTCATGGTGTTGCAAATGTTAAGGCTTCTGGGAGATTTAACCAGAAAAATTTCTAATATTGAAGCATAATGCTTTGTAGTTTTTCCTTTACCACCTAGAAAAGACTTTCCTGTCCCATTGGATATTCCTCTTTAATAAAGAACTGAGTTTCCTAAAAACAGTGCCACCTGAAATTTACTAATATTATATAAATCCACTGACTCCAGTTATATTTAGCCTCAGGCCTTGGAGATAAATTCTTGACCGGTTGTTCGCAAGGGTAAATGCAATATGAATAGCCACAATTTATCGGGCAACTATGGTATTGCAGATATCTGGTAAGTACTTTGTTACATTATCACCAGTCTTCACAATGAGGATTAATGATGCCTATCAAGGTATTGATTATTTCTTTGTTGTACAATAAGGCAGTACAATAAGAGCCTTGGAAGGAGCTCTTTTTGGAGGACTGACATTAGCAGTGACATGCTGATGGTTTGGTGAACATATGGGAGGATGCTGTTCTGGGTTTTAAAACTTCTAAGAACTGAAAGGATAAAGTCCCTCAAGCACGCAAAGACATATGTCCAGGAATGTTTGTTGCAGAAATGTTTGTAAAAGCAAAAGGTTGGAAACATCTAAAGTGTCCATCAACAGGGGTTGGCTGAAGGGTACATTCCATTAATAGAATTCCAGAAAGCCACTCAAAGCAATGAGGCAGACCTACAGGTACTGGTATGGAAAAATGTCCAAGTCTGAACCATACAGTCCCATTTGTATAAAATAAATACAATCATATAGAATATATATAGGACCAGAGGTAGGAAATAAAGATAGCATAATATTTGTGTAAAATAAAGACAGCTATGGAGAATATATGTATAATATAGAAAGAGAAGAAGGGAGAGAGGGAGAAAATTTCTGGAAGGATGTATAAAGTACCCCTAATCGATGGCGAGTATAACTAGGGAGCCAGAGGTGGGAGACAAACAAAAGTGTGTTTCTTTTTTAACCTAAAAACCTTCTATACTGTTCATATTTTTAAACAATGTGCATATATTAAGCTTATAATTTAAAACCCAGTTATTTAAAAATAATAAAAAAAACAGAGGGTACGTGACTTGTCATTAACACCCTCGGGGTCTGCAAAGAGACCACAAAGAAATCATGCAAGCTTATTTTCTGCACTGATGCTCAGAAATTAAGAAAAGTTGGCTCTTAGTAGAATTTATACTGATACATTCAAGCTCAGGTTAATAACATGCTCAGAATAGACCAAGGATAGCAGCACTGAACATATTCAAAACAGAGTTGGCCAAGCTGTTAGAGGAAAGATATTCTAGAGCACAAGTGTTGGGCAGATGGATGGTGCAAGATGCTTCCCAAAATGTTACTAACTCTCAAAAAGATATGGAAAAATGTAACATGTTACATGAATTCTTAATCTATAAGGGGCCTCTTTTTTTCTTAAGGAAACATTCATTTCCAAATTCTTTCTCCTGCTATGGCAGGCTAATTTTTGAGCCATTAGATAGTAAACTATAAAATCACAGAATAATCCTAGTATTTACTGATTGCTTTCTCTGTGCCAGGGGTCTTAGCCCTCACAACAACCTGGTGAGACAGGGTTTTCACAAATAGGTACAGTGATAAAGAAATAACTTGTCCGAGGTCACTTGGTGAGTAGGTGGTGGAGCCACCACTTCGGCCCTCCTTCTTGCTAAGGTATGCGCAGCTCAGCATTCTAGAGAGGGGAGGTCCCTTAGGCATCCCCTGAGTTATAGGTAGTGGCCAAGATGACCCTGGAACTCAGGTATCTATTCCCAGAGTGTGTTCATACTAACAGACTTCCCTTTAGGCCTTGCGTATATAGCAGGTGTCTCCAGATAATGTTGACCTGAATTAAATTGGGCCTGTTACATGTCCAATAATGTAATAGAATGCCAATAATTAGGTTCCTTTCTGAAACCTGCACTCCCCAAACCTGAATATCCACTTTTTGATTTTAGCACTTTCCCCATGCCCCTAAGCACCACCTGTCAATTCCATAGTCTACGGAAGGTGAATTACTGTGGCACCAGCTACTTTAACATCAACTAAACAAAAAATGTACATGAAAGCTCAGGTTTATTGGTTAAATAGCTTTCTTCTAACACATATTTTGAAGTGTAACACTGGTCATCTCACTCCCCTCTTCAAAACCATTTAATTTGTCTTAAAACAAAGACAAATCCCCAGCCTTGGCTTATGGGGGCTCTGCAATCTGGCCCCGGTCCACTCTGCAGTATCATCAGGAGCCATCCTGGTCTTCTTCTGTCTGCTCAAATGCACCTTGGCTCTCACCTTTCATGGCCTTTGCACATGCTTTTCCATCTGGCTGGAACATTCTTCCCCTGAGCAACTCCTTCATAGGAATCAGCTTAACGGCCACTTCTTTGGGGAGGCCTTCCCCGAGCCCCTGGATAGGCCTTTGAGACTCTTGTCACACATGTACTTACTTGATCATGACATGTCTTTCCCCAGAAGATTCTAGGTTTCAGGAGGGCAGGGATCACATTTATCTTGTTATCACTGTGGCTATAGTCTTCAGGGCCAGTCTGGCATTGCTAGGGGTCCTCCAAATACTTACTAATTAAATAAAGAGAAGAGAGAAGAGAAAAGAGAGAAGAGAAAAAAAAAACCTATGCAATACACATAAGAGCTCTCAGAAAGCCTAACAGTTCTATACATCTATGATTTCATAGCTTATCATTATTTTATACCCAAATATAATAATGTATACTTATGATAATGTCTCCAATTTATTACCATAGGGTCTGCTCAGTGTGTTTCTTGCCAGAGGAGGTGGCACTGAAATTCATTCGAAAACTGTTTTTGTTAAAATGTTCCAATTGAAAAAATGCTTCTTACAATGGGGATATTAACTATTTGAAAAAACAAAACACTTTGTAAAATACCTATTGATGCCATATATGGTGTTACTCTACTTAAATTAATGTAAGCTGTATTTATGAATTTTTATATTGCACATGGGTACATTTTATTTTTCCCCATTTTACCAAGTCCCCAGGAAGTTCATGGTAAGAAAACAAATGAATTTCTTTCTCCATTCGCTTTGTCATTGCTACTTTCAAATGACTCATTGCCCATAAATTTCAATATTTTTCTCAAAATAAGTGGTAAAGACTTCAGTCTTCTATTTTATCTTAATCACTTCCTTTGTTTTCCAGAATAGCCAAGTAGTATATTTCCTTGATCTTCATCAGGTAAGGAGGTAAATTGAGGCAAAGATGCTAAATGTTTTAAGTTTACACAATTAATTAATATTCACCCATGCATCTATATCAATGACACAACAAATATTTAGTGATTGCCTTCTTGGTGCCAGGGAATATAATAAGAAATAAGATAGGTAAGGTACCTATTTTCATGGAGCTGATGTTCTAGGTGAGAGAAATATACGATAGACAAGTAAATAAATAAAAAAATTAATATCAAACAGTGACAAAACACTATGATAAAAATAAAAGAGAAATGAAATAGAGTTTTTCAACCATTACCCTAACACTAACCCTAACCCTGGGAGCAACTACTTTATTTTTTTTCTTTTGCACAACTCCACGTGCAATCTTTTTCTTTTTCTTTTCAGGGAGCAACTGCTTTAGTGTGGGCGGGGAGGCCTCTCTGAAATAATGACAACTGAACTGAGATCTAAATGACAAAAAGAAGCCAGTGAAAGGAACATGGGAGGGGGAGGATTTAGGCAGAGGGAACAGCAGGAACAAAGATTTTGAGGTGGGAACAGACTTGGTGTGTTAGAGGAACAGCAAGGAGGCCACTGTGGCTGGGATGCAATGGATGAAGTGGAAAGTGGTGGACCATGAGTTCAAGACATGCAGGAAAGAGCCAGATCATGTAATGTCTTGTAGGCCATGGCAAGGTATATGAATTTTCTTCTAGAGTTTTCTTCCAGTGAAGATAAACGTTGTGGATTATAAGCAGAGGGTGATTTGATGGTATTTATGCTTTTGAAAGTTCCTTCTGGTGGCAATGTGGAGAATGGATGCCCTGGGGACAAAAATGGAAGCAGGGAGCTCAGTGGGGACTATTAAAAAGTACAGGTGAGAGATGATGGTGTCTTGTACTAGGATGGTGGCAGTGGAGGTAGAGAGTAGTAGATGGACTGGATGCATGTTTTTTGAAGTGAGACAATAGGACTTGTGGACCGAATGCACATGGTGAGTTAGACAAATAAAGTCAAGGATGATGCAGGCTTTTTGGCTTGAGAAAATGCATAGATGGTGGTGTCATTTACTGAGGGAAGATGGCAGGGGAAGAAACTGGAGTATTCTTTTGCTGTTAGGTAAAGGAATCAAAAATTCCATTTTGGACATATTAATTTTGAGATGGCATTGAGAGATGCCTGGCTAAGTGGAGATGCCAAGTAGGAAGGCATTAGATTTACAAGTCAGAAAGGGAGGATTTGGAGCTGGAAATTTACATTTGGGAGTCACCAGTGGGACGATGGTATTTAAAACGGTGGGTGGTGTCACCAAGGAAGAGAGTGCTGTTGGAGAAGGGGCAGCCATACCTTCCAAGCCTTCATCCCTAATTCTCACATCGACCAATGGACGTAGTCACATACCACAGCACAAAGTTCACCATTCCTGTTCCATTAAGTGCAACAAACATTTATTGTCTCTTATCTGTTCTAATGAATGGTGTTACCCTAAGAAATAGAAGCTACAAAGATAGTTGACTAATATATGATGGATTCCTCAAGTTGCTCAAAAACTGGTAAGGAGAGAGGAACTGTAATATAAAAGGTAGAATATGTTAAAGTATTTCAAAGGGAGTGGAGAGGATTTTCAAAAGGTAAATTTGGGAAGATAGGATGGGAGCAGATCTTGGAGGGCCAAGGAATTGGATTTTTCTTTCCTGCTTAGACAATAGGGCACCATTGAAGATTCCTGCGTTGCCTGATCAGATTAACACCTTTTTTTCTCCAACCATGTCTTATTTATCCTTCCATGTCTAGCTGAAATCTCGCCCAGTCTACAAAGCATTTTCCATCTTCTGCTCACACACTCATGTTTCAGCTTTAAGTCTTTCTGCATTTATTATCTAGTTCTAATCCACTTAGCACTTGATAATACATTTTCTTTTTCAGATGGTTTATTGCAGGAACATCTTATTTTCTCAACTGGTTTGTAAATTCATTTCGAGCAGGATCTATGACTCAAATCCTGGCTCAAGGCAAGAAACATAATAAACCCTCATGCAATGCCTGGTGCTTCAAGTATCACCTCTTAAGGAAATTCTTCTGACCTCCAATTGGATCAGGCTCCTTTGTTCTAGGCTCTCATAGAGAGAGCCTAGAGCACTGCTCAGTTCTTAACTATACACCCTAGATGTGACTATTTGAATTGGATCTGGTTTTCCACAGGCTATAAGTTCTCAAAGAGCAGAGACCACAACTAGTTTTGCTCATGGTAGTGTCCCCAGTTTACGTACAAGAAACATTTGCTGAAAATTAAACGAATAGGTACGGTCTTAGGTGTTCAAGGGGTCAAAGGGCTATGAGTGGAGTAGCCTTAGGAATGGTACAACGTCTGCTTGCAGTTTCTGAAAGAGCAATGCAACTCGCACTGCAAAAATACTACATCAGAAGGACTTTCTTCTGATGAACTTCCCTTCTGCTTAGGGGCAAACTATTTTCCAGAGGGTGGCGCTTCTATCCGAAGGAGGCCCCTTAAATGCTGATTTATCATCACTTAGGACACTTGAGTCCTCCCTTTTGCACAGCTGAGCTGGAGGCAAAGCAGAGTGTTCCAACTGTCAGGAAGAATAAGCACACTGGCAGCAGCCACAGATCCTCTAGGCAGATGGAGTGACATATGTGTATTTACATATATATATTTCCTAATCAATAGGTTCCAGCAAAAACATGAAAACTCAAGAACATGATTAGAATTTAACAGGCTCTGAAGAAGTTTAATTCCTTAAAGAAAATTAGTACGATTGTTTTTTAGTGCAGATGACTTCAGGAAAAAACAGCAGTACTGAATGATCAAATGTTCCCCCCTAAATATGTAAATATTCTTTTACAAATTAGATACTAGCATTTCTTCTAAGAAATTTATTTCTGGGGCCAGCCGAAAGGGACTTTGAAATCTAATGATATTTCTGGCCCCTGCCTCTCTGTCTCCCCTCACCAGACACACAGGACTATTTCTTCTGTTTCTCTAACAGGCCAACGTCGTCATTGCTCTTTCCTCTGCGTGGAGTACCCCTCCTCCTAATCTTTGAATGTCTGGCTCTTCATCATTTGGGTCTCAGCACAATGCCCTCTTTTGAGAGGTTTTTCTGACTCCCGATTATACATACACCCTGCCAGTCACTATCACTGCAGAGGCCCTGGCTCATGGAAGAGCACCTGGCACGTAGCAGGTGGTCAGTAAATGTGTTAATCAATCAATAGGTTAAGATAAGCCAATTATGCCCCCAGCAGAATCTCATAGCCTGTCTTCTGTTTGAGCCACGTGTATTGGAGACAATGTAAGCGATGGCTTGAAGATTTAGCCTAACATTTACCGCTTCTGATTTTTGCTTTGTTCATGCATGTGATTATCTTCAAGGAACATGGTTTTCAATTTTATCCACCACAGAACCACATTTTGTTCCTGTAATTCATGTGAAGATGACCTTGTCACACATTACCTGTTGTCTACAACTTCCTTTCTTCCCTCCTTTCTTAACAGAAACCCAAACTTTGGGACAATGTGTTGAGTTAAAAATATCCATGCTCATCTCCTCAGGCTTTCTTACAGCTACAGCAGACAGTCACATAACCCAGTTCTGGCTGCTGAGTAGAAGTTGGGTGAGGCTTTGGGAAAGCTATTGCTTTCTTGATAAAAAGGTACAGATTCAGCTACTATGTGTTGTCTGTCCGTTGACTGTCTACGTTTCTCCCTGCCTGGAATGTAGACATGATGCTGAAGATGTATAGCAGGTGCTGTCAGTGCCCTGCCCATTAATTCCTTGACACTTATCATTACTATTAATGTATTCACCACAGGATTCTTATAGAAAGCTCCTGTGATTCTCTACCCGAGGGCTTTTGCTTGGTCACAGGATCATGCTTAGCCCGTAGATGGCAGGCTGAAAGTGCCAGCGAGTTAATGACCCCGGGAGAAGGGTTTAGCTAAAGACAGATGGGAGTTGGTGGATAAATATCCCAGCTCCTTGGCTTTGAGGCAGGACACCTCTGGGGCATGAGCTACATACACTGAGGGCAGAGAGAGCGCCCTAGTGGTTCTGAACACATTGCCCACAGCAGTTAATACATTCATTAATGCATCCTGTGTTGGTTTTCTCCTCCTCCCTCACGTCCCCACTCCCCTACCTTTTGGGATCACCTAACTCCCAAATAAACTACTTGTACACAAATCTGTCTCAGGAACTCTTCTGGAGGAACTCAACCTAAGACATCTTATGACCTTGAAGATGAAAGCCACATGCTAAGGATGGAGAGGAATCTTGAATCATCTCCCTGATGCCGGTCCTTGAGCCCCTACACCAGCCTCAGACTGCCAATCTCTGAACTTATTTGAGGAAAATAAATCTCTTATTTGGATAAGCTGCCATAATTGGGTTTCTATGGCATGAAGCCAAACGCAATTCTGTAAGAGAAGTGTGGAGGAATTTTTAGTTGACCACATATGCAACCCTAGTCATTAGCTGGATGTGGCTGCTAATAAAGCTGACGTTCTGGCTGCATTACAAGCCCCTTACACTGTATGGCATATTATTGCTAATACAGCGTTTGCTTATATGTTGCTGTATTTAATCGTCATGTCAATTCTGTGAGTTGGTATTATCAACTCCATTTTACTGAAGGCTAGAAAAGCTGAGTCACTTGCCCACAGTTACAGGCTAGTGGTGAAAATAAAGATTCCAAGTCTAGCAATCTTTTCCCAGAGGAAGACAGGGGCTGGGTTTTCATTCTAAGGAATCTGTGGCATTTAAGTAATGAGTCACACCTCCCACCTGTTTCCTTTGCCTTTCTCCTAATACTCATGCTTACCCACGTCCATTTCTCATCACTGCCCTCTACCCCTACCGGACCGCAGACTTGCTTCTACCAGAGCTGCCTCTCCCACTTGCCAAATTTCATCATAAACTTTACACACTAATCACATGCTCTCCAAAACATGAAATAAATCCTCTCATCTCTAGGCCTTTGCTCAAGCTCTTGCCTTTGCCGGGAATGCTTCATTTCTGAAGTGGGAAATTGCTGTATTTGGGCCTACAGAGGATAGTCTGGTATCCGCAGACTTACTGTGGGCAGCATCCCCATCTCAGTATGGCTCGTAGCACCAAAAACATCCACAATACTTAGTAAATATTAATATTCGTAAGGTTGAAGTGCATAGTCATGGTGGAATCCAAGTTGAAATCAAATTTACTCCTGTTTAAAATTAACATCAAATTCCATCACATATAAAAATGAAATATACTCTATAAAAATTTCAGACAGGCGAAATACATTCCAGTGAACATTTAATACGTTACATTCAAGTATGACTTTAAAAAAGGAGACAAAATTATAATACAAGTATTTATTGAAATGCTGACCATTTAAACATCATCTGAACCATATCAAATAATACTCGTTTACCTTCTGAAATGTGTTAATGAGAACCTAGGAATTTCTCTATAATGCTGAGTATTTTTGGTACTCCTGGCCTAGATGAGAAAAGACCGCATTCTCTTACTGGTGACTCAGGAAATACAATACACTTGCGTTACAACTGCTGGTGTGTGAAGACTAGGCTAGCACCCATGACTGGCTGGGCTCTAGAAAACAAGCATGCTGTGCTCCTGTGCCATTTGGGACCCAAGAGACAAAGTCTGATCTAAGGTGAAAATACATGCAGGGTGTGGAGAGCACTGGACCAGGGGGCTCCTTGTGTCTGGAGGACCAAAGGGAAAGCTGTGTGCAGATATTGCTCTGATCTTAATATAGATGTGAGGCAAAGAAGCAGCCGGGAGCCTTGTCACAACATTCTAGGTCGGCAACTCCAAGGTATTTATATCAAAGTAGTTGGTAGCAATATAAATGCTCCCTGGCCCTGACTCAGGAATTAAACCATCATAACAGATGCAACTTTGCAGTAAGGTGGTTATCAAGCTGCCTATAAACTTGAAGGGGAGTATCAACTCAAAAGATACTTGTGTATCTCACTTCAACTGGTAAAGAATTTATAAAGATGTTTAAATGTTGATTTTTGGTAAATGTATTTCACAAAGCTACCATTTCATAAGGACAGTAAGGTTCATTAAACAACAATACAAGATAAAATTTACAAATGAGATGACAGAACTATTTTAAAAACTTTTTTTTGGGTAAAGGCATTTTTCACTAACTATAAAATCCAGTAAGTCAAAAAGATAATTACACTATAGTTACTATCAAAAGACTTTTAGACTGTAGTTTAAGTTCAAAAGGTTAAGGATTTAACAAAAAGATAACATAAGACTGTTAACTATGTATGAAGAGTATTTGATTAGATACAGAAAATATTAGTTAAGTATGGTTTTCTCCTTCTTGAAAACTAGCTTTACAAAATAACACCAAGTCCAATTAAATTTTGACCTACTTTAATTCCTCATCGATGGCACCATAAACTGGAACATTCAAAGTAAACCAGTTACTTTAGCTACCAAATTAGGTCATCATTATGTTTCTAAAATAGTTTATCCAGGATACAATGGAGTAGCCTGTATTTAATTATTGTATATTATTTGTGCAAACTCACAGATTTTAAAA
The DNA here is from genome assembly GCF_000956105.1 of Propithecus coquereli. Lineage (NCBI taxonomy): Eukaryota > Metazoa > Chordata > Mammalia > Primates > Indriidae > Propithecus > Propithecus coquereli. The sequence continues at coordinate 1,441,556 of NW_012149941.1, forward strand.
AATATTTCCTATATTTTTTCAAAGTTCTGTTTCCCAGGATTTTGATCATTAAATATGTCTACCTAGGGTTCCAAACACTAATGTTTCTTATGAGAACAAGTAGGGTAAAACCATTCTTTTTAATGTGACAAGCGACTTCCTAAGGGATGATCCCAAACCTAGTATGTTAGGACAGGGTTAAAGGTACTATCTGAAGATCTGAGGGATGCCCAGAGGACTGACCTCAGACAAGGGATGTAACGAATTTTTATTTTTTAAGAGAAACACTGTGAGAAGGGAAAATGTGTTCTATACTTTAGGATATGTTCAAGAGCCCTTGCTCTCATAGCCAAATACATGAAAACAGTTTTCCTTAAAGAAACAGCGGTCTATGAACCAAGGCAAGCATTGGCTAAATGATTGGTTAGCTTTTGTTTGGCTCTGAAGGTTTCCATGGAAACAGCCTGAGAGACAGAAAAGGCAGCATTATCACTTTATCTGTAATGCCATCTGATAAAACTGCACATCGATTCATTCATGCTATCCAGAGCAGACATATTACTTCTGATAAGCCTGGACAAAGAAAGGCCTAAGTTCTATCTGGTCACACGTTGAATTTCCTGTCTTCCTCTGTTTGAAACCTTAAATTAAAATCCTGATAAAACCTCCCCTGAACATTTCCCTCAGGAGCCTCCAGTTCAAGTAATGCTTCAATAATCAGAAGTCAAATGAAGAAATGTGAAGCCCCAAATGGAGCTCCACTGCCAAGTTCTTAAAATTATAGGGCACCAAGCTTCCTGTAGCTGAAAAAATTGTTCTGATGAGTATTTCAATTCCATTATATCATATCTCAGCGAGGCAAGAAATGCCATCGTGTTTATTACACACAATTGAACCACGTGGAGTCTTCCATCATTTTTCTCCCTCTTCATGTCTAGATCATTTGTGTGTGTGTGTGTGTGTGTGTGTGTGTGTATTTTAATATGTGTGACATACCCTCACAGTTACCTAATCTTATTTCAGGTAAGCGCTTCTCAGAAAGGCCAGAAAAGCAGCCCTAGTTCAGAATTATATATCTGAAATACACAAAAATAAAAACCTTAACAAAATATAAAACAAAACAAACAAGATTAGGAAGCATTCAACCGCTAGCACCATATTTAAGACCACAGAGGGTGAGAGTGTTGACAGAGGTCTAAGGAGGAATCCAGCTCTGGGTTTTATCCTAGAATGGGATCCCAGACATAGAACCCACTTGTAGAGCCCAGTACTTTAAAAAAGGAAAGCCTGAGACATCCTATTAACAGAAATATCAAAATCCATGATTTTCCAGAGACAGATGATTTGACATTGTTCTTATTCTAAAAGCATCAAAGACATTATTCCTTAGGAACAAATCGCTCGCTTCAGGAGATCAGTTGGGAAATCACTGCCAGCCTCACTGAACTAAATGATGTCTCAGTAAGTTAAAAAGACACGACATGCCCCCAAGAAGGATTAATTTACTCATGGAAAGTAGTTTACAAAAGAGCAGTTAGCTCCCTGATATCTGTATAACAATATAGACATGTGCTACATTGAAGACATTCAACCTAGCACATATCATTGAACACTCCACAAGGCAAAGTATCGAAAAAACACCCATACTCCTGCACCTTATGACATTGGTGTCGAAATCTGGATCACAGACTAAAGTTTAAGCTTGATTCTTTCCAAATGAAGGGACCAAAAGTCTAGGGAAAGGTTTACTTGGAGATGTGCTGAAGATTTTGGTGGTTTAAGGTGAAGGGTAAGACGTTATGGGGCTAGAAACCACTTCAGATCTCATCTAATGCAAATCCTGCATCTTACTGATGGGGAAACTGAGGCCTCAAGCTAAGTGTCCGACAGTACCAATGGAATATCTGTGACTAGAAGAGAAACCATGGACTCTTAGTTAAGTACTTTTCCTATCATGTTTATCTCTCAGGCTCCTTAAATCTTAACATGCATCATTTACTCAAGCTCAGGGAAATCGACTGAGTAATATCAGATAGGAAAACCACTGCATTTTTACAAAGATTTTGGCAATTCACGTTCTCATGTGCTTAATATTAACAAAGGGAAAACCCCAGTCATCTTTTGGTAAGAATATTGTTTCTTCCAAGAAACAGGTTCCTTTTCTGAGAGTTGTTTTTGTAGGTACTGGGATAGCCTACAGCTGACAGTTTTCATATGTCCCATCTTTGTAGTTAGAATTAGATTCGGCAGATCCTATATCATCAGGTGGGCTGAAATGACTGCTGTCTTGAGAATCTGTATCAATACTTTTGGTCTCTGACTGAAGGTGGACAGAAACCTGAACTGCTATCTCCTGGCCTTGTTCATTCAGAGAGCCATCATCTGAATCTCCTCCTGGTGAATTACTCCGCCCCATCTCTGGGTTAATGACATATATGCCACCTTGAGCATTCAAAGCCGGTCTCTCTTTAATTCTTTCTCCCATGTCATCAGGGTCATCCACTCGCACAGCCTCAAACATTTCCTCCACAAAAGCTCTACAGTTTAGGATGAGGGGTGGAAGAGGAACACTTCTTGCCAGTTCTTCAATATAACGTGCAAACTCCATGGTCTTAAATTGTGTGACTTTGGCGAGCTCCAGAGTTTTGGCTGAAGTGATGATGGGGATGCGTTTTGCAATCTCAAAGGCCTTCTGAAGTTTCTCAGCCCCTTCAGTTCTAAAGAATTCATTGATGGCCTTCTCGGTCTTGCGAAGATGGCTGCTCATCATGCACAGCCGTGTGACATTCAAGATGAGAGTGATTGTAAAGGCGATCAGGCAAACAATCATGTAATACACACTCATGTCTCCTGAGGTGAAGATAACACGTAGGGTGACAGAGTAGGAGGCATGAGTTGGAGAGGTGACGAAACACGTATAGAGCCCACGGTCATCAAAGGCTACGTTGGTGATGTTTAGGAAGTTATCAGAAATCAACCATTTTCCACCTGATAATCCGACAAATGAAAAAAAAATTATAGCATAAAGAATATTATTACTAAATATGCCAGCTGCCTCTTAAGGAAAGTACCTTAACTCATCTGTTAGATTCTCCTGTTCATTCCAATCATGTGAAAAAGGGTAGATAGTCAGAATTTAATTAGTTTGGAACTTAAAAAGGAAATCAAGATCTTCCTTCCTGACAGATTAATAATTACCACAGCCTCTTTTTTACTGCCAAGCATAAAAAGCCTTTCAGTGAGACAGGTATGTCTACATAATGCCAAATGACTAATCTTAAAAAAAAAGTTTATATGTGTATGTGTGCTGACATCACAATCTCTATACATTTTCAGATATTAGAAAAATATGTCTCAGAAATATAAAACAATGGTTTAAAATAATGGTATTTTAAATTGTTATAATTTTTATTTTCTTTTTTTAACTGCTCACTTTCCATAGTGAACTTACATAACAAGAAAAAAAGTTCTTTTTTAAAAAAACCTAATAATTGAATATATTTTTTCAATTACTAACTGGCTAATCTCATATGCCTTGCACATATTGTTTTGTTACCAAAGGTTTGTTGATGATATCTTGATTTCTTGGCAAGAGTAACTGAAGCACGAGCCAAAAGATACATCTCACAAGTTATGATAAATAAACAACTTGGCAAAGAGAATAAAGTTGCCCTTAAGATGGCTATGCTTCTGTTTTAAACCTAAAACATGCTGCCTCTCTTCCATACGTGAAGGTATCTTCATTCAGGGAACAAGTATACAGGTTTATGAAAAGCATAGTGACCACTCACCTTGATTCAACATTCTTTAATAACTTGGCTCTGCCTGCATAATTCTTACCTTTGTGGTAAATTCCCAGAGCACTCTGTGCTTTAACTATGAAAGCCATTCAAAGATGGGATGGATGGGCTAACCTGGGGTGTGGGTGTGTGTTCCAATGACTGGAGGTGGTATCCCAGGAAATGCTGAGTGACTGCTTGTTAAGTATCACCTAAATGCCCTATCTTCAAAATCTCTTTCATCCCTGAGATTCTATGGTTCTGGATTATGTTAGTAGCACATAAATTAGTGGGCACTCAAGATTGTGCCCATTTTTTATCATCATCAAAACTTATTTAAATTCTATAGGTACACTTATTTTTAAGAGCCATCACTTCGCTAATGCAAAAAGGAGGAAAATATGTAGTTATGAATATAGTCATTACACCATAAGCTTCTCTTCTAACTTACAGCTATGAAAAGGATACCCTTTGAATCCAAGCTATGATGAACTACACAGACTCCATTCATCAGCCACTGCACTACAACCACAAACTCTCTAGCTCACTTGCTGATAATAGCTCAAGATTTATGAACCTTATACTAGACTGACAAGCTCTTTAAACTCTTCTCACTTGAGATTCATAAAACTTAATACAATTTTCCAGAGCTGCTGCTGAAAGCATCAATGATAGATGTTAGCGGTTTTCAGAGTAAACGCGAAATAGGAAAATAAAACTGCCATTCCACTTGGCTGGTCTTGTCCTAACCTAAGGCTTTGTTTATACAGTTAGTCTAAAGTGATTACACTGATTGAATAATTCAAATCTCGGATGTGTTTGATCAGGATATCCTAGAACCCAGAGGAGATAGGAATCTAGTTCAGTGGGTCCAAATATGGAACCCCCCCAAAAAAAATATGGAACCCCAAATCATGTTGAAAATACACACTCTAGGTACCACTCTGGAGATTCCGATTCAATAGGTTTGTATTTTTAACAAGCTCATTAAAAATACTCTGTTCTTTCTAACTCAAATTCTTCAATCCCCTGGTGACCAGTTACTCAGTCTGTAAATGGTCAAGATGTTTAGCATGTACTTCTGAAGGAAATAACACCTTTGTACTTTTCTATTTTCCACTCTAATATGAATAACCAATATCCTTTATATTTCAAGAGGTTACACTATCTTTCTAGCAAAAAAAGATAAGGTAGACTTTCCTGAAAGTAAAGTTTGTGAGGATCTCAGAATTTATTCTTCATCCCTTTGGCTTTTCACGGTGATTTCTTTTTGAGGTACATTATAACTCAAGTACACATGAAAAAAATCTCTGTAACACAACACTGGTTAAAGAAATAGTAGTCTGGATTAGGATGTGTTCACAGATCCACAAATAGCAAAATTACATAAAAATCTGTCAAAATGTAGACCTCGGTCACATTATCATTATATCTCTTTGATTTTTAAGACTGAAAAAACAAAAAAATAAAAGAGAAACTTTCCTCTTTTCAAGTAAATTAAGGTATAGAGTAGAAAAAATGAGCTGGAAGGGCTTACAGAGTTCCATAATGCCCTTCTAATGCTCAGAGATCTAACATCAAAATTTTATGCATAGATTTATACTCATTTTAAAAAATGCCCTAGATTTCTTCTAACATTTATAGTAATTCATTTCAGAGCAAAAAATATTTTATTCGTAACAAATTTTCTGAAGTCTAGCTAAGAGCTTTCTTGATGTTTTCATACAGGGCACCACACTGTACTATTTAGTAGCAGTCTAGGTGAATGGTACCCCTGGAGTTGTGCAGTACACTACCTGCACAGCTGTATGAAACAACCCTGATTTAGTCTACATTCAGTGAAGAAGGAAACCAACTCATCAGGAGGAAAGAAAATATCTCACTGTCATGTAAACATTTTTTAAATGTATAACTATTCTTCTTTTCTTCTTCTGGTTAAATAATTATAATTATTTTGCTTTTTCTGACAGGTCTAATACTCTAGGCCTTTCAAAAGTTTTAAACTATTCACCGTCACCTCATCTTTGAGATTTTTTGATTAACTTAAAAACCAAGAAGACAGAAATGAGTAACCTTGATTAATTACACCCTGACACAGTTACCTCTGCCTCTGCCATCCAGTTGCTGTCCTTTTGAGTTGTACCAATGGACATCTTCATAGTGACCAGCTGTGAGAAGACACTCCATTGAAACACTAGTTCCCTCTTTCGCTATGATGACATCATCACCTGAGTGGGAACTTGGTGAGAGTTCAAAGCTTGAGGGAAATGATGCATTGTAAGCACTATGATTTTCTCCCAGTGGGGCCATTTGGTTGAAGTCCACATCTTCCAAAACAAAAGCAGCTGGCACAATGACACTCACCACTAAAGTGAATAAGCAACAATGTGGCTTCATGGGAAAATAGAAGGAAATCTTGTTTCAATTTAGAGAACTCAAAAGCTTCTATACTATAAGAGCACAGTGGGTAGCTTATTGCTTGGTAGAGAAATTTTCCAAAAAAGTGGTAGATCCAGGTGTATTCTATAGTCTTCAAGATTAAAAGATGTGAGTGGAGATGAACCTAAAAGAAAGCCAAATATAAAAGTTTAACCAACCAAGACTTATAATGGGGTGAAACTCTGTATGTTCCAGAAATGAACAGATATGAAATTGATTAGAATAATTGGTGTTGACATCAGGAAGTAATTAAAGAGAATACTACCTAAAAATCTCACATAGAGACAGTAAAAAAAGCACTGAACTGGAAAATGGCCGACCTAGATTCTGGTCCTAGGTTTGCTACTAACCAGCTGTACAACCTTGGCAAGTAGCATTCTCTCTGGGCTTCTGTTTCCTCATGTGTCAAATGAGGGACTGGATGAGATAATCTCTAAGGACTCTTCCAGTTCTGAAATGCTATGATTCTATTTCACTCTGACAAATTCTATGCAACAGGGAGCCAATGAAGGCTAAAATATTTAGCTTAATGATCTTTTATTTCAACCTGCACCATTACCATCTGTTATCATATCAATAATGTAAATCAACTGGCACATCATAGTCATAACCATGGAACTCAAAATTTGAGTAATTCGAGTACATAGATACATAAATAATGCAGGGACACTTAAGGTAGTTTTACTTAATATTCGAAAGAAAATTACACTTACTGCAGATACATAAATAAAGCTATTGACTTCTGAGGTTATAGACCCTCCCTCTTGGGCAAGAATGTTAGACAAAAGAATTTTCCTTTAAGTTTCTTTAATACCAAGAGACAAAGTACAGTACAGTTAACAGTTTGTAAGCATACCAAATCTCTCGCTCAAAGTCTGTAAAATTAGCTAAGGGAAGAATTAACATCTTAAATGTCTAGTTGGTAGAAATGCAGATATAAAACTAGAGGGAAAGATTGTTAGACATATTTTAAAAAAGAGGAAAATATCATGAATAAAAAGCAAAGTAACATCCCAGTCGAAGAGCCTATGTGTTTATGATCATCTTCCTGGTAATTTGATTCTCCCCTTAAAAACCAGACTCTCAAAGAAAAATTTCAACTTCTACATCTATCAAATATTAGATGAAACACCTAGCTTTATTCCTGTAAAGACCCAAGATAATTACTTTTGGAAATGACATTTACTCTCCTTTATACTTACATGAAGGCAGTGTGATCACAGAACATAAAAAGCGATGAATCACTGCATTTTGCCATTGAACTTCTCAAAGTCTGAATTACAATAAGATGTAAATGTCATTTAATTTTCATTAGCCCTTGAAAGGATAGTTGAATAGTGACAATAAATAATTCTCCAAAGCTTTAAAATTTAAAGCTAGACTATTTAGAGTAAAACAAAAAACTTTAAACTTTGGCTATGCATGATAGATTGAACATGTGTTTATTTCCACTTCTTCATAAAATGACACTAAAGGAAACAAAGACTGGGCATTGAAGAGGACTTTAGAAATGATCTAATCTATTCACTTCACAGTGACTTGCTCCTTAGTGATTATGCTAGAAGTTAGCAGTAGACCTGATTAGAACTTGGTCTCTCTTTTTCAGGATAGGCTTATGGGCGGAAACAATGAAAGTAACATTTATTGAATGACTGCATTAAGTCAGACACTATGCTAGGGGCTTGACTTGTAAGCTCCCAAGTTTCACTATAAGATATACAATAATTAGTAGATATGATTTTGTCCTTTATTCTAGACTAGTGGTTCTCCATGGCAATAGGCTATGAGTGTGTTGGAAAAATGCCCCAGGCTTTCTTCAGGTCTTCGATAAGGAGTTACTGTGGCTTCATCCAAGTCATTATTATCCAAACTTCATTCATTCCTTCTGCTGTCATGATTTTTTTTCTATATCCATATACCAAATTATCATTTATGCCTTTTCTTTAAATCAACTCATTATTTTACTTTTATACATTTATTTTAAAAGGAAACTTTTGTGACTTTTGTGGATAAAAGTAACTGTACACATAAAGACAATGAAAACAAAGCAGTGTTATTAATTTCCAGAGATACTACCATCAGCTTAAGGCTCTGAGCTAGAGGCCTGTTCTCTTTGTAGGGAAAACAAAACAAAAAGCCCCCACACCTTCAGTTTATTCTAATATTGCCTTATTTCTTATCCTACCATCTCCTTCCTTCCCACCCTTCCCCACCACTAAGTTTTAGACTAGAAGTATACATTTTCATATTCAAGCACCACTACAGACACTGTCTCTGCCTTCACGAAGCTGTCTGGCAGAGGATATAGACGCTAACTAAAAATATACTCAATGCTACCCAAGGGAAAATACAGGATGCCACAGGACTCACCATGGGTAGCTAACCTTATTGTAGAAAGCCTTCGTGAGAAAGTGAGGTGTGCAGCAGGACCTGAAGAATAAACAGGAATCAAAAACGGAAGGGAAGTGCTCTAGATAGAGGGTCAGAGGAGAGTGAAAAAGCAGAGGGGTCACAGGTCAGGAGGTGTTCAAGAAAAACAGATACAAGTTGTGGTAATGAGAGGTGGCGGCCAGAGAATGCTGGGTCTGATTCCTGATTCCGGAAGGAATATACTGGGCCAACGGCAAAACTGGATATGGACTCTGGGAATTTGGGCGGTGAAGTGAGTAAAGTGTAAGATGAAGAGGTCAAAGAATTGAGAGGCTCAGGAGTGGGATAGATCACCTGTGGGAATGGTCACGTCCCAGCCAGGATCAAAGCAATTACTTTAGAAGAAATGGGAAATAAAGGACATGGACTGCTCTGAGATTCAGAAGCTTCGGGAGGATGAACAGCCTCCACAGAGCGCTGCAGAGCAAACAGTTGTCCTTAGAAACACGAGGCTTGGCACAGCATTACTGCTGTGGAGCTCCTTCCTGCAGCTTCCCTGAGTCTCCTTTCAAGGTCTGGCTCTTCCTCCCACACAGATCCAGAGTACACCTAGATACAGGATAGCTTCTCCCAGACCCCCTAGAGCCTTCCCGACCTACACTACTTGTTTGGCTCTGGTATATGCTGCTCTGTACTGCTCTGCACTGCTCTGCAGTCTACTCCATCTCACCTATGAGCCCCTCAAGCACAGGGACTATATTTTTTATTGCTATACGTCACAAGTAGCACATGCTCAATAAATAATTTACTGATGGAGATTAGTTTAAATTTGATAAAGTGATGGATCTTTATAAACTGAATAATGTTATACAGCAGGGATCACGATTATTCAAATTGACATATATTTATTAGCACCTATTATATTCTCTTAGACAAAAACAGCCAATGCTAACAATCTCAAAAGACCTTCAAGGTATGTACCTAAAGTAATTGATGACTTCTAACCCCTAAAGTCTCCCTTTACCATTTTGTACTAGAAGATAATGTGGGAATAAAAGATCACCAATTCCAGAGTTTCCAAACCAGGTTGAGTATCACAATCACCTAGAGAGCTTGTTAAAAATATAGATTCCTGGGTCCAACCCCAGACCTAGTGAGTAAGAACCCCTGGGTTTGGGTCTTGGAATTTATGGCTTTTAATTAGCTCCCTGGGTGATTCTGAGACAGTGGGTCCATGGACTGGCATCTAAGGGCCACTAATGGAGTTCCTCATTTCCTCTATAACAACCCTGCTTAACAGTGCTCCGGACTGTCTGAACAATTCCCCTAAGAAAGAACTAATCACTCACATTCCATTCTGGATTTAGATTACTCTAGATCAGTGTAATTGAAGGTCTCTGATAAAGGCAGAGTAGCAGAGAGGTTCAGAGTACAGACCATGGTGCCAGATTTCCTGGATTTGAATCCTGGCTCTAACTCCAACCAGCCTTGCAACTTTTATATATGACTTAATTTCTATGCCTCAGTCCCTCATCTTTAAATGGGGAAAATAACAGTACCTGTTCTCACAGGATTATTGCAAAGTCTGACAAGGTAGCATATGTAAAACAGAGTCTGGCAACAGTAATCACTGAATAAGCTCTAGTAATTATTACTGTTGATGATTCTTTCAGACATTTTGATAAAATATATACCTGATGGTTAAATCATTATAAAACACTTTTACTCAGAATACCACGCAACCTTTAACACACTGACTGCCACACACTAGAAAACAATTTTGTTCCTTGGGGCCATGGTGTTTCATTACGAAAATAGAATAAAAACTCTGAAAACAAAATGATCCTTTCTAATTTAATGAAAACTTTGTTATTGACTTCTATTCATTTAATCCATGTTTTTAGAATCAAATTGTCAGTACTAATTTTTTTTTTTTTTTTTTTGAGA
>NW_012149941.1:1452347-1457493 GCF_000956105.1 Propithecus coquereli
AGCCACCGCGCCCGGCCTGTCAGTACTAATTGTAACAATAAGAACATCAACAAGTAAGATTTTCATGAACCAGCTGCAGAGTTTTGCCCAAGTTTTGCCTCACAAGGCCCTGGGCTCAAAACTAGCATGAGTTAAATACAACTCACGTGGCAGTTAATGTGTTAAAAATCTTGGGGGGGGGGCACCATTATGCAATTTTAATTGTTAAAATTTCACATTTTCCTTTTTCTCATTGCAAATAAATATTTTGTAAATAATGCAGATTGTACAGGAGGCGTAAATTGAGCTTGGATCCCAACCGTGATATGTTACGTTGTTTTTGTGTGTCCTGAGTTTGTGGTAGAGAACCATTGTTGTGGTCTACTTAGCCTATGGTTCCCTTTATTGAGCCCTGCCTCTATTTTCTTGGGCCTAGAAGGAAGTCAATCCATTGGCTGACTAAGCTAATCAGAATGTTTAATCTTGGAGTTTGGAATTGAGACACTTGTGGGTTAAGGCCATTTGAGGAAGAGTATGCACACGGGGGTGGGGGGTGGGGATGCTGAGGCAGTCAGGTTTGGGCCACATAAAAGGAGAAGCTCAGAGAAAGCACAAGAGGGATGGAGAGGGAAGGGTGGGAAAAGAGAGGGAGGGGAAGAGGGAGAAAAGTGGGGAAAGGAAAGAGAGACTTATACATGCTCCTGTGGCTCCTGACAGAATTCTACTTCCTGACTCCAACGTGACTTTGTGTTTTTTTTAAAGAAATATCTTTATTCAATTTTATTCAAAATTAAAACCATGAAAATGAACACTGAACATGCAAATAACGCAGCAAATAGGGAAATGGTTAGGCAGGAGAAAAAAGACTAAGTTCACAACAACTGACTGAACTGTGGCTGTGGTTACCAGGCACCATCCTCACCATCGGTCTCTATTCTCCTCCTCACACACTGGAGTGTGGCAAGCAAACTGCCCATGTGGCCAAGATCTGTGGTTCCTGTTCTGTACGGACACAGCCATTTGTCTCTACTAGAAGTTTAGAGAAACCTACAAGACATGGTCTAGAAAAACACCATGAACACTCTTAAATAACTCTTAGGCCAAAGGTGGCATAAGTAGCCTGGCACATGATTTCATGCCAGGAGAAAAACAGGTATCATCATTGCTTTATATGTCTGGTCAATACTGGGCACTTCATACTCATACCATGGGTATCCTGAACACAAAAGATTTCTGATCAGAGCTACTAAGAGATACAATCCATTTGTAGATAAGAAGTTGTTGAGCAGTCATGACAGAAAACACCGGCAAAGGTATGCGTTCAAGAAAGTGACAGAAGCAGAAAATAGAGTAAGGGAAGAAATCATCCTTGGGACGGGATACCCTTGACTTATTTCTTTATACTAAGTCTCCTTTTAGTTAAGTCAGTTTCAATGGGTTTCTGCTACTTGCAATACAAATTGCATCAACTAATGACCATTCTGTTCATTCCAGCCTAATGACTTTAAAACAGCTCAGCTAAGTCAAGGGCCCATCAAGTGCAAGATGAAATCGCAGGTGCTGCAAGGGATGTTCGGTGACTTAAGACACTGTCTCAGATGTTCAGGAATTTACAAACTAGCTAGAGGCAGGGGCATAAACAGCTAATTATATACAAGGCGGTATGAGAAGTACTGAAGGGAAGTACAACTATGCCGTGAATGCAAAAGTGAAAAGACAAATTTATGAATTTTAGAAATGCAATTCACTTGCAAGTTCGAGACTTCCCATAATAATATCATGCCTGCTATTCTCCATGCAGCAGCCGACATTGGAAGCCAAAGAAAAAACGAGTTCAAAAGGGAAAATCAAAGTGCCACCTTGCTGCAAACAGTTAAAAATGGCTGTACTATGCTTGTGGCTTAAGTTACTCGGTAGAATTTTCTATTACCTTTCTCTCACCATTAATAAGAATGTAACAGATAAATGTGATTCTCAAGTTTAATCCAACTCTGTTTTCATCTTTTAGGTATATAGAAAGTAAGCTTTGCTAGGATCGTGAATAATCAGAAATGTAAATGATTTTACCCTAGAAAACCATTCTGAATATTGACTATATTATTTTTAAAAAAGGAAAAGAAAAGAGCCTATAGCTGTCATGCCTAACAGATTGCCCTGTTGCTGCTCCTGCCAACTTCTGAGAGAAGAAATATTTCCATTCTGTTCCAATTTTCAACATAAGTAAATAAGGAAGTAATATGGCTGATTTCCGTTGTGGTGGCTCAATATTAAGTTGGCTGAGGAAACTGCTGTTTGCAGAAATAATTCTGAGATAACGCAAATGGGGAAAAGCACCGATGCCCAGATGGTATTTTTTTCACTCCAATTATATTGGAATATTAATGCTTCATTCTCCATAACTAAATGTGTTCTAGGACAGTGGTGTCCAACGTTTTTGGCACCGGGGATTGGTTTCATGGAAGATAATTTTTCCATGGACTGGGAGTCGGTGGGAGGCAGAGCTCAGGCGGTGATGCCAGCGATGGGGAGTGGCTGTAAATACAGATGAAGCCTTTGTTTGTTCAACAGCCGTTCACCTCCTGCTGTGTGGCCAGGTTCCTAACAGGCCATGGACCAGTACCAGTCTGTGCCCTGGGCGTTGGAGTCCGCAGTTCTAGGCTATATTTACAGCTCATTCACTCTTCTCTGCCTGCACTATTGCACTTGGAAAATGGAGGAGTTCCTATACCTGGCACAGAAATTGACAAAGTGGCATTCTGAATTGGCAAGGCGGAGAAAAATCAAACGAAGAGCAGATTGTTAGCATTACTCTAGCCTTTGCAAAGAACAAACATAAAGTTGTTCTGCTTATATTCAAACATTATTATAGGGATCTGTAACACAAAAAAGATAGCAATATGCAAACAGAAATCACTACTTTGAGGGCCATTCACTTAAAAGCTTCTAATTAAATTAGCTCTTATGCCGTAGTAGTTTCTTGGAGCCATCACACATCTCATAACTGGCATTTGGTCAGCCTCAGCTCACGCTTTAACATATTTTCTGGCATACTGAGAAACATCTTCTGTATTTATCTTTATTGAAGCTTTGCTTTAAACCCAATATTATTTCAGTTATACCTGCAACTTTTATCCTTTTGCCATAAGCATTTGCTGAATAGCTACTGCATGCATATCACAAAAACACTGATTAATCGGGTTTAGATTTATCATCTCCCCACCCCATTTTTTTCCCTCTATAGTCTGAAACATCCCCCAGTATCTTAAACTCAGTATAACTAAAAAAGAACTCCTCACTCTCACCCACAGACCTACTTGCCCAGCATATGCATAGCTTGAATGATAGCAGCATAGTTTTTCCAGTTTTGCAATATCAAAATTATAGGATTATCATGGTTTGGTGGTTAGGAGCATAGGCTCTGGAGGTAGAGTGCCTGATCCTACTCCTGGGTGAACCTGTGGGCTTGCCAAGCTTTAGTTTTCACATCTATTGGATAAGGTTATTAATAGTAACCACTTCACAGGGTAGTTGTAAGGATCAGATGAACTAATGTGGGCAAATTATAAAAACGTGTTACTGTTATTATTATTCCACCATGTAGATGTTCTTCAATTAAGTCCTATTGTCCCTAGGTCATAGTCCTTTTATCTCATCTGGGTACCACACTATCTTAATTTCTAAATGGGTATCCTTAACTCCAATCCTACCCCTTTGATATATCCAAACACTGCCCCTCTCAGAATTGGTCCTAAAGATAAATCCAAGCCAGTCAAGGTAATTTAAAAATCTATTTGTGATTTTCCACTGCCCATGAGATAAGCTTAAAATTCCAGGCTGGCATCCATAATTCTCCAAGAATAGATTCAGGTGGTAGAACAGAAGTCATAAGAAGGAGCCCAGCAGTGTCTGTAGGTATAACAATTGTTCGCTGAAGGAATGAATGGATTTAGAAGTCAAGTCTGGTTTTAGATGTACCTCTATCACTAATTAGCTATGATGTACTCTAGTGGTCTTAGTTTCCTCATTTGGAGGCTGATTATCATTATCATTCCTTTCTTTGCTTAAATCCTATAATCTTCCCAGCTTTCCTGCCATAGCACAAAGCCTCAATTATATTTGTTTCACTCTCTATTCTCTCTAAATAACTTTTCACCTTAAAGTTCTGGTTCTAGTTGTTCCTTCTGCTTAAAACTTTCTGCTCATTCCCATCAAGATCTTTGAGTGGAAATTCTACCCTCTTTATAATATCCAACTCTAATTTCACCTTGTTCCGGAAGCTCTCCCACCTAGTCTCACCCCTATCCTCTTAATTTCAGATGAATTTCTTTTGCTTTGTCAGTACCCTAGCACAGCGGTCCTGTCCCCAACCTTTCTGGCACTATTTTCCACAGGCGGTGGCGGGAGGCGGGGTGGAGCTCAGGCAGTCAGGCGGTGATGCTGATGCTGAGGGAGCGATGCGGGAAGGCTTTCTTCTTCGCCCACCGCTCACCTCCTGCTTTGCAGCCTGGTTTCATGGAAGACATTTTCCTTGAACAGGGGTGGCAGGAGGGGAGGCGGAGCTCAAGCAGTGTGATTCCGTTTCTAACAGGCCACCGACCCGAACGGTACTGGGCGGTTCAAGGGTTGGGGACCGCAGCCTTAACACACTGAGAATACTCTTATCATAAGACTCAGCACAGTTTCCCTTTTACAAGTTAGCCATCTGTTCAAAGGACTGTAAACTTATGAGTAACAGTCTAAAAACCTTCTCAGTTCTTGGCATAGAGACACTGCCTGTGGCAAGTGCTCAACACTTTGAGTTCAGACACTCATCAAGAAAGGTCTACCACAAAGTTCTTACTAACTTTCTAGAGTCTCAGGCTCTGGAAACTGTTAATGGAGAGATTGAAGATAAGGAAACACACCTATTTTGATTTTAGTAGGCAGAACGCTCTAGAGTGGAGAATTTTAATTGGTCAAATTATATAAATTATACACATTATTTCTCATAATGTGATTTTTAGACCATTTTACATCAAATTAATCTGTGGTGCTTGTTAAAGAGGCAGATTCTGGCTCCACTCAGACTTACTGACTTGGCATCTCTAGGGAGGAGGCCTGGACACCTACATTTTTAATGTGTATAATTTTACTGATTTATAAATCAAGCCCATATTTTTTTTTTTTT
>NW_012149941.1:1458728-1461005 GCF_000956105.1 Propithecus coquereli
AACACAGTTAACTGGCTTATCAAGATTCCAAACTTAAGCCTCAAATTCTATGCATTTTCCATTACAACAGAAAATCACAGAAAATTATCCACTTTATACTTATATAGGTGTTTTTTGTTTTTTAAAATAGCATTTTTAACAAGCTCTCAGGTGATACCGATACACCTAAATTTAAAGAACCACCAACTCTAGCAAAGGAAAATAACTGAAAGATTTTAGAAAGTGACAATTTTTATATCTGGACATTAAGATGGTAATTCTGAAGGCATTAAACGGAGTTGGAAGGCCTGGGTTCTTAAAGGGCCAAGTCCCTTCACCTTTCCGGGATTCAGTTTTACAATAAGGTTGTCTTTAATGCCTTTCTGGCTCTCTCAGTTTGAGTTGCAGGCATTCCCACTGCTTAAAGGCAACAGAAATGATGCATCTTTCTGACAAAGGATCAGAAGTAATCTTAAAGTCATAAACCAGAGCATGTCACTCATCTGCTTAGAAACCTTCAAACGTTTTCCACCGAGTTCCAAATAAAAATCAAACTCCTTGTTCTGACTCACAGGCCTTAAAAGATTTGGTGCTTTAAGTGCCTGGTTTCATCTTGCATTTTCATCTTGCCTCTTTTGCTCCAGCCACGGTGCCGTTTTATCTTTTTCTTGACCTTTCTAAGTTTCTTCCCACTATACTGCTTTTGCACTTGCTATTCTCTCTGCCTGGAATGCTCTACTCCAGATCTTCGTAAGGCTTATTACTCCCTCACTTCTTTTTCCCACATTATCCTGTCCAAATTTCTTTAAAGCACTTACTACCATCTTAGATAATACTGTTTGTTTACTCGTTTACAGTCTGTTTCGCCCACTAGAATGTCAGCTACTTGAAAGCCCACTTGAGAGCAGGGCCCTTGTCTGCTCATTCACAGATGTGTCTCTGGCGCCCACGGTAGTTCCTGGCAGGTATTCGGCACTCAGTAAATGTTCGAGTTCCGCGAAGTCCTGTAACCCGGCCAGGCCTTCAAAAGGATGGCGAATATTCTAGCCTCCTTCACTTCCGACCGCGACCCACGCCTCGGACCCCCCCAAACCCTCTCGCTGCCACCCCCATCAAACCCTCACTCACCGGACTGCACCGACCTCCTTCCGGCCCGAGCTACTGCTTGACCCGGAAGTTTTCTCAGGCAGGCGAGCCCGCCTCCGCGCAGAAGGAGTACTTCCGGGGCAGTAGGAGCGGCGAGTCGGAGGCCGTGGCTGTGGTGAGGGTGGCGGCGGCTGGCTAGGTGCGGGGCTTCCTGGGACAAGGCAGGCGGGGAGCTAGGCCTGTCCGGCAGCGGCGGTCATCTGGAAGCGGGAGGAGGTGGCCTGACAGGGGGCGGCGGACACCTCATGGCAGGGTGCCAGGGCAGTGAAAGCGCTTTGGTTATTGAAGCGCTCCGTTTGTGAGGAATTCGCGTTGTTGTCAGCGTCAGAGAACTTAAGAGCGCTTGGTTTACACCCGATCTCCCGTTTGGGACCTGTTTTTGAATATGGGAAGTCGTGAGGGCCAAGTTTGTTCACCTAGAGACAGCATATTAATAATGATCATAGGGATACAAACCACCAGCACCACAAATACTAATAGCAAATGTTAACCTTTGAGCGGTTACGTGCTGATCCCTGTACCACGCCCCTCACATATATCGCGTTATTGAATCTTTATAGGACCCCATAGCCCCGTTTGACAGATGAGAAAACTGAAACGCGATAGGCGAACTGACCTTCCCCCACGCTCGCTGCGGGACGGGAAGAAGGTCTGACTCCAGAGCTCCTGCTCTTAGCTACTAAGCTGTATCGCTCTCCAATTTGGTAAATGAGGGGAAGTATTTATATGTGTGTTAAGTGCATGCATTTTTATTTCTTAAAAATATGGCTCAGCCATTTAGTTTTACTTTTAACGGTCCAGTTATTGGAGTCTTTCTCTACCAATTATGAAAATACCACGCGCTACAGAATAGCTGGAAAACTTACAAAAACGTTAAATAGCGCAATTCCACGTACCTGGTATTTATTCCTCTTCTCCGCTTTTTTTTGCCTTCCTGGTAGATTATGAATCCATTGAGAACAGGGATGGTACAGCCATTCTAATAACGATAGTGGGTGGTAATGATAATATAAACAGCCATTGCCACAAAAAATTCTCTTCCAGCTTAGCTCAGATGTCTAACGGATTTTAGATGCTCATTAAATCTTGGAATCTTTGTTTCATTTGTTGCACAAATGAGATAACTAGTGTTTACTAGTGTTTAATATTTTA
>NW_012149941.1:1462494-1464112 GCF_000956105.1 Propithecus coquereli
TTTCTAATATATTATAAACATTTTGATGGCGTGGGTTAGGTCTAACTCTGCTCTTAGTTCATATTAGTATAAAAATGTGTTTATACCTACCTATGATATATGTGTGTGTGTGTGTGAAGTACATTTATTTCTCCCCTACTGAGAATTTGGTTATCCTGGAAACTAGTATCTGTTTTTTGCAGAAACAGCAATTGTATCTTGGTTTTAATTGCCAAAGAGCTCTACTTCAGAAGGAATTAAATTGAGTTACATTGGTATTCAAAAGTTGATCTGACATAAATCCTATCTGATGTCTTAAATTTCATAATGTCTCTGGAAAAATTGAGTTAGGAATGATTAATAACTAATACATTTTTAAGGACAATCAATAAAGGCAAAGATTGATAAATTAGACCTCATTGAAATGAAAAACTTTTGCTTTGTGAAAGATTCTATGAAGACAATTAAAACATAAACTATAGACTGGGATAAAATATTTGCAAACCACATATTCCACAGAGGACTTGAATCTATAATAGAGTATATAAAGAGAGGTAGGCGTGGTGGTGTGTGCCTTTAGTCGCAGCTGCTCAGGAGACTGAGGTGGGAGAATTGCTTGAGCCCAGATGTTTGAGTCTGTACATGAACTATGATTGCCCTTCTGCCTAATCACTGCACTCCAGTCTGGGTAACATAGCTAGAACCCATCTCAGTAGATAAAGACCTCTCAAAACTCGACAGTAAAAAAAAAATCTCATTAGAAAATGGACAAAAGATACAAAAATATTTCACTGAAGAAAATATACAGATGGCAAAAAGCATGTGAAAAGATGTTCAACATCATTAGCTATTAGAGAAATGCAACTTAAAGCCACATTGAGATTCTACCATGCTGCTATCAGAATGGTGCAGAAAAAAACAGTGACAACTCCAAATGCTGGGTGAGAATGCAGAGAAACTTGATCACTCATACATTGCTGGTGGGAATGTGAAATGGTATAGCTACTCTGGAAAAGAGTATGGCAGTTTCTTATGAAACTGAACGTGTACTTACCATATGACCCAGTGATTATACTCTTGGTCATTTATTCCAGAGAAATGAAAACTTATGTTCCCACAAAAACCTGTATTTGAACTTTCATGGTAGTTATATTCAGTCCCAAACTGGAAACAGCCCAGATATCCTTCAGTGGGTAAATAGATAAACAAATTTTGATATATTCATGCCATGGAATGTTTCTCAGAAATAAAAAGGAAGGAACTATTGATGCACACAACTTGAATGGATCTCAGGGGACTTATGCTGAGTTAAAAAAGTGAATCTCAAAAGGTAACATACCATGGCATCCCATTTATATAATAGCGGCTATGGCTAAAAAAGGAAAGCACGAGATCCTTGTGATTGAACTGTTCTATATATTGGTTGCAGTTATGGTCACACAAATCTATACATGTGATAAAATTTTATAGGTCTAGATACACACAAATGAGTGCATGTAACACTAGTGAAATCTTAATAAGATTGGTGGCTTGCATCAATGTCAGTTTCCTGGTTGTGATATTATACTACAGTTATGCAAGTTGTTACCATTGGGAGAAACTGGTGAAAATGTATGGGATCTCTGTATTATTCTTTATA
>NW_012149941.1:1465261-1467413 GCF_000956105.1 Propithecus coquereli
ATAAGGAGATAGTCCCAAGGATTAGTTATGTATTGTCAAAATAACATGTCTTCTGGCCATAAGTGCTTTAAAATATCTGCAAGTTTGATTTTTGGATTGTTTCTTCAGTTTGATGACTAATAGTAAAAAAGGTTATCATTTTTCTTATTACAGGGCAAGGTATTTCAACCGTCATTGAGAAGGCAGAGACTTCCCTTGGAATCCCTAGTCCTAGTGAAATTTCTGCTGAAAAGTATGCAGCAGGTCAGTACATGGAAACATCAAGATCTGGAATTATGGATTGAAATGGAACAGTTGAGCTAATTTTTCAGTAGCTATTTATCAAATATCTGATACTCAGGGCTTCATGGGACTGTGGTGAGAAAGAGCATTTGGAATCTTTAGCTGCTAGTTAGAAGTCTGTGTCCTTTAACCACTCATGTGTCTCTTCACTTCACTTTCCATATCTATAAAATGGGATAATATTTTATATCTTGAATAAGACCATGAATATGGAATGCATTATGAAAATTGCTTAGCCTTTTGTTTGGCATAATTGAGTAAGAGACTAATAAATTAACTGAATTTGAATCTCTTGTGGCACAAAAAATAATGTGTTACCTTTGGAGGTGTATTTTTTTGTTTTCATGTTTTTATGAAGGTATTCTGGAGGCTTGTCTTGATCAAACAGAAACCTTCTCTCATGTAAACCATAAAGGCTAGGATTATAACTAGAGATCAAGAGGACTTGGGATGGGAAAATAGAA
The DNA here is from genome assembly GCF_000956105.1 of Propithecus coquereli. NCBI lineage: Eukaryota > Metazoa > Chordata > Mammalia > Primates > Indriidae > Propithecus > Propithecus coquereli. The sequence continues at coordinate 1,466,008 of NW_012149941.1, forward strand.
AGCTTTTCAGGTCCTAGTTTGCTTTCTCCCTCTCTCAGGGGCTTTACTGGCTCTCACTCTAGATTCTCTATGCTGAGCTGTATCATTCTTGTTTTCTTGAAGCTGACTGACTTTCTCTGCTTATCTTCCCCAGCTACAGCTTAATAAGTACCCATCAGAGACTAACAGGCATCAGTTATTTCCACTTCTGAATTCCTAGGAGGGAGAGTTAGGTTGACATGGGTCCATGGGTCGATTATGGCCAGGAGTCAAGATCACGTTATTTAAACATGGCTGCAAAGGACTATGTATGTGAATTGGGGGCATTGTTCTTAGTGATGCCTGCATCATTTAGACTTCTTTGACTGCAAATTATAGAATATATGACTAAAAGTGAATTTATTTTTCTCACTTCAAAACACTAGAAGTAGGCTGTTCCAGAGTTAGTTTAGTGGCTCAATGATGTCAGGGTTCTGGGTGGGCTTCTCTACAGTTTTCTTTGTTGGTTTCTTTATGGTTGCCAGATAATACTGCAGCTCCAAGTATCTTCAAAGTCAGGAATTAAGTAGTTGGGGAAGTGTCGTTTCTCCTCACGCATCTCTCTTTAAAGAGAGGAAAGTTTTTTTTCGGCAGTCCCTAGCATATTTCTTCTCTAGCTGCTACATCATGAATAGGATCTCATGTTCTTGATGTAGCAGCTAGAGATGCTGGGAGAGTCTGTTTTGGGCATCAGAAACTTCCAGATCAGGAAATGGGTTTAGCAGGCAAGGAGAAAGGGGATTAGAAGAGGCTTTGAATATGTAAACAGCATCATCTTCATAACACCTGAAAAATGTCTACCACACAGGGCCATGTTTTAAGAAGAGCATTGAAAAACTGCAGTAATCCTGAAAAGAGTGAGCTAAACAGTGAAATATCTAGAACTAAAGTCTTATAAGAGAAAGTTGAAGCCATTGTTGATGTTGAATCTGGAAATCTGGGAAAAGGAGATTGGGAAAATATACTGGTTCTTATAACTCTGAAGACTAGCATGGAGAAGAGGACTTAGGTTTATTATTTGTGACTCATGGGGAAAGAACTAGTACCACTCAGTGGAAGTTATATGGACTTAGATTTTAGTTTAATAAAGAGTTTAACAATGAGAACTTTCCAGAATTAGAATGAACTGACTTTTGATAATAAGCCCCTCCCATCTTCTAAAGTTCCTGAGGTGGGGGGTTAATTCCTCTGTCAAGGATGTGTCTTGGAGATGTGTCTTATAACCAAGATGTGTCTTCTCAGAATTTTGAGGTAAGCAGAGGCCCCTGATGGAAATCATTTGATCATCTTCTAAGGATTTTGTTATCCTCCTTTAAAGAGTGTTATCTTCTGCCTTCCTTTTGTTGGCAGGCAGTTAAGGTATATATAGCTTAGATTGATCCTTGTAA
>NW_012149941.1:1467463-1467776 GCF_000956105.1 Propithecus coquereli
AAAAATATTTCTTCATATAAACAAAACATTAACTGAACTTTGTACAAGAACTGTCTAGTCTTTCCTAATAGGCCCTTGGAGTGAGTGGGGCAGAAATTGTGTCTTAACATTAGTTGTCTATCTCCAGAAGTACTAGGTACCTTTGTGTACATAGTAGGTACTCAAACAATGTTTGCAAGTGTGTAAATGAATACTTCTAAGTTGGTTTGTATGTCAGTGGGTGGTTGTATGTGGATTTTTTCTCTCTGTGTTTTGGGAATGTATAATATATGTATATCATACACCCATATGCTCCATGGTGTTGTCTTAATCT
>NW_012149941.1:1471840-1473946 GCF_000956105.1 Propithecus coquereli
TTTATTAGATTAATGTTTAAACCACTTTCAGAGAAATAACTGGTTCCTTGAGTGTTATTTACACTGGCTAGGATCAAATTATGTGTGATCATTTTTTTCCTGCAGCTCCTGAGCCAATCAGATTTGAATTGCAATGCCAGGAATGAAAGGGTAGTTCTCTGTAACGTAACCTGTGTCAGCTTTGCTTTCTTCAGCTCTTAAAACTCACCCCTGAGCTCTCATTATTAGCTGCAGTATAATGCCTCCATCTCTTTTTAGGTTTTACGAGAGGCGAAGGAGAAAGAAGAGTTATGGACCTCCGATGAGGTTACCATGGAAACAGAGAAGAAAACTCATTATGGGCTACTCTTTGATGAATTTCAAGGCCTTTCACATCTAGAAGCTCTGGAGATGCTTTCCCGAGAAAGTGAAATAAAGGTAATCCCAAACCAAAATATCAACTGGGAAAAGTCTTCAAGCAAAAGAATGCTGCGTAATTTCTTTTCTCTTTGTACATTTGGGAGATCAAATGTATTTCAGATGGAGGCTTGAGAGACTCTCTGGAAACACTACTGTGAAACAAACAAAAAAACTAATGATTGATTGAACCAATTGCAGAAAATAGAATGAGCCAAATGTTATTTCTTTAAATTTAAACAAAAAAGTACAGATTAACAAAGAGGTCTTAATAGCACATCTGTTATTTTTCTTCACCTTGGTCTTTTTTTTTTTTTTTTTTTAATTTCTTTGGCTTAAGCTGCCAAGAAATCTGTTGACCTAAGCTGCCAATTTGTATACAGTTACCTGTTAGCTTTTAATTGACTCAAGATTATTTCGTTTTTCCCTGATTTCTAAGGCATTGTTAAGCTCTAATAATTTCCAGACATTTCTGGCTTATATTATTTTTGGAAGTACAAATTCTCCCAACCTTTCTCTAATAACTAGCCTCTTATGTTGAGGTTCTTAAGGAATAGCTTACCAGCTGGTGAGCTCATAATTTTGACTTCCATTTGATCTATAGTCTCTTTTCCATTTGAGAATGTTTTTCTTGTTTTTCATACTCCCATAACTTTTTTATTACTGTCTTATATCCATTCAGGTGAAATCTATCCTTAATTCTCTGAGTGGAGAAGAATTAGAGACTCTAAAGCTTGAATTACAGCAACTCAAAGAAGCATTTTCCCTAGCAGAGTTTTGTGAAGAAGAGGAAGAAGAGAAAAAAGGTAATATGAAGATTTAGTATCTGAGTGGAGAGGATACAGTGTTCTTATGTAGTGCATTGCCCTTGAAATAAATTTGCTGTCTAATTGCACTAGCCTTATTTTCCTTTTTTCAGTGAGAATTTCTATGTAAAGTTCTCTGCATCCTTGCCCCTGACTAGGCATTGATGGGGGCAGTCGACCTTATGCCTATGCCTCCTCACCTCCTCCTGGCCAAACTCTTTGTGGCTTCTCCAAGTCTTATCTTGCAACTCAAATCTCTGCCTATTTTTGCAGTTAGAGAGCTGTTCTTGTCAAATTCTTGCCTCAGTTTCACTGGTCATCTTTATAAGCTTTTATATTCCTACATACTTCACCCGTGCTTCCCTGACTCCTGTGACCCCTGACTCCATCTTGAATTGAGGCATACAGGGTAGCAGTTATCCAAAATGTGGATGATAGTTTGTCTTTTTCATTTTCAAAAGTTCTTTTATCCCATATTTTACTATCTGCATCCCTCAGAAAATGTAAATGTAGAAACTATTTTTGCAAAGTTATCAGGAAATGAAGTGGCTTACATATAAAGTATAATTTCTGGGCAACTGAATCTTAAGCTCTAAAGGTTGTTTTGTTTTAACATTTTGGTTGGAAACATTTCTAAGATATATTATACACTAACTGAATTTTTAAAAAGTAGAATCTAACAAATGCAGTCTTGTCTTTTCCTGATGAAACAATCGGTTACAAGCATTAAAAGCAAATACAAAAATTCCCTCAGGTTCTATCAAGACGTAGGGCCAGTCACCCATGTGGTAGATTAAATCAGTGGTCAACAAAGTGTGGTCTGCAGATCCTTGAGTCCCCAAAACCCTATCAGGGAGTTTGTGAGTCAAAACTCTACATAATATTACCAAGATATTATGTACTT
>NW_012149941.1:1475099-1476187 GCF_000956105.1 Propithecus coquereli
ATTTAAAAAACTCTTTGGGGTTCTCAAAAAGTTTTAGGAGTATGGTAAAATCCTGAGATCCAAATGTTTGACAACTGCTAGATTAAATTATCTTAAACTGCAATGCTTTTAAAAATGTCTCTGATTGCTTTTTAGAATTATACATCTTTATTTCCTTCTGTGTCCATCTTCCTTATTTGTCCATCTTTTACTTCTCTTCACTATCAGTGAGCTTGCTTCTGATAACCCCTGAAGCACATCTGGTTTTCTATTTCTGATCTGTTGTGGATGGGAAACCAGATAACTAGTTTTATTCAAGCTGTCTGTTAAGAGCAAAGAGCTCTGAATGAAAGTTCTAGGGTCTTTCCTATGAAAGAAGAATGTAAATTTGAATGTGTAGATTCTGCACAGACAGGGATTTCTTTTTTGTTTCTATTTATGTTTTGCAATATGTCCTAAGAAGTCAAACTGGCTGATTGTGTAACATCTTGCTAAATGACATCTTATTTTATGTAAAGGTACTGGTCCTGATTAGAAAATGGTTTTTAAATGTGCAATTTTAAAGCTGTCCTGAGGTATTGAGAAGGCAGCATAGCATGGTGAATGAAAGGATGGGTTTTAGAGTTAGACTTGGGTTCAAAATCAAGATCTGCCATTTACTAAGCCATGTGACCTTGGGAAGTTACTTAACACTGAGCTTCTGTTTCCTCATCTGTAAGAATGGTGTGCTAATTTCTCTCAGGTTGTTGTAAGGACTAAATGAAATATTTAATATGTGGCACATAGTAAGTACCCCAGAAATGGAGGCTATTAATATAATATTTTCATTATTAGGAAGATATAAATAATAGATAAAATTCTGCATTTTAACAGTCTCACTTAGCAGGAAACCTAGAAATTAATTTTGATTTGCTTACATTCCCCTGTTGTTCCTAACTAAGCCCTGGTATGACAATCCCATTATTTATGAGCTTAATTTAACTTATTTATACATGAGGCCATTAATAATATTTGTTCAGTTTACTCAGCATCTGGCTTTTGATAATAATCAAAAATCCCAATCTTTAAATATCATTTAGGGGACTCTAAGGATTTTTCTAAACAGATGT
>NW_012149941.1:1476237-1478020 GCF_000956105.1 Propithecus coquereli
TATGGTTGCCAGATAATACTGCAGCTCCAAGTATCTTCAAAGTCAGGAATTAAGTAGTTGGGGAAGTGTCGTTTCTCCTCACGCATCTCTCTTTAAAGAGAGGAAAGTTTTTTTTCGGCAGTCCCTAGCATATTTCTTCTCTAGCTGCTACATCATGAACAGGATCTCATGTTCTTGATGTAGCAGCTAGAGATGCTGGGAGAGTCTGTTTTGGGCATCAGAAACTTCCAGATCAGGAAATGGGTTTAGCAGGCAAGGAGAAAGGGGATTAGAAGAGGCTTTGAATATGTAAACAGCATCATCTTCATAACACCTGAAAAATGTCTACCACACAGGGCCATGTTTTAAGAAGAGCATTGAAAAACTGCAGTAATCCTGAAAAGAGTGAGCTAAACAGTGAAATATCTAGAACTAAAGTCTTATAAGAGAAAGTTGAAGCCATTGTTGATGTTGAATCTGGAAATCTGGGAAAAGGAGATTGGGAAAATATACTGGTTCTTATAACTCTGAAGACTAGCATGGAGAAGAGGACTTAGGTTTATTATTTGTGACTCATGGGGAAAGAACTAGTACCACTCAGTGGAAGTTATATGGACTTAGATTTTAGTTTAATAAAGAGTTTAACAATGAGAACTTTCCAGAATTAGAATGAACTGACTTTTGATAATAAGCCCCTCCCATCTTCTAAAGTTCCTGAGGTGGGGGGTTAATTCCTCTGTCAAGGATGTGTCTTGGAGATGTGTCTTATAACCAAGATGTGTCTTCTCAGAATTTTGAGGTAAGCAGAGGCCCCTGATGGAAATCATTTGATCATCTTCTAAGGATTTTGTTATCCTCCTTTAAAGAGTGTTATCTTCTGCCTTCCTTTTGTTGGCAGGCAGTTAAGGTATATATAGCTTAGATTGATCCTTGTAAGCCTTGTTTTTAAGCTTGTTCAGGGTGAGTGTATCAGGGTTGGGGAACCCGTGGCCTTCTGATTTCAAGATTGTTATTTTTTAAGTACCACAGGAGGCAAGAAAAGCTTTAACTTTCTCTGCTGCACCCATTTTAATAAGAGAATTTGTTCTGTAAAATTTGAATTTAGTCAAAAGGCCACACCTAAGGACCTAGAAGGCCACATGTGGCCTTAAGGCTGCAGGTTCCCCACCCCAGCGTGGTAAGTACTAGTTTGTCTCTACTACTAAGGTCTGACTCTTCTCAGGTTTCTACCTAATTTCCAGGTGTTTAATGAAGTTTCTCTGTTTTGGTTGGTTGAAAGTCAAATGTCTTTCAACCTAACATGAGCTCTGGGGATTGTTAAGCTTATGGATCCATGGTAGTTCTTTGCCCACACTTATGGAGTCTCTGAGTGCCTGAGCAGTGTTGTATTTAGGAAAAGACAAAAGGGCACACTTGTGTAAGTTCCTAGAACTTTTTAACCTATGTAACTTTAGCCTCTCCAGTTTACTGACCTGCAAATTCTAGCTGGACTCCAGTCCCTGTTTCTTCCACTCATTGTGGCTGCCATGCTCTGCTTGGGTTTCCCCTCCCTGTGTCATGGTCGAGAAACCTCTTCTACACATAATGCTAAGCCAGTTGCAGGGTTTACTTTGTTTTTCTTCTCTTATGGACCAAAGTCTTGTACTGCCTGTTGTCTGATGTCTGAAGACAGTTGTTTCTTACATATTGTCCAGTTTTTTAGTTGCTGTGGTAGGAAGGCAAGTCCAATACCAGTTTATCCATAATGGCTAGAAGCAGAAGTCCTCCCTGTAATAGAGTATTTGATATAATATAGTTAGATTAT
>NW_012149941.1:1478070-1478714 GCF_000956105.1 Propithecus coquereli
ATAATCATAGTACATTATGATTATGCAGGTATAGAATATTTCCTACATGTATATAGACAACTGAGATATTTGAGTATTTTTATTACTCCAACAAAGTTCCCTTTAGGCCCCTTTTTAGTCATTCCATTCTACCTACTCTCTGCTCTTGTCAATCACTGATTCGTTTTCTGACCTTATGGTTTTACCTTGTCCAGAAGAGCATACAGTATATAGTCTGTTGTTGTATAAATCAGCAGTTTGTTCAAAAGACTGAATTTTACTTTTAAAATGATATGAAAAAGAAAAAAAGCTGCCTATCTTAGCTTTCATTTTAAAATAAGCAAATGGTTTAAAATAATAAAAAAAGGGGGCTAAGGCCTTGTGTTTAGGAAGCTGGATCTAATTTTTAAAAATTCACGTAGATGCTAATAAAGCAAAGCAATTAATGGACCTTCCCTTCATGTTGACATATCCCTTCCCTCTTGTAGGAGAGATAAATGCCAAAGAGAGTGAAAACTCCTCCCCCATGGCTGGGCCATTTGGTGTATTCTCGACCATCTCTACTGCAGTTCAGAGTACAGTGAGTAAAAAATGCAAGGTGGCCTGCTCCCTCCATTATTATAATGGGTTTGTGTATCTCTCTCCCTCTTTTCTTTGAAGGGCCG
>NW_012149941.1:1488214-1490329 GCF_000956105.1 Propithecus coquereli
TATTTAGGAAGACAAAATGCCTACCTAATAGTCAAGTTTTATATTTCAGATAGTAGGATATTATTAGGAATTATTTAGATGAGTTATGTAGGTCAATTGTATCAGTTAGTAAGATCAGCTTTTCCCAAACCATATGATACCTGAGATCACTAAACCATTTGAATTCTTTGTCATAAACACAAAGAGAGAGGGACAAAAGGATAGTGGATGGAGAGAGAAGAGCCAAGATATACTTTTTTTCCCCTTGGGATATTGGGAAGGATGCCATGTATGAAGCAGAAATAATTTGCCCTGGTAAGCCATGAACTGGTGAATTATGAAATACTCATGTAGGTTGTAAGTGCTAGAAGGTTTCAGTGTACAAGGTTCTTCTGCGTTCTGTGTTGTAAAGAAGCCTTGGGCTAGGCCTCAAAGGGGGAAATGAGTAGGATTTAGATGAGTGGAGAGGGAAAGAGAGCATTTCCTGCCATTTGTTTGGATGTGTTGATTGTTTTTTGAACTTGAGTTACCCATTCGCTTGTGTGTTTCTCAAGTATCATAGGTGTTCCATGTTCCCCATTATCTCTTACCCTGCTAACTCCAGCAGCTTCTTTACCATCCTTCCAGCATTCTGGACTTCCTTTTCCTTCTCTTTTCTTCTTATCCACCATTATCTTTTACCTGGATTTTGCATTATTGCCTCAGCCTTCCTGCCTTCCTTCTTGCTCCCCTTCTAATCCATTCTCCACCCAGCAACCAAAATGATCTTTCTACAATTTAAATTTGATCATGTCTATCTCTGTTTAAAACCATTCAGTGGTTCCTTATTCCCTTAGTATGAAATTTGAATTACTGTGGTTTATAAGGCCCTTTGTTATTTGGAGCTTACCTTTCTAGCTTCATTCCACCCCTATTCTCCTCCTTACATCAGACATTCTCAACCACATTAAACTTGCCATGCTTTCTTTCACCTCTGGCTCTTTGTACATGTTTTCTCTATCCGAAACTCTTCCCATTCTTCTGGCTAATTTGTACTCATCTTTCACGTCCCAACTTAAGTTCCACTTCCTTAAAAGCACATGCACAGTACCTGCTTAGTACTCTGCCATCACTGCTTCCGCATTTATGCTCTGAGTTGTACTGCAGAAAGCCTAGGATTTGGACTGGGAGTGGGAGGGCCAAGGTTTGACTCCTAATCTTTGCTATGAGATCTTGGGGAAGTCACTTAACATCTTCAGGTTCTCATTTTTTCATCTCTGAAATGGGATAATGACACTTTTCTCACAAGCTCATTGAAACATTTATTGATACAATATACATAAAAGGGTTCTGTAAGTACTAAAGCACCATGCTCATGTAAATTGCTGCTGCTGCTATTGTTATTGCTGCTACTCCTATTTCAGCCCCTCTCCTCTTTCTCCTTGCCCTCCTTCTTGTGATCCTCAGCAGTCTTTCTTGAGTGTTTTATATGAGGCTTGGTTTTTTAGGGGATGAAGATTTTACCAAAGAGATAACAGAGCTGTTTTCCCAGCTGCACGTCTCCTCCACACCAGAGAAACTTGCCAAGGTAAGTTATTATTTCTTGGTGATTTTTGTTATTTTACTTGTAAGAATTTAGTGGCTAAAGAGCATAAGATTATAAATTCCTGGCGGTGATGTCACCTAAAAATTGAGGGTATATTCTTGATATACCCAGAAGGGGTTCTACACTTTCTGCTTGCCTCCTGTTCCTCAGCTTAGTGCATTGAACCCACATCTGTTCTCCCACACTTGTCCCATCCTCACCTTTTTCATTTGGAATGCTTTATCTAAAAACTTAATTTAGGCCACAATATTGGTAAAGTTGGCAGTGCTGACCAGCCTCATGATACCAATGGGCAAGCCTCTGTGGAGGTCTCAGCTGTTCTCAGGGATCTGAGTGGTTCAGAGATGATGAGATGTGCCCCTTGCCAGTAGGGACTGGAGGTTGTCATTTCCTGTAGCCCAGTGACTCAAATAATGATCATGTAGCATATGGAAGTGAGGAAGTACCATGGCCAAGGCTTCATCTTTGGTGGTGACTTTTGAATTATCTTTACACATCTGGAACATGGAGGGACTTTAGCTCAGAGTGGGTTGGGAGGTCCTGTTTCCAGA
>NW_012149941.1:1501894-1502987 GCF_000956105.1 Propithecus coquereli
CAATAATCTTGGTGAGCTAAGTTGAATTATTGATGGACAATAATCTTTTTCTTATTTAGGCAGCAAATACTGCCCATGAATGGATCAGGACATCTCTGACCAAGCCATTAGCAGAGCAAGAAGAAGGAGAAAAACAGTTGGAAGCAGAAAATAATGAGCAAGTCAATAAAAATTCAATAGAGGTAGTCAAAGCAATGAAGGCTTTTTAAAAAAATTTCAGAATATTAAGGGGGTACAAATATTTTTGGTTACATGTATCAATTTGGTAGTGCTTGAGTCATAGGACTTTTTTTTTTTTTTAAATAGATTTGGGATATGGGTATCACAATCGGGGCCTCAGGGTCTTTCTATTTTGTTGTGCTGCTACTCATAATTTCAACCTTGTGATCCATGATTGGAGCATCTTAAAACCAGACTGTAAGATTAAAGAAGTGAAGAAAAAAAGAGAAAGGGTACATGTGTATTGTGTCATGAGGAAGGTTCCCAGAAGCTGTCACTGGGCACTCTATCTAAACCCTTTGGCCAAAACTTAGTCACTTGATCATACCTGACTTCAGGGGAGCCTTTGTTTTTGTAGCTGTGAGTCCAGCTATAAAATTATATCACTACTGTGGAAGAAGAAGAGAATGCTTATTGAAGGGCAGCTATCCGTCTCTGCTGCTTTCAAAATGTTGAATCCTTTAATGTGAGAGAAGCAAGGTGGTGTCATTTCCACTCGAATAAAAAATCAATAACAATGTTTTATTATGCTTTGTTTTGTTTTGCCATCCAGGATATCCATGCATTTGCAATCCGGAGCCTTGCAGAACTGACCGCCTGCTCAATTGAATTGTTCCACAAAACAGCGGCCTTGGTTCTACATGGCAGGAAGCAGGAAGTGACGGCCATAGAAAGGAGCCGAACTCTTTCCCAGTAAGTGTATGAGTAGCATTCTACATAATGCAACTTGCTGAAAGAGTTTCCTTGGTTTATTTCCAAAGTTTTAGAAACTTCCTTCTCAACAAGATACCATTCACATTGTACCCCTTCACATATTAGAGGTTCATCTTTTTTCCTTGAGCTATGAATGATAGGTCTATGTTATTTATTAATC
>NW_012149941.1:1503037-1504707 GCF_000956105.1 Propithecus coquereli
TGGCCTCCCACAATGCTAGGATTACAGGTGTGAGCCACCACACCCAGTCCTATACATTCCAGTGTTCAGCAAAAATACACATGTTCAATAAACCTTTATTATGCTAGGTAATTTGTTAGGTGCTAGGGAAATAATAATGAAAAAGATATAGTTTACATGCTAAAGGAGATCATATTAACAAATAAATATTTTTAAAAGACCAGTAACTCCTTATCTGTCTTGTAGTTCTAGCCATTCTCTGAAAGCAATCTTCAGATTGTTTAAATTTTAGGCATTTAGACTTATGATGTAGAATGGTTAAAGGTTAAAGCCTTAACCATTGATCCCCAAGAATTTATATGAGAGGCTCTGATGTAGGGGAAAGAACACTGAAGTGGGAGTCTGGAAATATGATTCTTATTCTGACACTCACATGTAGTATGATCTTGGGCAAATCCCTTTCCTTTTCCAGCCCTCATTATTTTTCAGATGGAAAAAAATAAGTAGCTGGAGAAGCTAAGCCTTCTTAAAGGTGCCTTTTAATGCCTAAGTCTCCAGATCTCACCGATGGGCAGTTTCAGACTGAATCATGGGAGCAGGAGATTAGAAAAGGATAATAAATTACGTTGAGTTGGCACTGTACTTCATGATGACTTCACTTAATGTATTTATTACAAGAGAGGTCATTTTAGGTAGGCACTATGCCTACTAAAATATCTCCTTCAAGTATATAAAATTTGTGATATCAGCTTTTTCTTTTATGTGTCCTTATCACTCTCCATTTTTTCCCTTTTTAATGATAACTCAATCCCTGGTTTTTCTCTCACTTTCTCTCTTCAAAGAAATTGCAAGAATTTAACGTACTGTTTGGATTATTAGTCTCCTGTTAGGATTCTTTTCAACCTCGACTCTCACTGTTCTCTTCTATAAATCTCACTATTCCAACCTCATCTGCTTTCATGCTCCCCCACCCTCTATGTTCTTCCCATACTGGCCTTTGTTCTGTTCCTCAGTTACACCAAAGTGATTTCCTGTGCTTGCAACTCTATTTGCCTAAATATTTTTATGGCCAACTCCTTGTTATCCTTTAGATTTCAGCTTAAGTATCACTCTTCAGAGACCATCCCTGACCACCCAAACTCAAGCTACCCTCTAGCCCACCAGTCTGTACTCTCCATTACCCCATTTTATTTTCTTCACGCATGTATTTGTTTGTTTGCTTGTTACTTCTCTTTCCTCACTAGAATCGAGAAGAGCAGGCCCCTTGTTTGTATTATTCACCACTGAATCTCATCACCTAGCATAGTGTGCAGTACATATTTTCAATAAATGAATGAATTTTTTTTTTGAGATGAGGTCTTGCTCTGTTACCCAGGCTAGAGTGCAGTGGCATTATCATAGGTCCCTGCAGCCTTGAACTCCTGGGCTTCAGGCGATCCTTCTGCCATAGCCTCCTGAGTAGCTATGACAACGGGCATGCACCACCATGCCTGGCTAATTTTTAAAAATTTTTTGTAGAGATGAGGTCTTGCTAAGACCAGACCAGGCTGGTCTTAAACTCCAGCAATCCTCTTATCTCAGCCTTCCAAAGTGCTGGGATTACAGGAGTGAACCACCACATCTGGCCAGTGAATGGATTAATAAATGCCTATACCCTGTACTCTGGTCTTGCTAGGTATCTTAATAGTTTG
>NW_012149941.1:1504757-1506848 GCF_000956105.1 Propithecus coquereli
CCCTCCTTCTTGTGATCCTCAGCAGTCTTTCTTGAGTGTTTTATATGAGGCTTGGTTTTTTAGGGGATGAAGATTTTACCAAAGAGATAACAGAGCTGTTTTCCCAGCTGCACGTCTCCTCCACACCAGAGAAACTTGCCAAGGTAAGTTATTATTTCTTGGTGATTTTTGTTATTATACTTGTAAGAATTTAGTGGATAAAGAGCATAAGATTATAAATTCCTGGCAGTGATGTCACCTAAAAATTGAGGGTATATTCTTGATATACCCAGAAGGGGTTCAACACTTTCTGCTTGCCTCCTCTTCCTCAGCTTAGTGCATTGAACCCATATCTGCTCTCCCACACTTGTCCCATCCTCACCTTTTTCATTTGGAATGCTTTATCTAAAAACTTAATTTAGGCCACAATATTGGTAAAGTTGGCAGTGCTGACCAGCCTCATGATACCAATGGGCAAGCCTCTGTGGAGGTCTCAGCTGTTCTCAGGGATCTGAGTGGTTCAGAGATGATGAGATGTGCCCCTTGCCCGTAGGGACTGGAGGTTGTCATTTCCTGTAGCCCAGTGACTCAAATAATGATCATGTAGCATATGGAAGTGAGGAAGTACCATGGCCAAGGCTTCATCTTTGGTGGTGACTTTTGAATTATCTTTACACATCTGGAACATGGAGGGACTTTAGCTCAGAGTGGGTTGGGAGGTCCTGTTTCCAGAATAGTACCCACATAGCACATATATCAGTACCTGCATATGGGACAGTATTCACTGGGTCATGGGCTGCTTTTTGCCTCTTGACCAGCCTTTCCCAATCTTGAGAAACATTTCAGGACCAGTGAACAGCAGATGCACATTGCTTCTTGGCCAGGGAGAGCTGATAGCTATTGTATAGTCAGCCTAGTTCCCATACCCTAGAATAAGGAATATGCTGCTTGGTGGGTTATCCCACTCTCCCATGCCCAGTGAACATGCTGCATTCTCTAAGAAAGCTTTCAGATCACTCCCAGGCAGCTTACCTCTCTCATCTCAACTGTAGCACTTTACTACAGCACTTTCCATCTCGTATCAGTTTTTTTTATTTTGAAAATGATATAAAATTTAGAGAAAAGTTGCTAGAATAGTATAAACAACCTTCTTATATCTTTTATGCATACTAACTATTGTTAACATTTTACCTCATTTGCTTAATTATTTGTGCTTGCTCATATATTTTCTCTCTCTTTCTGTATATACATATACACATATATGCACATATACCTTATTTTTGTAGCCATTTGAGAGTAAGTTGAAAATATTATAGTTCTTTACTCCTAAATATTTCAATATGTATCTCCTAAGGATAGGGATATTCCCTTACGTAATCGCAATATAGTTTTCAACTTTAGTAAATTTAACATTGATACCATATTTTTATTTAATCTATTGTCCATATTCCAGTTTTGTCAATTGACCTAATAATGTCCTTCGTATCAAATTTTTTCCTTTGTTACTGGAGCCAGCACATGATCAAGAATTATATTGTACTTTTAGTCTCCTTTAATGTGGAGTAGTTCGTAAGCCTTTTTTTGTTTTTTATGACATTGACATTTTTGAAAAATATAAGCTCCCTGTGCCCCTTTATAAAAATAGAGCATTCCTCATTTGGGGTTTGTATGATGGTTTCTCACAATGAAGGTCAAGTTATACATTCCTGGCCAAAATAGTCTGTAAGTGATGGGATGTCCTGCCCCCAGGGTATCACATCTAAAGGCACGTGATATCCATCTGCCCCTTATCGGTAATATGTTGTCTGATTTCTCTTTGTAGAGTTATGATTTATTTTCCTATGCTACCAATAAGCTTTCAACCTATACCATAAAAGCAACCTACAAAAACAATTTATGATTTTATTTGCTGCCCCTCTATATTAATTTAATTTAATTTTTGAACATGTAGAATATTAACATGCATCTAAAAGTCAAAACTCTACAAAAAATATATTCAGAGGAGTGTCACTCCTTCCCAATGTCCTTCTACTCCATTCTTCTTTCTCCTTTTAAGGTATTCAACTTTGTTTTCTGTCTTATCCTGTCTGTCTTTCTTATTGTAAAGATAAG
>NW_012149941.1:1517771-1522478 GCF_000956105.1 Propithecus coquereli
AATAATGAGAATTTTTATTGGAAAAAACTGTATGTGAACATGTCCAGTGTATTAGGATTGGGAGAGGCTGTCGATGTTCTCGAGACCTCCTCTTCACTTGTGACATTACTGCCCTCTACAGCATCCCAGAGCGGGGGGCCTAGTTTTGTTTTCTTCAATACACTTAAGGATGAGATACTCACAACCCCAAAGCAGTGTATTCTGTGGAAAGTGGCTATTCCTGCTGCTAGGAATGCTTTTCAAGTGATGGCTCACTCCCTCACTGAATTTAGGTCTCTACTCAAATGCCACTTTCTCAGAGAGGCCTTTCTTCACCACACAATCTAAAATGACATCTCTTCCCATTCTCTAATTTGTTATTCTGCTTTGTTTTCTTAGCTCATACCACCACCTACTGCTTACACATGTATTTGAATATGTGTTTATGTGTATATTTGTGTGTATAAGTGTGTGTATATATGTGTTAATGTTTATAGTCTTCCCTAATTTAGCATGTAAGTTAGAATTCATGAAAACTTGGACTTTGCTTATTTACTGATATGTCCCCAGCGCTTGTAACAGTGCCTGGCACGTAGAAGACTTTAAGTAAATATTTGCTGAATGAATGAATACATATTTTAACTATGTTTCTAAATGGAATGCAGGATCTTTTAAGTGCTATGTTGTCACCTTAAAAAGTATTTTAATTATTTTCTTTGATTTAACTTGAAAGCATAATACTTTCTAGAGCAGCAGTCCCCAACCTTTTTGCCACCAGGGACTGGTTTCATGGAAGACAATTTTTCCACGGACTGGGGGTGGTGTGGGGACATGGCGGGGGAATGATTTCAGGGTGATTCAAGTGCGTTACATTTATGGTGCACTTTATTCTGTTATTAGTATTACATTGTAATAATAATGAAATAATTATACAACTCACCATAATGCAGAATCAGTGGGAGCCCTGAGCTCGTTTTCCAGCAACTAGACGGTCCCACCTGGGGGTGATGGGAGACAGTGACACCCGAAGTGTGTTGCTTATGTCCAGTCTACTCCATAATCTCGTTTTGGTTGCTGTCACTGCAGAAAAACTCTGCTTCACAAAGATAGGATGTTGGAAATGGAAGTAGGTTTCTCAGTGCTTTTGTGGCAATCTCAGGATATTCCACCTTGACTTTAATCCAGAACGTATGGAGATTGAAGTTGTCTCGTATTTTTAAGGCCACTGTTATTTGAGATCTCAAGCTCTTGATCCTTTTCTAGCATGGACCAAGTTGATTCACCTGGCTTATTCACAAATGGGTTGCGGATCTATTCCTTCCCAGTTTGGGGGTCTTTTATGGTTGGGAAGTAATGCTCAAACTCTTTTGAAAGCTCGGATAGGTGATCATGCACCAGCTGGGAGAAAGAAGGCCCTTGATCAGTCTCTTTCAAAATCTCTGCTAATGTTTGAAACATGTCAAAAATCCCAGTGTTCACTCATTGTCCCATGATTCCAGTTTGGCTTTGAATGCAGCCACTTTATCTGCCGACTTGAACACAGTTGTTATTCTCCCCTGAAGTGACAGATTGAGTTCATTGAGCAGGTTGAATATGTCACACAAGTAAGCAAGTTTTGGGACCCATTCTGTGTCACTGAAATGTGCTGCCACTGGTGACTGTTTTCTAAAAGAAATCTCTGGAGCGCCTCTCATAACTCAAAAACTCTGGCCGGTGGTATACCTTTAGAAAGCATCTCACTTCTGTGTATAAGAGGAGACGTGTGTGCTCTGTGTCCATCTCCTCACAGAGCTGTGCGAACAGATACGAGTTAAGGGCATGTACTTTAATGTGGTTGATAATTTTAATCACATCCTGCAAAATGTTGTTTAGTTCAGGTGACATTTTTCAGCTAGCCAGTATTTCTCCATGGATGACACAGTGTGTAGACTCACATTCAGAAGCAACCTCCTTGACCCGAGTAGTGAAACCAGAAAACCATCTAGTCATGGCAGCCGCTCTGTCTGTGCATATACTGACACACAATGACCGGTTCAGTTTTCCTGATACATAATCATTCAAAGACTTCAATAGTTCTGCAGCTGTAGTGTTGGTTGACAATAAAAATGCATCTAACATATCCTCATGCACATCTTTCTGAATAATATATTGTACAAAAAAGAGCATTGTTGCCTTGTCAACATTGGTAGGCTTGTCAACCTGGATCGTGTATCATAGTGGTTCATTAATTCTCTCTAACAATTGTGCCTCAATATCCTGTGCTATTTCCTTAGTTTGTCTAGTTATAGTCCTAGCCAAAAGAGGAACACATGCCACCTTTTGAACTGCAGCCTCTCCTAAAAGTTCACGGCAAATGTCCTTAGCAGCAGGCAGGATCAACTCTTCACCGATAGTAAAGGGCTTCTTAGCTTTAGCAATACGGTTTGCCACTAAGCATCATGCTGTTGGTGCAGACACATTTGATGAAATGGTGGCCTTCAATAATTGCTTCTGTTCTTCGTGTTCACATTTTTGCTACTGAAAAACTCCAAAGGCTTGTCTGTTAATGCAGGGTGCTTGGTCTCCATGTGGCGAGGCAGTTTTGAAGGTTTCATGGCTTCATTAGATAGCCGGTCACCACATAATATATAAAATGGACTTGTTGAATGTGAATCACCTGTTGCAATGAATCTGTGACTTAAATAGGACTCTTGGTATTTTCTTTTACATGCAGCTTTCATTTTGTTGGCCATCTTAGAGTCTTCTGTTGTCTCGTCATTGGGGTCTTTCCCCCTTTTCAAAGAAGCTCTCCAGCAACATTTGTTTTTTACTCATTTTTGATAGGGTTAGCTGGTGGGCTTACCAAAACTGTGACTGAGACAAGTACGCAGTGTGGGTAAGAGGCACGGATGGAAGTGGTAAATAAAATAATGGGCAGGCCACATACAGACTGAAATAAGTGTCGGATTCTGACTTAAAGCCTGCCACCAGATACAGCTGTACAATTGAAGTACATCAACTTACTTGACACTATAAAGCCTGCCACCAGATGCAGCTTAATTATGACTTGGGTTTTGATGTAAGTCTTTAAGCAGTTGATTTATTATGGTCTCTGTGCAATCAAACCTCTCTGCTAATGATAATCGGTATTTGCAGCCGCTCCCCAGCACTAGCATCACTGCCTCAGCTCCACCTCAGATCATCAGGCATTAGATTCTCATAAGGAGCGTGCAACCTGGATCCCTCACGTGCGCAGTTTACGGTAGGGTTCACACTCCTATGAGAATTTAATGCTGCAGCTGATCTGACAGGAGGCGGAGCTCAGGTGGTGATGCGAGAGATGGGGAGGGGCTGTAAATACAGAGGAAGCTTTGCTCACTTGTCTGCTGCTTGCCTCCTGCTGTGCAGCCTGGTTCCTAACAGGCCGAGGACTGGTACTGAGAGTTGGGGACCGCAGTTCTAGGGGATTTTATAGAAAAATATTTTTCTAAGGACTGAACTTTTTTTTTTTTCTGTAGCATGAATGCCTGCTCAATTGGGTCCCCAGATTAGATAGCTGATTTAGGCAACAGTAGTCGCCCTTATCCACACAGGATTCATTCCAGGCTCCCAGTGGATGCCTTAAACCGTGTATAGTACTGAACCTGCTTGCTGTCAATCAGAACACATTTCTGTTCGTGTCTTTCACCCACAAATTTAATGCCTTTTCCGTCTTAACTAAGCACTTATCAGTCACTGTGACTGTGACTTTTGTAGTTTTAAGTACAACAGGAAAACTAACATGAATTTCTTTTTCCTTCACAATTTCATGGATAGAAGATTCATTCTTACTACAGATCTTAGCAATCTCAGCATATTTTTTTTTTCTTATTGAGTTGAGAACTTTCATCTTTTCACTTAAGAAAGCACTTTATGGCTTCTTTTTGGCATATCCAAATTGCCGGCATCACTACTCTTGTGCTTTGGGGCTGTCTTAGTCTGTTTGGTATTGCTGTAACAGAACAACTGAAAGTCTAACAGCATGGCACCAGAATCTGCTTGGCTTCTGGTGAGAGCCATGTGCTGCTTCACAGTATGACAGGAGTAGACAGGTGAGTGAGTGTGTGCAAAGAGACATGCACTAGAGGCTGGGCTTGCTTTATAACAACCAACTCTTGTGGGAATTAATACATTCTCACGAGAGCAAGAACTCACTCACTCTCTCTAGAGACAGCATTGCTCTGTGAAGGTGGTGCTCCCATGATCCAAACATGTCCCACTAGGCCCCACCCCCCAACACTGTCATATTGGGAATTAAATTTCAACATGGGTTTTGGAGGGGATACACTCAAACCATACCAGGTTCCATTATTAAATAAAATAAGGGTTACTTGAATACAAGCACTGTTAACACCATGACAGTCAATCTGATAATCAAGATGGCTACTAAGTGACTGATGAGCCGGTAGTGTATACAGTGTGGATATGCTCAAAAAAGGAATGATTTATGTCCCGGGTAGGACAGTGTGAAATTTTATCACACTACTCAGAATGGTGTGCAATTTAAAACTTATGAATTATTTCTTAAATTTTCTATTTAATGTTTTTAGACTGCTGCTGACCACAGGTGACTGAAACTGCAGAAAGAGCAACTGCAGATAAGCGGGGACTATTGTATTACTTCCTTTAAAAGCTTTCTTCTTCTGCATTTAGTAACAGAAGTGGTTTGTTTTCTTCTGACAATTGTTAAATGTAGCTTAAAAAAAAAAA
>NW_012149941.1:1532578-1537216 GCF_000956105.1 Propithecus coquereli
TGTTTTAATATGATCAGAAAGTTTTTGAATATTTCTTTTTAGAGACAAATTTCACCCTTCCCAACTTAAATAATTCTGAAATTTCAGAAAAACAGTTGCCTTTTAGTTATTAAACTCGTTGTCCCCAGTCCTAAATTGTTGCCTCAAGCTGAGTTACTGTGTCTGAACCTATATCTCTTGAGCAAAGTTTAGAAACTGGTCACACTGCCTATTACCTGCTCAGCCTCTTGTGCAGTGGCAGTTTGGCAGCTTTAACTCTTTAATCTAGAAACATATCTAAGGTATTTCTTTTCAGATGTGGTGTAGATATGGGGGAGAGAGCAATGACTCTTTTTATGTGCTTTCCCAGATTTCAGTCCTGAATTCAGCCAGTTTTAGATTAGGCCTTATAAAAGGCCTCTTTTTTTTTTTTTCCTCCTCATCTTTCCCATCAGCTTCCCCCAACCATCCAGATTTTTTTTTTAATGAAGTTGGGGACCACTAGTGAAATGATGAAAGGACCAATTAATTCTGAGTAACAATCGCCTACTCTTCACCTAGAATATAATGAAAAAGAATTCAAGTTTTTTAATTCAGTACAGATAGGCATAAACATTCATGGACAGGTGAATAGGTAAATTCAGGCATCACTTTGGAACCTAGTGGATGATGGTGATGGTTTTTGGATAGTGTGTGCTTCATTATTACCATTTGGGGTGGGTACATGATGTGATTTCTTGATGATACCTACACTTTTGGTACTATTTTCCTTTTAATTTTCTGGTGTCTTAAGATTTACCACTAATTACTAATATGTGC
This sequence comes from Propithecus coquereli, assembly GCF_000956105.1. Lineage (NCBI taxonomy): Eukaryota > Metazoa > Chordata > Mammalia > Primates > Indriidae > Propithecus > Propithecus coquereli. The sequence goes on from NW_012149941.1 coordinate 1,533,377, forward strand.
CACTCCTCTTTACAATTCACTTAACCCCTTAATAGGTGAAATGTTCAGTTATTGCTGGCGTAAATGCTTCTTTTCCTACTATTAAGATCCTTAAAGGCTGTGATTAAAAGAGACTTCATTAACTTGATCTCAAAGAAATAGAAACTTCCATGAACTAATTCTTGTTTTCCTTTATATAATATCTTAGAAATGTGTTGAAGACAAGCTATATTTTCCTTACTTGCTTTTGATAGTTTCTTTTTTTTAAAGCATAGATATCCAGCCTCTGATAAGCCTCTGAAATGTGAAATTGTAATTCATGTAGGTGGCATTACCACAAATCTGAAATCAGTGCTGGGGCATAAATGTGATAAGACCTTGTGGGTTTCTACTGCTCAAAGAGGATCCTCTCTTTTATACTTGTTTTTAAGACCTTTTTGATGGATATTTTATAGGTAGTTGCTATTAATGTCTCCATTTGAGTAATGAACATTTTCTTGTATTTCTAGATGTGTTCTGATTTTAAACCTCAACTCTTCAGGTTGGAAAAACCCAGAATAAAGTTGTACCCACAGTGGGCTCTCAGTAAGTGTGATATTTCACAAATGTCAAAGATTAAAATCCTTAGTTATGTCTTAACATAACATGTCTGTTTTCATAAAATGCTTAAAAATGAAGCCTTTGAAAAATGAGGAAGTTCTAAAAATACCAAGCCTCTTAGTTAACATATCATAAAGGCCTCTGGCAAATGTATGAGAAGAATTTTGAAAACTTGCCCACTGGTGTGAATTTCTCACTGCATCCTGACATTCCTCAAATTACCAGTCTACTCAGTTCTCCCTGCTTCACTTGAGGTCCCATCCTTGCTTGTTTTTATATTGTCTGGCCAAATCCCAAAATACCTCCATGTTTAATTATCATTTCCCCAATAAACTTGTCAGGAAAATTTTTTAAAAATATGAATATTCTCTCAACTCACTTGCCATTTGAGCTAAAAGGAAAGGAGGGTTACACTGATCTCTTCATCCTCACAAATCAATGTTGAACTTTCCAGACATTTAAATTTTTGACTGGCCTACCCTTCTAAGGGGTGGATACAGAAACTGCAAATTGAGTGAAACCATCTATTTCTGCTTTAGCCCATTTGTCTCTTTCTGTACAAGCTGGCCATTGCTGTGTTCTCAAGCTAGTTCTAAAGCTGTTGCATATGAAGGAGATGATCAAAATATGATTTCATGAATCACATTGGTTATTGCCATACGAAGAGAATGTTTTAGCTCCACAGTGCTTAAAGGGGTAGAATAATGTGAACAAACCTAACAGGGAGCATACTCTATAGAAGAAGTACATTAACCACATAGTGAATGAGTTCCAAAATTATTAAAGTCCAGTTGCTCAATTAGGATAGAAGCAGGCCTCTGTAGAAGTAGTCTAATTAGAAGGGGCCAAGATGGCAGACTAGAAGCAGCCTGCACATGGCACTATCATGGAGAAGAATGAAAGTGGTGAGTAGATACCACCTTCAGATTGATTATCTAAGGGAGAGCATTGGGAATCCACAAAAAAGTGATGAGAGGCTCCCAAAGTGAAGGAGAGGGAATTGGGGTGACCCACTTGGCAGGATCAGAGGTACATGGGGAAGACACCTGCATGTAGGGGAGGGACAGAGAAGAGAACCCTGGGGCTCCACACTTCTGCAAGGACATTGCAATCAGAGCTGTGGGAAGGCCCCTCCACCATAGCTGCTGGACTAACTTAGGGAGCTGAGTAGAGACTGTGGACTGACATTGCTCCGGAGAGAAGGCACAGCAGGGTCCTGCTGGCTTACAAACCCTAGGCATGGTGGCTGGTGCCATTTTGAGGTCACAGCCCCAGAGTGCTATCTCTACCTGGGGGTCAGATCCATTGCTTTGCCTCTCATCTCCCCTGCCAGGCTGGGGAAGGAGCAGGAAGGGTGGGTGCTCTTGTGTGTCCTGTGGGCAGGTGCCTTGTGTCCCCATCACCCCTGGGGAACCTGGGCGGAATGAGTGCCCGTGGAGCTGGAACCCACTGCTGCTGCCTGCGTGGTCCCGCCCAGCCACATCTGCCACAGAACCTGGAGAGAGCGAGTGCCTACAGCCACTGGTGCCTGCTGCTGCCATCTCAGTGATGCAGCCACTACCACCATCACCTGGGTAACATCGCCATCAATGGAACTGGGTGGGGCAAAGGCTCACACCACCATGCACCAACCCCCACCGCTACCGCTGGACCTGGGCAAAGTGAGAAATCACGCCACCACAGGTCAACCACCCATGACAACCACAGGGGAGCTAGGAGATGCAACAGAGCAGCAGTGTTAAAGGCTCATAGTGCATCTGCCCCACTCCTGCCTGGTCAATCTTCCAAAGTAGGACTCAAGTGTGCCATCCAGGGATCTCTCTCTTTGCTGAGTAACAGAGTTCTCAGCAGAGGAGAAGAGATGTACTGCAACACTATGTCTTGAGCTGAGAGAGGAGGTTTTTGATGAGAAGGAACCAACATGAGAACTCTGGCAACATGGAAAAACAGGTTGTTTTGACAACCTCAAAGGATCACAATAATTCTCCAGCAACAGACTTCAACAAAAAGGAAATCGTTGAAATGTCAGATACAGAATTCAGAATATGGATGGCAAGTAAGATCAACGGAATTGATGAGAAAGTTGAAAACCACCACAAGGAAACCAAAAAATTAATTCAGGACATGAATGAAAAATTCACTGAAGAGATAGATAACATAAGAAAATATAACAGAATTTCTAGAAATGAAAGAGTCATTTAGGAAATGTCAAAATAGAGTAGAAAGTCTTAACAACAGTCTAGACTAAGCAGAAGAAATAATTTCAGAACTTGAAGTCAAGGCTCAGTCAGCAAACAATGTAGAAAACTCAGTAAAACATAGAAAAAAGAATCAAGAAGAATGAACAATCTCTCTGAAAAATAAGGGACTATGTAAAGCAAATGAATGTAAGAATCATAGGTATCCCTGTTGGAGAAGAAGAAAAAGCAAAAAACATGGAAAACCCATTTGAGAGAATAATTGAGGAAAAATTCCCTGGTGTCACTAGAGATTTAGACATCCAGATACAAGGAGATCATCAAACACCTGGAAGATTATAGCAAATAGAACATCACCAAGGCACACAGTCGTCAGTCTGGCCAAAGTCAAAGTGAAGGAGAAAATCCTGCAAGCTGCAAGAAAAAAGCATCAAGTAACTTACATAGGAAAACTCATTGGACTAATGGCAGACTTCTCAGCAGAAACCTTATAAGCCAGAAGGGATTGGGTTCCCACTTTTAGTCTTCTTAGAAAATAACTGTCAGCCAAGAATTTTGTATCCTGCAAAACTAAGTTTCATAAATGAAGAAGAAATATTCTTTACCAGACAAGCAAACACTAGGGGAATTTGTCACCACTGGACCTGCCCTACAAGATATACTTAATAGTGCACTATACATGGAACAGAACAATTGATATCCACCAGTGCAAAAATACCTGGAAGTTAAAACTCACAGCTCTTACAAGACAGTAACACAATGGTAAAAAAAAGACAAAGACGGTAATTAGATAATGATAAAAGGAGCAATTCAACAAGAAGATATACCAATTCTAAATATATATGAACCTGACACAGGAGCTCCCAAATTCGTAAAACAAATTCTACTAGATCTAAGGAAGGAAATAAAAGGCAACATCATAATAGCTGGGGACTTCAACGCTTCACTGATAAAACTGGCCAGATCATTGAGGCAGAAAATCAACAAAGAAATACTGGACTTAAATAAGACTCTAGGCCGGGCGTGGTGGCTCATGCCTGTAATCCTAGCACTCTGGGAGGCC
>NW_012149941.1:1537266-1538220 GCF_000956105.1 Propithecus coquereli
TATAAAGAAGTACCCTCTGAATATGGATAGCATGGAAAGGTATAAAGAAGGAAGTTTAAAGCACTTAAAATTTTACCTTCTACAGATGAAATTTTGCTCTCAGTCCACACTTTCTATGCTTATATTTATATATGAAAGTGTGTGTGTTTCAAAGAGGGATTATACTCTACTTATTGTTTTTTAACCTGATCTGCTCACTTTTCAAGATTTTTCTTTTTTCACTATTTGTATCCTTTATTCCAGGTCAAAGAAAAGGCAGATGTCCTTAACCCATTAATCACTGCGGTATTTCTAGAGGTTAGTAGTAATTGTTTTTAAGTCTCTGACTTGTAATGTACTATGTATTAATTAACTCTTCTTGAGTCTTTAGTTTTTGGCTTTTCTATTTATTTGACTAGATTGGTAGTTTGGTCATATTGCTGCAGAGGTAACCAAAATAGTGTATATTTGATGTATATTCCCTGCTCATTAATTACAAAGCATGAAGTTGAAGCTGTAGGGTAAAGTAGAATGGAAGAAGCAGTAGACTGTCATTACTTCGTACTACCTTTTGACAGCTTAATGGACAATTCTCAGTAATGAAACACCTTCTGGATACCAGCTGGTAAACATGAAGGGCTGAAATTCCAATTACAAACAGGCAAGCACTGCTTCCTAAAGGACTAAATTTTATGCAGAGGAGATTTGTGACAAAACAAAACATTTTGTCATTTCCTTGCCAAGAAATCTTGCTTTGTTTTGTTAAAAAGGTACCTGTGTTCATATAATCCTCATCAGTCTATTAGAAGGAGGTAGATGGTTTAAGTCCATGGAAAGAAGATGTAAGAGCATCCTATAATTGATTATATTACTTCCTTAGGTGATGCTTTCTTGATTACATGTTTTAAGAATTCTATCTGGTAAATTAATTGTACAAACAGATTTTTGATGATCTGTTTAAAACATGTTTTTCTC
>NW_012149941.1:1539635-1541992 GCF_000956105.1 Propithecus coquereli
AAGTATTCAGGTCATCACACTCTTCTTCCCAGTTGTTATAATTAATAAATTATTGGAAAAGAAACTTTTATAGAAAGTCCAAGAATAATAGTTCTAGGTAAAGATTATTGGGACACTCAGGCAAAAATATTGATCTTTCCTTGAAATGTTTCAAAATTCTAACAGTTTTGTCATGGATATAATTTGTAGCCCATGGATATAATCGGCTGTTAAAACAAGAGAAGCTACTTTATTTATTATTCTAGAATTCATGACATGCTTGGTCTATTAATGCCATGTACTTTCTTCTTTCTAGAATAAAATTTATGGCTTTAATAAAACTGAGCACATATAAACTCTGTAATGATTATACTTATCACATGAATTCTTAGAAATGGTTAGGAGGTTTCATTTAATTCTCAGTAGATATTTGGCATTGAGAAGAAACTTGTATCCGTGTAGCCACATGAATTAACTAGAGCAAAGTGCCCTTTGGCTTCAAATTACTCCCCCACCCTAGAATGGACAGGCTTCAAGTTGTAGTTGATCCGCTCTCAACTGGGTTCAAGACCAGTAAGTGCAATTTAGGGAAACAGTGTCATGACTGCAGATATTCTGAGTCTCTCAGGATGTTTTTCATGCTTACCCTATGTGCAGGATGAATTCTTCAACAGCCAACTCCAAAGGAGTGTTGAAGCTCTTTTAGTAATAGAATGTTTGTTATCTGAATACTGTTGAAGTGGACTGTACAGTCCTATAGAAATGATATTGATCTATGACAGGATTTACCTCTAAGACACAATATATTTTTTGCTTATTCTTTTATGTTTGTTTTCATTATTATTCTTTAGCATGTTTTTAAATATAACTTTTATCCTCCAGATCTTAAGCCTTCTTATGCTTTCTTCAACAACTTATGAGACTATTAAGATGTCATCTTCCCAAAAGCTATTTTGGTATGCACTCTTTTTTTTAAAAGTTCTCCAACTTTGTGGTTTTTAATGATTAAGGTAACTTTTGTGAACTCTTCCCCTCATCTTCTAAAACCTTTAAAATAAAATGTATTAATTGTGTTAATTTATCTTTTCATTTACTTTTCTAAACCATGAGCCCCAGTGTCTTTCTCAGATCAAAAAAATAGCAAAGTGAAGCTATAACGTAGATTGGTATCAAGACTGTTTCTATATAATCTTTGGGGCAGGAGGCAGTTAGTAAGCAAGGAAGAAAATAAATAGATTTGGATTAAAAGGATTATATCAACAGCACTAAAATGTTGTTTTGCTTATATTCTGTTTTAATATGATCAGAAAGTTTTTGAATATTTCTTTTTAGAGACAAATTTCACCCTTCCCAACTTAAATAATTCTGAAATTTCAGAAAAACAGTTGCCTTTTAGTTATTAAACTCGTTGTCCCCAGTCCTAAATTGTTGCCTCAAGCTGAGTTACTGTGTCTGAACCTATATCTCTTGAGCAAAGTTTAGAAACTGGTCACACTGCCTATTACCTGCTCAGCCTCTTGTGCAGTGGCAGTTTGGCAGCTTTAACTCTTTAATCTAGAAACATATCTAAGGTATTTCTTTTCAGATGTGGTGTAGATATGGGGGAGAGAGCAATGACTCTTTTTATGTGCTTTCCCAGATTTCAGTCCTGAATTCAGCCAGTTTTAGATTAGGCCTTATAAAAGGCCTCTTTTTTTTTTTTTCCTCCTCATCTTTCCCATCAGCTTCCCCCAACCATCCAGATTTTTTTTTTAATGAAGTTGGGGACCACTAGTGAAATGATGAAAGGACCAATTAATTCTGAGTAACAATCGCCTACTCTTCACCTAGAATATAATGAAAAAGAATTCAAGTTTTTTAATTCAGTACAGATAGGCATAAACATTCATGGACAGGTGAATAGGTAAATTCAGGCATCACTTTGGAACCTAGTGGATGATGGTGATGGTTTTTGGATAGTGTGTGCTTCATTATTACCATTTGGGGTGGGTACATGATGTGATTTCTTGATGATACCTACACTTTTGGTACTATTTTCCTTTTAATTTTCTGGTGTCTTAAGATTTACCACTAATTACTAATATGTGCCACTCCTCTTTACAATTCACTTAACCCCTTAATAGGTGAAATGTTCAGTTATTGCTGGCGTAAATGCTTCTTTTCCTACTATTAAGATCCTTAAAGGCTGTGATTAAAAGAGACTTCATTAACTTGATCTCAAAGAAATAGAAACTTCCATGAACTAATTCTTGTTTTCCTTTATATAATATCTTAGAAATGTGTTGAAGACAAGCTATATTTTCCTTACTTGCTTTTGATAGTTTCTTTTTTTTAAAGCATAGATATCCAGCCTCTGATAAGCCTCTGAAATGTGAAAT
>NW_012149941.1:1546299-1547348 GCF_000956105.1 Propithecus coquereli
CAGGAACTTTGCAAACCAAATTCCTGCCCTGAATCTTCCTCGATTTGTATGACTCTGGACCAGGCATTTACCTTCTTGACAAACTCATTATTTTTATATGTAAAATAAGAGATTTAACTAGATGATACCTGAGGTCTCTTTTGGCTAGAAAATTTAGTATCAAATGTCACATTGAAGTTTAAATAGTAATACTTGCCATTGATAAATTTTAGAAAGGTAATCTCATTTGATATGGGTTCCCTATTGCTATTTTGAGTTGATTTTTCTTGCTTACAGATTTGAAATGCTCTTGTCCTTGAAATTGCACATTTTTATCTTAATGTAATGAACTCTGTTGTTATTCTTCTGGACAGTAAGAGCTTTTCAATATAAATGAAGTCTGGTAAATTCTGAGCATAATGATTCCCTAACACTTCTCATAAACATGCCTATTATATGAGATAAAAATATATCTATACTGTGTCATGTTTGAATGCAGTATTCCTTGTTTATGTTTGCAAGTACCTATCTTGTGTTCACTGATTACACTTAGTTCACGGAAGAAGAGCTATCACACGGGGCTGGAAATCCTATTGGTGCAGGATATATAGCCTTTTGACAGCCTCTTTCAGTAATTGACTACAATGCTGTGGCAGAATCTACCTACTCAGTCAAGGAATAAATAAGCTTTGAATACCATGTTTGAGCAGGTTGCCAAAGAACAGCCATTTTTGATAGGCAAATGAGACAAAAATGCTGACATTCTTTTTTGGTGCATCTTAAGAGCTAGATTCTTCTTCTTCCTATAATAGAGTTTACCAAAATGGCCAAGTCTGTGTTCTTATTTGCCAGGCTAAAAATTTAGTGTTAGATTGCAAAAATTCATCTGTTTCTTTGTTGTCTTGCAGTATATTTTAAGTGACTGTGATATTTTCTTGTTTTTTAAATCCTAGGCATCAAACAGTGCCTCCTATATCCAGGATGCCTTTCAGCTACTCTTACCTGTGCTAGAAATCTCTCTCATTGAGAACAAGACTGAATCACCCAGACGTGAGCTGCAGAGCCAGAAG
>NW_012149941.1:1565243-1622610 GCF_000956105.1 Propithecus coquereli
AAAAAAAAAAAAATAAATAAGACTCTAGAGCATATGAACCTCACAGACATTTACAGGACATTTACAGAACATCCTACTCCAAAACTGCAGAATATACATTCTTCTCATAACACATGGGACATTTTCCAAGATTAGATTACATGTTAGGCCACAAAACAAGTCTCAGCAAATTAAGAAAAATTGAAATTATACCATATATCTTCTCGGATTACAGTAGAATAAAACTAGAAATCGATTCCAAGAGGAACTCTCAAAACTACACAAATACAAGGAAATTAAACCTGCTGAATGATCCTTGGGTCAGTGATAAAATCAAGATGGAAATCAAAAGAATTTTCAAGTCGAATGACAAAGGTGATACAAGCTTATAAAAGCTCTAGGATACAGCAAAAGCAGTGCTAAAAAGGAAGTGTATAGTCTTAAATATTTTTCTGCATCAAAAAGACAGATCATTAATTAACAACCTAATGTCACACCTCAAGGAATTAGAAAAAGAAAAACCAAACCCAAAGGTACCAGAAGAAAAGAAATAAAAAAGATCAAAGCAGAATGAAATGAAATGGAAACAAAAAACAATACAAAGGATCAACAAAACAAAAAGTTGGCTCTTTGAAAAGATAAACAAAATTGATAGACCACTAGCTAGATTAACCAGAAATAGAAGAGAAAGGACTCAAAAAAGCTCAATCAGAAATGAGAAAGGAGACATTACAACTGATACCACAGAAATACAAAATATCATCTGCAACTACTATGAAAACTTCTACACATGCAAACTAGAAAATCTAGAGGAAGTGGATAAAGTTTTGGAATAACACAACCTCTCAAGTTTGAATCAGGAAGAAAGAGAATTTGTGAACAGACCAATAATGAGTAGCAAGATTGAGACAGTGATAAAAAATCTCTGAAGAAAAAAAGCACCACAGCAGACGAATTCATAGCCAAATTATACCAGGCCTACAGAGAAGAACTGGCACCTATGCTACTGAATATTCCATAACATCAAGAAGGAGGGATTCCTCCCTAACTCATTCTAAGAAGCCAGTATCACCTGGATGATGTAGAAGGCAGGAGCAAAGATAGGCTTGGAATGAATCTTAGCTCCCTCATCTTCCAGCCCTATGACATTGGAGCAAATGACGTATGCCCTTAAACTCATTTTTTTTATCGGTAACATCAATCTTATAACAACACCTGTATTATAGTCATTAATAGGATTAAATAAAATAATCTGTATAAAGTGCTTAGAACAGTGCCTGCCACATGAGATGAGCTAATGTTCGTGAGCTCATGAACTCTATGAGCCAGGCGCTGTGCTGAACATGTATTCATTACACGTATTAATTTAATCCTCACAACAACCCCACAAGATAGGTACCATTAACATGCCCATTTAAAGATGGAAAAACTGAGGCACAGAGAGTGCAAGTAACTTGCCTGAGGTCACAGAGCTAAGTGGTAGAGCCAGGACTCAAGTCAGGCAGCTCGGTACCAGAGTTCCTCCTTTAAACCATTTCATTATACTGTCACCATAAGCTGTCAGTAAAGAAACTTTAACAACTATTAGTTACTTTATTATGGTGGGTATGAGACAGATTCAGAGGGTTAAGTGATTTGCTTAGGATTTCATGACTATACACGACAGAGCTCCTGCAGTGTGGAGCCTGGGTTGTCTGGTTCCCTAACTCGTGTTTGTTCTATTTTATTTCTTTAAGGAAAAAGGCTGAGAGGCACCTACCTCATGATAAATATCTATAGGGGAGCATCTGGACACATTCAGAGCCACGAGGACTTGGCATAGAAAGGACGGTGTGGTGACAAGTCATGTTTGCCACAGCAGGAAAAAGACCTCAGTGAGGCAGGAGCATCTGTATAAATTAGCGATCAGAAGGGAAAGTGGAGTACACAAATGTTCTTAGCAGCTTTATTGGTAATAAAAAAAAGATGCTTTAATAAAAGGTGCTTTATTTGTAATAGCCCCGAACCGGAAACAATGCAGATATCCTTCAATGGGTGAATGGTTAAACAAACTGTGGTACGTCCATGGATTACTCTCAGCAATTAAAAGGAGCAAACTATTGATACACGCAAGAACTTAGGTGAATCCCAAGGGAATTAGGCTGAGTGAAAAAGATCCAAGCTTACGTATGGTATAATCCCATTTAAATGGCATTAAAATGGTAAGATTAGAGAAATGGAGAACAGATTAATAGTTGTCAGGGGTTAGGGATGGGGGTGGGGGGAGAAGGTCGGTAGGTGTGGTTTTAACAGGGCAGCAAGAGGGATCCTTGTGGTGATAGAGTGTCTTGACCAATGTGGACACATGAACCTACACATGTGATCAAGTGTATAGAACTAAAATGCATACACACACACACACCCACACAAAATATTCAAGTAAGTACAGGGAAAACTGAGGAGTCTGAATGAGATAGGTGGATTGTATCAATGTCAGCATCCCAGTTGTAAATTGTACTTTAGTTTTGCAAGATATTATCACAGGGGAAATTGGGCGAAGGATACACAGGATTTCTGTTTCTCAACTGCATGCGAATGTACAATTATCCCAACAAATATTTCAATTTAAAAGAAGGGGGAGGAGGGCTTTGTGCCAATGGAGACAAAGAGTCAACAAATGTGGCCCCAGGAGTGGTAACAAAGACCCAGTGGGGTCCTCTCGCCCATGCGAACATCCCTTTCACGGACACTTGGAAGCAGGAATGGGGGCAGGTGCGGCTCAGTCTGGTTCTTCTCTACAAGCAGGTACTTTGGTAGCAGGATTCAAAGTGGGATGAGAGGAGTGCAGGAGGAGTTTGAGATGGTTTCCTGGGGGATTCTGCTCCATCATTCTTCATTAAAACCCACCAATTCAGTGGAAAAGATGCTCATGGAATTCTGTTTCCAACATCATTAAAGCCATATCCTGCATTAAACAGGCAAAGGAAGCTCTACAAATTAAATGAAAGCCATATGTAAACAAAGGTTTGGACAGCAGCTACCCAGGACAGCTGAGTTCTAACTCCGCTTGGCTCCTACCTCATACGATTTATACTCAGACACCTTTTATCTATTAATCTTAATCATTTTAATGGCTAATATTAACTGAGTAGTTACTATGTGCCAGGCCACTGTGCTGAAGGTTTTAAATACATTATCCCATTTATCTTCTCAACAGCCCCACAGAGCCACACTGTTCTTATCTCCATCTACAGATGAGGACACCTGTGGTCTGCAGAAGTTAAGACATCGGCCTAAGGCCACCTGGTGTGAGAGTGGTAGAGTGGATTCACCCTCACAACCACTGCGCCAACTGCTTCTCAGTTCTCAGCCATAAAAAGAGGAGATTGGGCCAAGGAGTTTGGATTGTCCATGGCTTCAATGAATGCTGAGCCAATTAGTGTATTCCGACCTGAGCTCAACTAGGGGCACTGAAGAAATAATTTAGGAACTGCCAATCTTGGCCCAACAGGGAAGGTGATAAACCCAGACAGGTTGAAGGATAGAGGCAGCCAGAACAGAGAGAGTAACGGGATGATTTGTCACCCTTTGAAGGGATGTGACTGACTTAGGATTTTCTGTTACATCCTGATTGGATGTGAAAAATAAGCCCTTTCTCTCCAATAGAGGAGAGAAAGGACTCTTCTCTGAAGACTCCTGTTGGCTGAATGCATGTTATATCCTGTCTCTTTTGAATCCCTAAAATACAGGCAGTGGGAAGACAAAATATCTGTATGCTGCCTCATTCAAGTTCACAAAGAGCCCACCTGGAAAAGCAACTAGCTCTGTTAAGAAGCCATAGAAAGGAAACCAGGACAGGATGCACTACAGGCAGGAGGTGGAAGAACAATGCCAAGACCCAAGATGAGAGGAGAGGGAATGCAAACTAGCACAAACAAACAAAAACAATATTGCTGAGGGTTTTTTCTTCTACACCTCATAGTTTTTCAGGATTTAAGGAGGAGACTTTTGGGTGTTGTTGGTTCTTCTGTATCTTCAGGGTTGGCGTGGCCACTGAAATGGAGTTGGGCTGAGGGACCATTACCACCTAGTCTAGAAGGACCCATCAGCTGTCAGTGGCCATCTAAAACCCACTTGGGCTTGCAAGCCTTTCCCTGCTCATCTCCCCGTGGGAGGCAGAATAGCAACACGTTTAAGAGCAAGGGTGAGCTCTGGAGCCAGACAGCCTCAGTTGAAGTCCCAGCTCTGCTGGCTGTGAGACCTGAATGTTCAACCTCTCTGCACCCTCAGCTTCACTATCTGTAGGACAGTGTGGCATCCACTTCACCAAGTTAGGTGAGGTGATGCACTTATGCTGGGCACAGTGCCTGGCCATAGGGATTACTCCACCAAGGTTAGCTTTGAAGATTATGACTATAAGATGGCAAAGGATATTCTGAGGTCCTGATAGCTTCCTGATACTCTGCCAGTCAGATTTGTCTCTGTCTTAATTGTGTGACTCTGGGACCTCCTGGAGGCTCAGAGTGGAGAAATTGGGCTTCTTGTAGTCCTTGAGCTTTTCTTTTTGAGCCTCAGTTTTCTCACCTATAAGATGGTTTAATAACATCTACTTCTGTTTGCCTTGTGACACCTTGTGTATTTCTTAGGATAATGTACGCTAGGTGGTAATGGTCCCTTTAAGGAGAATAAGGCCCCATAAGGACTAAAATGTTAAAAGATATTCTTGAATAAATGATTACCACTCTGAGACTGTGTTCTGCACCGTAAAATGTAAATAGTAACACCTGCCTCCTGGAGTGAGGGTTAAGATGCTGAAGCCATTAGAACATAATACCAGCCCGGAATCTGCTCCCCCAACCCCTTGCTGTCCTCATCTGTAGTCATGTTTCCTGGTTAAGGAATCCTAACTGTCCAGTTTGGGAGCGTGAGAGGGGAGCGTGGTTACCAAATGAGGTAACCCCATGACCAAGCCTCATTCTAGCCACCCAACCAGTTTGAACCTGCTAGATTCTGGTTATTTCCTTTATCCTGAAGTCAGAACTACTGGTTGGATTTCATTACCTACTGAAACTGAATTCTGGAGAGATTCAGGGTGTGAAGACACAGAGTCAGAGGCCAGGGCCTGGGACTCACAACCTCCTTGGGGGTCCCACTTGCCCTGGTCACACAGTTCCCTTCTGCCTTGTCCTCATGGCAAGGTCTGACTTTTCTTCTTGTCACGCAGAACCAGGAAGTTATCACCAAGAAAAAGCAGGAGAAAGACTTCAGTTCTCTGCAGGCACCAGCAGCAGACAGGGTTGCCAGAGCTCAGGAGGGATTGGAGAAGGGGCATTCGGGGGAGAGGGAGTGAGGGAGAAATGGTTATACTATGAAACCGTCCACTTACACCAGTCAAGCCTTTTGTGTCCATCTTTGTCTTATGGTTTCATTTAGATCATTTTTGACATGTGTCCCAACAATGCCCTAATATTGAGCACTTCCTGTGTGCCAGTCACGATGCTCAGAGCTTTACTACCAATTAGTAAATGCAACCCTCAAAACAACCCAATAGGTCTGTAGTATCATCATTCTAAATTACAGGTTTAGAGAGTGTAAGAGACAAAAGTCCACAGCTGTGGGAGGGGTGAGGGGAGGGGAGAGCCTCAAGCGTGGTTGTTTGGCCGTGTTGCCTGTCCACACTCCCACCTAGTTCCACTAAAGGTCCGGTGTGTATGGCTCGGGGCCCTCCACTGCAGGCAGGTGATCTGAGCCTTCATCTTAGAGCTGCAGGAAAAGAGTTGGGGGGAGGGGGCAGATTTGGGCTGTGCAAAGCCAATTATAGGAACCCAGGTGTTCTGATTGGCTAACTTGGCTCCTCTGACCAGTCACTTCCCTTCCCCAGTACCCATCAACCTAATAGAAATGAGCTTTAACTACATCAGAGTGTCTTGGAAAAAACTCAGCTTGGTCAGAATCCTGTGGCATAAACAGGAGTGAAGGGTAGAAAGACAGTGGCTGGCCCCAGGGGCGGGAAATGGCGTCTGGTTTCCAGACCTGTCCCTGAGCAGATGGGAGACCTTGCCTTTGTGGCTTTAGTTTCTGCAAATAAAAACTAGAAATAAAACTGTTTAGGATTCCAGGGCATTTGGCTCCATCTTCTGGTCAATCTTGGCCACTGCAGCTTTTTTGCAATGTTGCCATCCACTGTGATCATCAGAGAATTTGGAGGCTTTTTGGAAATTTCTGGCCTCTGTGTGGGGTTGGAGGTGGGATGGGGCAGCGCCAGAGTTTTCCTGAAAGCCCAGGGAATTGCTGTGGTCTCTGGGTCACAGCGGTGCTTATCACTCGTCGCTCTGCTGCTAGTGGCTGAGTGGAGGCAGCCAGTGATGAAGTCCCAAGTGCCAGATGAGGAAGGGACATTGGAGACCAGGGAGCTTAACTTCTCCAGTGTACACATGGGGAAACTGAGTCCTGTGGAGAAGCAGGGACTTGCTCCAGGTTACACACATAGGTTCCAGGTTTCCTGACACTGCAATCCATACTGTCCCCGCTTCTGCCTTGCTGCTTCCTCCTACTCTAAAGGTTCCACCCTGGCTGATCACCTCTCCCCGCTTGCTCCTGAGACAGGGACATCTGCTTAATAAGCACACTGCTCCATCCATTTGCTGCCACAACAACCCATCCCCTCCTGGTCCCAGCTCCAGCCCTGCCTAGGTGGGGTAGTCCCTCCGTCTCTCAGAGCCAGAGCTCTCATGGAAGAATAGGGATGTGGAAAGCAGAGGGAGGTGAAGACCTGCATTCTCCTCCAGCTCTGCCCCTTTTCCAGCTCAGCTTCTCTGAATCTGTTTTCCCATCCGATATACAGGCAATCAGCTCCATGATGTTATTGAGAATGTTAAATGGATTGTCAGTATGAAGGTGCTTTGTGAATTCTTGAGTAGTCTATTAAAGTATTAAATTTCTAGACATGTCTGGGTTCTTCCCCAGCCAATAGGACCCCCTGTGCTAAGTGGGACTTAACGATCTCAGGTGTATGGGACCTTAGAGGAGGGAGATGCAGGGAGCGCTAGAGAAATTGGAAAGTCTTCAATGAGAGGGCAGTACTCTATCTTCCAGTCGAGAAAGTATCTTGGAGCCACTCCCATTAACCTGGAATCCAGCCTTTAAAAGCCCAAGAGCTGTAACCAGAGAGGCAGAGGAGGATCAGCTTGTCCTAGTCTCCTTCCCTCCCTGGTCTGGAGATGAGATCTATGGCTTCTAGTTTATAGAGTGAGGCCCAGAAACTGGACATTTTTCCCACCTGAATCTTGAGCTCCCAGTGTAGTTTTGATTCTGTTTGAACTTCAGAGTGTTGAAGAAATAGAGGGTGAGAAGAATAGCACTGCCTTTCTTATATGCCCCCAAAGGTGGGGAGATCACTACTTTACACTGGAAGCTTGGTTCCTGGTAGGGCAGCTCTAATCCTTTGAAAAGTTCCACTCAGCATTTCTCGAGGGTGGTTCTGAAATCACTTGCATGAGAGTCACTGGGGGGTGACTCGCTGAATCAGAACATCTGGGACAGGCCTGGGAATCTGCATCTAAAACAGCCTCCACAGACGAGGCACATCGAACTTCAGGAACCATTGATCCACCTCTGGGCATCTCAGGAATGACAGTCCCTGCCCTGGAGGCAGATTGGAATAAGGACCTGAGAGAGAGACATAAAGACAGAGAGAGAAATAAAGAGAGAAAGCACACGCAGAGACACACACAAAAAGATAAAGAGAAAAAGAGAAAAGAGAAAAAGTCAGAGAGACACAGACAGAGCCTGCCCTGGCACTGGGTATTTTTCCAGTTTTTCCCAAGGTCTAGTTGACCTTCCTGCTCTTGCCTTCCCTGAGATACCCTCAAATCTTCCCAGCACCCACCTTGGCTCTTGAGCAAGCCTCAGTCTCGTGCAAAGATGTGGTTCCCAATCAACATGGCCCTGGAAGGGGGCTGGGGAAGGGCCCTCACAGATCCACCGGGGAAGAAAATTTTGCAAGCTGGGAGGCAAACGCTCCGTTCTGCTCAACAGACCATCTGTCACTTCTTGTTATCTCCAGGACCAGGAGATGACTCTATTATTCAGCAAAACATCAACAAAGCTGCCAATTCCCAGTGGTTGGTTTGGTCTCTCGTAGGCAGCAATCTTGGAGCAAACTCCCTGCTCATACCGAGCTGAGTTATCAGGCTTGGACTGTGCTCATTCACACCTGCAGGCCTGTGCTGGTGGCCTCCCAGGACTGCACGTGCCTAGCCCAGCTCACCCGCCCACTCCCTGTGACCCCGCAGCACACATGAACTCTTCCGTTTTCAAACGTTCCTGGGACTTGTTGTCTCTCTTCTGTCTTTTAGTACATTTTGCTCCAGAATTATGTCGCTTAAAGGGCTGTCTCACTGTTATAAGACCATCGTGTTACCATGCGAGTGGAAAAGGAAATCACTAAATTGACATTGTTTCAGATAGTAAGAGCTGTTAACAACACAGAAGGTTATTTGGATGCTGTGACTCTTCCAGGTGCCGATTTAAGCACTTGTTACCTAGTAACTCATTTGATCCTCACACCTGTTTGCAGAACAGGAACCTGGGGCCCACAAAAGTTAAGGAACTTGCTGAGGGTCAGATCATTAGGGAATGACAGAGGGCAAAGATTTCAGGGCTCTGTTCCTCCCCTTCCCACGCCACTGGCCAGTGCCTAACAGTCCACCATTGGAATTTTGTCCTTTCATCTTAAAGCTGTAATTCCTATAAAATGTAGATTATTTTTTGGCATATGAAGAGCTGAGAAGAATGAAGGAAAGGCCTCATAGATCATCACAAATTACCTCCTTGAGAGCTAGATGTCTGAGTAACCAGCGCTCTCCCACTTTCCAAGTGTGACCACTGGAACATGTGTTCCTTGGGGTGTTAAATAGGTTTTACTAAAAGACAAAAAAGCTGTCATGTAAGTGTGGGAAATACTAAGTTAAACTATCATCTTTGCAGTGTGACTTCTCAGAGCCTTAACACGCTGGGGCTCTGTGGCCCTATAAGTAGGAGAGAAATGTGCTGTATTCATCAAATTTGACCACAGGGCTCATTCTTATATATCCCCTCTCAAAGTTAGGTCCTGTGGCATGAACCTCCTTTGAGAGAACGCTGCCTGAACCTGCTGGACAGCCAAACCAGCAGCACTGCCTACGATACCCCAGTGCTTTCAGCACTTCCTGGGGACATATACCTGGCCACCCTCCGTGGCACTCGGCAGGCTTGCCTGCTGAGTGACTTCACAGGTAGACACGTCTGACTGACCTGGACCACCCACATTCTCCTGCCCGGGTGTCCTGTGACCAGCCAGTGGCCTTTACAGAGTCAGGGCCACGGGGCCGCCGGCCCTTCCTGTCCTTGTTTG
Organism: Propithecus coquereli; assembly: GCF_000956105.1. Classification (NCBI taxonomy): domain Eukaryota; kingdom Metazoa; phylum Chordata; class Mammalia; order Primates; family Indriidae; genus Propithecus; species Propithecus coquereli. Next base: position 1,574,596 of record NW_012149941.1, read on the forward strand.
ACCTCACTCACTGACTCATTCACTGACTCACTCATCCTTTTAGGAAATGTTATTAGCACCTACGAGGTGCTGGACCCTGGAGGGATCCCTGAGGGAATGAGAACCTGCCCCCAACTGGGATCTGTTTGGGTGGATCCATGGAGACTCAGGGAAGGGGGAAGGGACAAAGGATGAAGCAACTGCAGATGAGGGAGGGCTCGCTTCCAGCTGTGTGTGGGAGGTAGGGTTCTGGGAAGACCCCCAGGGAAGGTCCATCAGAGCTGGGCCTGGAAGGGTGACAAGAGGTGACAGGTGGAGCCTGTGGCAGGGAGTGGGAGAATTCTTGAGGGAAGAAGCAGCAGCCAAACCCCTGACAAGTGCCCTGGCCCCTTGGGCCCCCCATAGCAGTAGGGAATGTTGGAGCCCATGGTGGTGGCTGGCAGCCGCTGAGACTCTCAGAGCCGGGATGTGCCCACTTCTTTGACCACAAAGATCCAGGGGGGAAGGTGCCCTCCTGTGCTCTTTGCCTCTATAGCGAACCCTCCACAAGCATGTGAGGGAGAAATATTTGTGTCTGGGACTCCAGGAGGGCAGGGGCTGTGTTTGTCTTGTTCTCACTGTACCCCTGACACCTGCCACGAGACACAGACCTTCCCTGTGTGAGTGGACGTTCACCCCGTCTTGGGGCCCTTTTCTTCCTGCTCTGCTTTCTGTCTACCCGGGGCCTTGTTTTGGCACCTATCCATGACCCTACTGAAGGGTATGCTTCTCTAGAAATCATTTTATCTGCAAACAGAGCTCTTGAAGATCAAACAGACTTGAAGATACATGAGCCAGTTTTCACAGAGGCAAAAGAGTCCTGGAATGTCAGAGTCGCATGAGCATTGAGAGGGTGTGCTGATGTCCAGAAGGGTGGCACACCAGGCACAGGGCCGGTCCGGGAGTGCAGAGAGCCTGCTATGCAAATATCTCTAAGCAATACTGTAAATAATGTAACTGTGTATTAGAAAGAGCACGGATTCTGGAATCCAGCTTGCTTCGCGTCTCTGTCCCACTTACGGACTGTGTGAGCTTGGTTAGGGATTACTGGAGCCTTTGATTTCTTTTCGAGAATGATGAGCATGTCTATCTAAGAAGATTATCATTTTAAAAGCTACAAGGCTGGTGAAGGTCCTATGTTTGTTAACAAGCTGACATCACAGGAGGGAAACGACTGCCCCCATAGTATTCTGGACCCTGGGCCCTTTGACCACGGCTTCTCAAAGATTTTTATTTTCCTTCTTGCTTCACATTCTTTTCTATGTTGCTCTGAAACCTGCCTCCCTGTTACACTCCCACCTCCTTACACTGGGTTTTAATATTTTCCTCCGGAGACTTTCTTTCTGATACCACAGCCTTCCAGAGAACCTTAGGTGAATCGCATCAGCTCTCCGAGACTTGGTTTCCACTCTGTAGGACAGGCATACTATTTATTCTTTCATTATAGGGAGGGTTTGAGGATGAAATGAGATGATGCACACCTATGCACAGAATGTACAGGTGACCCTTGAACAACACGTGTTTAAAGTACATGGATCCACTTATACTTAGATTTTCTTCTGCCTCCGCCACCCCTGAGGCAGCAAGACCAACCCTTCCTCTTCCTCTTCAGCCTACTCAACGTGAAGACGACGAGGATGAAGACCTTTATAATGATCCACTTCCACTTAATGAATAGTAAATATATTTTCCTTATGGTTTTCTTAATAACATTTTCTTTTCTCTAGCTTACTTTATTGTAAGAATACAGTATATAATACATCTAACATAGAAAACGTGTTAATTTATTGTTTACATTATCAGAAAGGCTTCTGGTCAACACTAGGCTGTTAGTAGTTAAATTTTTGGGAAATCAAATTTATGCATGGATTTTCAACTACATGGGGGGTTGGCACCCTTAACCCCGTGTTGTTCAAGGGTCAATTGTGCATATATATAATGCATATGCATATAATGCATATAATACAGGTATATTTGTTTCCTAGCACAGCGCCTGGCAGAGATGCTCATTAAATGATTGGTGTTTCTGATTCCATTTCTCTACTCAGCAAGTCAATATGATTTCTCACTGGGGGAATTAGGGAAGGCTTCCTGGAGCAGGTGAGAATTCAGCTGGGCTTCGAAGGACTGGAGAATGTTCATGAATATGCAAGAGTGGGGAAGAGATTGGGTGGGGTGGGGGTAGGTTTGGAATGGAGGAAAGTAAGTGGGAAGTCCTAGATTTGCTCAGGCTGTTTCAGTTTGAGCTGTTGGTTCTCTGAGGAAACCACAGAAAGATAAATCTGAAAGAATAGGTTGGAGTCCTGAAATTATAAAAGATAAGAGTCGGAAGCGACTCAAGGGGTCATGTGGCCCAATTTACCTGAAGCAGGAATAAACATGCACAACATGGTAGTAATAAGATAGCCCCGTGTGAGGCTCCGACTCTGCTGTGTGTTCTTGGATAAATTACATATTGTCTCTAATCTGGATTTATCCTCTGTGTGATGGAAGTAATAATCCTTATTCTGCCTACTCTGTAATGTCAGGAAGATTTAGGGAGGTTCGGGCTGAGGGCTCACTAAGATGTTGGGCAAGGCACTCCCTTCTCCTCTTTGAGCCTTGATGCCTTGATTATACTGTCCACAAAAAATGGAGACCCCATGTGTCTCCAGGATTCAGGGAGGCTGTGAGTCTAGCCAGGATACAGGTACCCAGGAGGAGAGAGGAAGGTGGTCTGGTAGAGCCCCAGGGGGAGGGAAGGGCTGCTGCTCTAGGCACAGCCAGGAGTCTTCCCCACTCTCCCCACTGGTTTCTTAGGAAGGACCAGCCGACTGTGGTGGCTCCTGCGGGTCCCAGAGCTGGGAATTCTCTCTTCACCTCCTGACCCTTCTTGCTGGGACAGGTCATGTAGCTCACGGGTGACCAACTCCTGCTCATCTGCCCTGCACACTCAGCCCCCAGGTACCCTGAGGAGCTGTACCTCTTGTGCCCCTCACCTCTGTCCACCCTCTCCTGGCTCCAGTGCCTTCATCTCTCTCAAGGCTCTCATTCTCGAGGAGCCCAGGAGCAGGAAGTGCCCTGCTGTTCTGAGCACTCCTGCTTCTCAGATCAGCATTGGCATCACAGTTTCCAAAGCGTGTATTCCCCGCACCCACCGAGAGGCACACTAGGCAAGACTCTTGGCCCCATTTAATGGGTAGGAAGTTGGAGACTGAGAGAGGCCAGGAGAATGCACTTCTGGGAGCGTCAGGGCTAGAACTCCTACCCTGGTGCTCTTCCATATTCCGCTGGCTCTCACACTTGGAGGGGCATAAGAATCACAGAGGAGTTCGCCACGACGCAGACTCCTAGGCTGTCATCCCCAGAGAGGTGATCCAGAGCAATGCCAGGGGGGCCTGAGCATCTTTACTTTTGACAAGCACTTGGGGGTGACGACAGAAACCAGAGCTTGAGGACCCCTGCAAGGTACTTCACCTTGGGCATCCCAGGGGTGGGGTGAGGTGGGAGGAGAGGCCCAGGGGGAAAAGCAACCTTTACAGAGTCCTCACTATGTCGGGTACTTTACATGCCTTGTCAGCCTAGAATGAAACACTATTTTTCCCATTTCATAGATGAGAAAACAGGCCTGGGGAAGTAACAGTTTATACAAAATCTCACAGCTGCTAAGTAGAAAAGCTGGGATTTGAACTCAGGTCTCATAGCTCTAGAGCCTAAATCCCTTTAGTTCAAATTTTCCCAATGATAACATCCCCGTGTCCCTTCATCTCCACCTCTTAAGCTCCCACCTGTCTTTTCTCACGGGATTAACCGTTTGATCCGGATCCCCCAGCCAGCGGGGAAGGTCTTCTTTCTTGCAAAGCTCCCCTACTGCCAGCAGGTGGCAGCGCTGAACTGAGTATGTGGCTAGAGGCAGGAGAGACTAATCAGAGTAATGTAATCTTTTGTTTTCCTCACCGGTCTTACAGTCCCTCTCCCTGCCACGTTCTAGCCATCCTCATCTATTAGATTTGCACTTGCCCCGCAGGTGCTGTTTGTTAACTCATGATCTTCAGGTTGGGCTCCCCCAGGAATTCCAAATCTCCTAGAGCCCTCCGGTGGGTGGCAGACAGCTGTAGTTTATATGTGCCAAGTGGAGCACGTGCTTTCTATGCATTACCTTGTGCAGTCCACCCTGGCCCCAAACCTCTCTGAGTGAGGTGCTAGCATTTCACCCATTCGTTCAGAAGAGGAAACCGGAGCTCCAGAGGCTAAGTAAGTTGGCCGAGGTGAAGGAGCTGCTTTGGTGGCAGAGCCTCGCTTGAACCCAGAAGTTCTGGCTGCAGAGCTGCGGTGCGTAACCGTTACACGCTCATTTAAATAGGAGGGGAACCTGACATCTGGACAAAGAAAGAACTTACCCCTGGGAATCTGTGACAGTGCTGGGACGAGAGCCCAGGCCTTTCACAGTCTGGGGCTTCTCTAACACTAGCCCTCGCCTAGCTGTGGATGAGGCTTGGGCAGCAGGGAGTCCCGGGGAGTGTCCTCACCTTCCCACCCTCCCCAGGCACAGGAAAAATGGTGGGTGCTGTACTCAGAGCCAGGCCGAAGGTGGCAGGGTCCAGAGACCCCTGGTTGTTTGGGAAGTGTGGCATCACAGGGCAGGGACCGTGCCAGTCCTGTCACCATGCATCCCTGCCTCCTCGAAGGGTCTGGCATAGAGGTGGTGCTCTGTTAATATTTATGCAGTGCATGGACATTCCTCCTCTTTGACCATCTTACCAGGCCCTGCTTGCTGCTGCAGGAGAGCTACCCTGGCTCTCAGCTAGCGGCTTCCTCCTCCTTGGCGTCCTCTAGCCCTGCTGGGGGCTATGCATTTGGTTTGTTAGCCCGGACTGTCTGCTCATTGTTCAACTTTCTAGATTGGTCCTTTATGTGTCCTGCCCCCACTCCAGACGGAAAGACCCCAGGGGGCAACCTCTTTTGTCACTGTATATGTTGCGTGGTGTCTAGCCAAGGCTGCACATAAAATAAGCTATTTACAAAAACAGTAATCCACTGTTTTATCCAAGTAGTACACATTTATTGTTGCAAAATAGGAAATAAGCCAAAGGGAGAAAATTAAAATCACCCCCATGATAATAGGATCTTTTTCTTCACTGATATTTTAATGGAATTGAATTTTTCCCTTTCTATTTTTATTATGCAAGAAATACATATTTCTTGTACAAATGTAAAAAAATGCAGATAAGCAAAAAAAAAATTTAATTTATTGGAAATACCACTTCATAAGCCTGTTAATAATTCCATTAACAACGGTAATGGTAATAACCACCTCTGTTTGTTGAGGGCCTACAGGTACTGAGCAGTTTTACATAATTTTTAAGAACTTTATTGAGGTATAGTTTATATACTATGAAGTCCACCCATTTTAATTCATAAATAATTTCAATTCAAAGATTTTGAGTAATTTAAGAGTCCAGTTTTAGAATATGTCCATCACCCCGTAAAATCCCTCAGCTCCATTTACAGTTAATCCTGGTTCCCACTCTCAGCCCTAGGTGGCCACTAATCTCCTTTCTGTCCCTGTAATTTTGCCTTTTGTGGAATAACACGCTAAGTGGACTTCTGTGTTTAATCTGTACATTGATGATTTTAGGTGCAGCTTCTCATTTACAGAAAAGGAAACTGAGGCTTAGTGAGAGCAGGTGACTTGCTGAAAATAGCCAGGCAGGGGTGAGTGGGGTCGCCCGTGTTTAGCTGAGTCCACACTTGTAGCTCCCCTCCTCTACCGCCTTGTCACATGACATGGCTTTTTATATCCTAGCAGCTGCAATTATATGTTCATATTTATTTTTTCTCCCAACAGAGTCATATGCTTATACATTCTTTCGCCATTTTCTTTTCTATTATTTTACTCAATAATAGACTGATAATACTACTGGTTAGGATGTTTTCATGTGAGTTAATGTATGTCTGCAACACCTAGAGTAGATTCTTGATAATACAGCGTGGCAGTTAGGAGTGTGGTCTTCGGAACCAGATTGGGTTTAAATATCAGTTCTGTCACTTATTAGCCATCTGCTATAGACTGAATGTTTGTGTCCCCTCCCCCCCCAAATTCATATATTCAAACCTAATCGCCAGTGTGAGAGTAGTTTTGGGGCTTTTGGGGAGGTAATTGGGTTATAAGGGCTGGGCCCTCATGAAGGAGATTACAGCCCTTGTAAAAGAGGTTCCAGAGAGACCCCTCCTTTCTTCCCCTCTGAGATGCAAGGACACAGCAAGAAGATGGATGTCTAGGAACCAGGAAGCTGGACCTTGCCAGACACTGAATCTGCCAGCGCCTTGATCTTGGATGTCCCAGCCTCCAGAACTGTAAGAAATAAATTTCTGTTGTTTCTAAGCCACCTAGTATGGTATTAAGAGACCATGTGACTTTAAGACAGTTATTTAACTGCTCTGTGCCTCAGTTTCCTTGTCTGTGAAAAGCAGATGTTAGTGCCAACCTCATAAGGCTGCTGTGAGAATTAAATGAGCTAGTATAGTTAGAGTACTGGGGGCCTGGGAACCACTCAGGCCAAGCCAGCAGTGTTTGTTTCATCTGTTGAATTCATGAACAAACCCTGCTTTTGCACACTGACGTCAGCCTGGCAGCAGGCATCAAGGCGGGGCTGTCACCTCACTCTACTGACCAATGAAGAAGATCATGCGTTCTCTCTCTCTCTTTCTCTCTCTTATCTCCCCCACAGCTGAAATCTCAGCTATCTCTCTGGGGATTGTTGGAGAAAGGCCTGGTGATGCTGGGGGATCGGCAGCCTTATTCTAGCTGGAAGCCCCTTCCTGAGGAATTTAAGAGCTGAGCTGCAGACCTGGGAAAAATGTTAGGATCAGTTCTAGACTATGGGGCGAAGGGCCCCCGGGCTCAGGGAACTGAGGAAGCGTCAGCTCCCATTTGGGTCTGGCAGTGCCTTCCCGAGGCTCCAGCCTGGCTTCTGGTTGCTGGAACTCAGAAGCCAGACACTGTTCCAGCCTCATCGCTCAGCCTGCAATTAGTGAAATGGAGGCACACATGCTGGTTTGCAGATTGTGGGTGGGAGGACAGGATGTGGTGGGAAATAGCTCACCAACTCCAGGGGTGGGGGTGGCATTTGTCTGTGTTCCCTGGTGATTTGGCAACGGAGGCTGCAGGGCACTCACATGGGGTTGGCAGCCTTTGAAAACCCTGCTGGGGCCTCAGCCTCTTTCCTTCTGTCAGGCTACTGGTGAGGCCTCCACTTTCGCCCGTTGGGCAGTGGGATCAGCAAGGCCAGAACCAGGACACCAGGCACATCCTGGGGGTGGGGCATGGGGCTGAGGGCAGGTGTGAGAGGAGGTGAGGCCTGGCTGTAGGTGCGAGGGCTGCTGGTGGGGAGCTCAGGCTGAGGTGGAGGAGGTCAGCACAGGGACTGAGGGGAGTTATCCTTGTAGGTGCCCATGGCAGTGCATGGAAGTACAAAGAAACAATCTACTGGGCTTGCATGGAAATCCAGGTTTCTGGCTTCTCTTGGAAAACTAAAGGTTCAGCCACACAGTTTATATTCCTGTAAGGCAGCACACCTACTGGGGCTGTGTTGTGGCTGCCCCCTTTGGCTGGGACACCCACACTCTCGTTTGATACAGTCTCCATTACTCCCCATCGTTGTCCAGCCTGTGAGCCCAGTGCCAATGGCATTGTCCACCTAATTGGGCCAGTTTCATTCTTCTGAGTTTGTGACCTTTGGCCTGGGGGTGCTGTGCTCAGATAGAGTGGTCAGGAGGCTCTGAAGGAGGTGACTCCAAGCTGAGACCTGAAGGCCCAGCCTGTCCTATGAAGAGTGTTCAGGGCACAGGGTATAGCAAGTGCAAAGGCCCTGAGGCAGGAAGGGCTTCCTGGGCTCTTGGAACTCCTGGAATGGAGTGCTCAAGACAGATCACACATTGGGAAAGGGAAAGGGCAACTTTCAGGACAATTTATAGAGATACCCCAGCCAGGACAGAGAATAGGCCTCTGTAGAAGTGCTCCCGAGGGGAGAGCTCTCAAAGGGTCAGTGACATGGGGCAGCTAAACTTCCCATGGCTTTTCTGTCTCCAGGCTGACCTGGATCCTCAGGAATGGGTGGAAATTGATGGGAACTGCCCACACTTGCTTCTGACCATCAGGGAAATTTCTGTCTTCCCCTCTCCAGGGCGCTCTCAGCAGAGTCTGAGCCTCTTTTCCCAGCTCTGGTCCGTCTCCTTGGCTGGTAAGGGATATTAGGGCCAGGGCTAGCTGCCCCTCCGCCTGAGTCTGGGAGGGAAGCTCCTGCACATCCCAACCTTCTGCAGCGGGACAGCCCCCAGGAGCCTGCCCACACTGTGAGTGAGCAGATTCAGGGTGTAGGGGTGGGGGTGGGGGAGACTGCACACCCATGAGGAGCTACCTTTGGGTTCCCTTTTAGCTTTCTGAAGGGAGAGAGAAGACTACTCAGTTAAGCTCTATGTCTATGTGGCTTCCTCTCCTGGACCCCTGGACTCAGTCTGCTGGCCAGGGAGCCAGCCTAGACCCAAGCGGGAGGACCCAGCAAGGGAGCAGGGCCTGAGCTGGCTGGAGTGCGCTACGGGGGGACTTCCTCTCCCTTGGGGCTCTTCTGAGCTTTGGGAGCGTCTTGGAGTCTCAGGGAACGCAAAGGCCTTTCTGTTCTGTTTTAAATACAATTGGTTTTTCTCTAATTATGAAAATAATGCATGTTTATTACAGAAAATATGGACAAGTATGCAGAGAAAAATTAATACTGCCTATGAATCCACCACGAAGGTGATACAATGAACCTTTTACTACATATGCTTCTGGGTGTTTAATCTGCAGAGGGGACTCACACGGTGTGGCATCAACAGTGGGGGCCATGGAAGGTGAGGGGTGCCCTGGAATCTGAAGACTTGGGTTCAGAGTATCTTTCTGATACTTGTTAGCTTCATGACCTTAAGCGAACTGCTTGGTTTCCTTGTGCCTCAGTTTCTTCATCTGCAAAGTGAGGATAATGGCATTATGTCCCTCACAGGGCTATCCAGAGAGTTAGGTCAGTGGTGGATTCTTCTCAGCACGTCGTAAACACTCAATACATCTTGGCCCGTATGTGTGTCTGTATGTATAAATACACATCCATACGCACACATCCATTTTTAAAATATAAAATTGAGAGGACACAGACCACACCTGTTTTTTTTCATTTAGCTCCTATCATCGGTACGAATTTTATTTTGCAAACCTGGACACGTAAACAAAGGCAGGTTAGTTCTTTATACCAAATATTTTCTGACTCTGTGTCTACCATGTCTCACTGCCCACCCTTTAAGTCACCCTGGAACTGGCCTGGAAATAGTGAAAGTCTTGTCCCGGGTCCTGTGTCTGTACCATGAGGTGGGGTCATTGCCAAATGTGCAAGGCCCCTTGAAGTCAGACATGCAGCAGACACTGCTCTGTGCTTAGCAAGAGGATCTTTGTCAGGATGGAGAGAGGAGGCTGGAACTTAAGGCTGTGTGCACTGGGACACACTGCTGCCATTCCTCTGAGGACTGTCACCTGGCTGTGGCAAGGATGGGGGTGGGGTGGGAAGAGAGGAAGGAGGACAGTTCCCATACATCTTTCTCCAGCCCTCTCTTCTCTCACCTTTGTCTCTCCCCATCAATAGCTTCTCCCTTTCCCCTGCCAATTGCCCCAGTGAATTTATTAATAGAATTTGGGAAAAATATCCAGAGGGAGGTTGCCCTGTCAACACATAGCTCCCCTGAGGCTAGTGAGCAGAATCTTAGCTTGTATAGGAGAGAAAACATGTTGGGAGGACAAAATACAACAGCTCCTATGCTCCCTGATTCTTCTACATAGTGAAGACAAACACCAACTAATGTCTCAACCTATTATTATCCAGTGAGCATCACACAGTGACTGTATTTATTAAGGCCACTAAGAATTCTTTTACAGGGTGACCTTTTTTTTTTGAGACAGAGTCTCACTCCATCCCCCTGGGTAGAGTGCAGTGGTGTCATCACAGCTCACTGAAACCTCAGACTCCTGGGCTCAAGCTATCCCCCTGCCTCAGCCTCTTGAGTATCTCCTGAATAGCTGGGACTACAGATGCCACCACACCCTGCCATTTTTTTGTGTGTTTTTGGTAGAGTCAGGATCTCACTCTTGCTCAGGCTTGTCTTGAATTCCTGACCTCAAGTGATCCTCTTGCCTCAGCCTCCCAGAGTGCTAGAATTACAAGCGTGAGCCACAACCCAACCAGGGCAACTTTTATTAGCTGCAAGAGATACTAATAGGTTGATATTTCCCATTTTCCCAATGCTTAACTGCTCTATATAACTGTAATGAACATTCTTATAACTTAAGTGTGGATGGATCTCTGATATTTTCTTAGAATTTCTAGATTTGACCCTTCCTGGATCAAAGGATCTAGCTTCTACTTGAGACATTTGGTCTTTTTTGTTCTCTAGACCAGTGGTCCCCAAAATTTTGGGCACCAGGGACTGGATTCATGGAAGACAATTTTTACACAGATGGGGTGGGGGAGATGAGGGGAGCGGGAGTGGAGACGGAGCTCAGGCGGTGATGCAGGTGATGGGGAGCAGCTGTAAATACAGATGAAGCTTCACTGGCTCACCACCTGCCACTCACCTCCTGCTCTGCAGTGCCCCTCCCCTTCCTAAGTTTCATGGAAGGTGATTTTTCCATGGACAGAGGTGGGTAGTGGGTGTGGTGGAGCTCTGCAGCCTGGTTCCCAATAGACAGCGGACCAGTATCGGTCTCTGGCACGGGAGTTGGGGACTGCGACTCTAGACTTTTTGCAAATACCAAGTTGATCAGGAACGTACCAGGTCCTAAGTTCTTCTCATGGACAAGAGAGCAGCTTTGTCAGGCTTGGCTTTTGGGTCACAAGTGGCCTTCTTTCTGCAAGGTGTCCTGAAAACTTCATGGAACCCAGCAGCGAAGTCCCCATGGGTACTTTGCACCATGAGGACTTCATGTTTGCACCAAGGCAAAATGTATGTCCCTCCTTGGCTGGCTTCCCCAGCAACAGGGCACCGAAAATGGGGCTCCCCTTACCTGGGCCCAGAGATGAGAAACAGAGACACATCAGGCCTCCTGGGCAAGCTCCATGGTGAGGGGATAGGGTCTTGAAGGGTGCGCACATATGCATGGAGCACATATGCCTGCACCCCAGGCCTCCCTGGTGAAGCTGGCAGGTGAGGAGTGGCAGGCGCTGCAATGGCAGAGGCCTCTGGGAACTTGGGTCAGTACCAGGGAAGGGGAAGCATTTGTGAGAGGCAGAAGCGGGCAAAGGTTGAGTTGGTCGGGGAGAGGGAAGAAGTGGGAAGGGCAGAGGCAGGAGGGAGTGGTCCAGATTATTTGATATCAGCAGGTCTAATGCCACAGGTGGCATCTCCCAAGGGCCTCCCTTGTGTTCACTCTCAGTGAATCCTGGCAGGAGACTGCAGCACTGCCTCATGGGCAGGGAAAGGGTCACAGGATGATGTCTTGGAGTTCTGAAGGCCAGTTCGGGGCATTTTGGGAAGGGGGAGGCTCTCTCAACAACAGACGCCCTTTCCCTCATTCCTAGAATCGAGTGACTTTTTCCCTTCCCATGTTTTTTCTCTGTGTTCGCTTCCAAATGCCCATTTGCAAACTGGTGTAGATCTATGGTAGAATTTTCATTTGAGGCAAACTGAGAACAAGAGAAAGAAGACTGTGAAGTGAATTTTTAATGAGGATGGATTTATTTAATTTTAAGCACTGTTGTTTATTTTAAGGAATGACCTTCCTTCCTTTTGGTGTTAAAATGCTCTATCTTTTATGAAATGATTATGGAAGTAAATGGCATTTTCTTTTACTTTCCTCACTTGGCTATTTAGAAAGCTGGAAGTTCTATGTGGATACCTTTCTGTGCATGCCCTTTCCTTTTGGGTTTGAGTTTATCTGCTCAAAAGAATCCAAAAACTTAGGGTCCAGTGAGTTAAGTCCTCTTGAGGGTAAGCCCAGCCCATGGGCTTTTATCCAATGAAGTCTTCATTTAACGAATACCAAGGGCCCACTGTGTGTCAGGCCTTATGCCAGGAGCTGTGCTGGTGGGCTCGTCTGGTGGTGGAGGGGGTCACGCTTGGCCAAGCTTTCCCTGGCTCGACCCTCCTGTGGTAGGCTGAAAATACCACACCCCTCCCAACATATCCACATGTATCCAACATAACCTGTGAATGTTACCTATTTTGCAAAAGTTGTGATTGAGGACCCCAAGAGGAGAATCTTATCTTGGATGACCTGGGTGGACCCTAAATGCAATTACAGTTGTCCTTGTGAGAGAAAGGCAGAGGAAATTTCGAGGCAGACACATAGGAGAGGAGAGGGTGACATGCAGATGGAGGCTGCGATTGGGGTGTTGTAGCCTCAAGGAACTTGATTGGCAGCCACCAGAAGCCAGGAGAGGCAAGGAACAGGTTCTCCCCAGGAAGTCTGGAGGGAGTGTGGCCCTGCTGACATCTTGATTTCTAGCTTCCAAGACTGTGAGAGGATAAATTTTTTTTGTTTTTATCCATCAAAGTTGTGGAAACATGTTACCACAAGGAAACCAACCTACAGTCCACCAAGTCCAATGAGAGTGGCAAAGCCAGGGTGAATTCCCGGGGCCTGGTTGTCCAGGCTCAGGCCTAACAGTACTGTTTATCAATACACATGCTGTCTAACAACATGTAGCTGGCCTACCCTTGCTTGGAATCTGCCAAATCTTTTCCACCAAGACCTGGACTGGCTCTTAGTGGTTTTACCTCCCCACCCCTGCCCAGAACTAGTGACATCAGAATTTCAGCTGTGAAATTTCCTCCAAAATGAAAAGTGTGTGTCATATTTATCTTCTTTCTCTAAAACAAATTTAATCTGATGCAAGATTTCATTGTTCTGGGTGCTGGGGAAATCAACTTCCATCATCCCTGGGGCTCTTCCTTGTCTTGGAACATGGGGAAACGTCTGAGGTCTTGCGCGCTTGGTGGATGGCTTGGACTCTGTACCCACACAAGTCACTCTGGTCCACGTCTATGTGACCTTAAAGGCAGGTGGCTCTGCACCTCTGTGCCAAGCTGGCCCACAGAGTCACACATGGTACCAGAGCACAGCTCCTCCATATGTGGCACTGTCATCCCTCTTGATGTCCTAGCTCTTCCCAGGGCTCTGGAAGAGGCAGGAGGCACCCACAGATTCTGGTCCTTCATCCACTCAGCCTTGGAGGACATTTTCTCTTGCTTCCTCTTCTGACTCTTTTTGCTTCTTAAACTCCCAAACTTACCTTTTTCCCTCCCTCTCTGTAACGATCCAAAAGGAATCTCTGTTATGGACTGAATTGTGTCCCCCACAGAGTCATATGGTGAAGCCCTAATCCCCCAAGGTGACTGTATTTGAAGACAGAGCCTTGAAGGAGGTAATTAAGATTAAATGAGGTCATCAGGGTGCTACCCTAATCCAATAGGATTAGTGTCCTTATAAGAAGAGGAAGAGACACCAAAGACCTTTCCCCCCAACACCAATGCACAGAGTCAAGGTCAGATGAGGACACAGTGAGAAGGTGGCTATCTACAAGCCAGGAAGAGAGGCCTCCCCAGAGACCAGTCCTGATGGCACCTCGATCTTGGACTTCCAGCCTTCAGAACTGAGAAAATGAACCTCTGTTGTTTAAGCCACCCAGTCTGTGGTATTTGGGGAGTTCACATCTGCAGCATTTTGTAAATGTATGAGACCACTGAACTTTCTTTTCACCCATCATCTGGTAGGACCAGTGTTTGGTCAATGTCATTGTGGAATCTGCTGATTTTCATTGGAGAATTATGAAATATAAAACCTAGAATAGATCATTGAGATCATGTAGTCCGAAGCCCTTGGATTTAAACTTGGGGAAATTGAGGCTCAGGAGGTGAAAGGATTGGCCAAGGTTGTCCAGCTGAGCCAGGCATGGACTCAGGGTCTCTTGACTTCCAGCAGGCTAGTCTTATTTCCACCCTTTTGCTGTCTTTTATACTGACTCACATGGGAAACCTCTGAAAAATGCCAGCTCCGGCAGACCCAGGCAGGCAGCCACCTTTGACCTGACTCCTATTCAGGGGCAATGGCTGTCTTTGGTAGGGCTTAATTTTGATAGTGAGAGGGTTGGGGATATACTCATCATCCCACCCATTTTTTTTTTTTTTAAAGAAAAAAACACATTTTGCATTTGGTAAATAAAATCCAAGTCTATTTCATCCAGCACATTTCCTGGTAAGATTGGGGGCCTCAGAAAAATTTTATCCCATGTTTCTGATTCATCTTCATTTGAACTCATCTATTTTCAGTCTCTAAGTTATTTCCCTGGCCTCAGTCCTCTGAGCTTTCCTCCAATCTCTCCTCCCTCAGAAACCAGGCATTCTATTTGGACAGATGGAAAAGTTCTCTACTAGCAGCCATCACACCTCTCCCACCCCCCTCAAAAAACGAAAGCCAAAAACAACCCTGGAAATTCTTAAGTACCTTTCAAAATGGACAGTGCATGTCAGAGGGCTGCGGAGAATGAGAAGAGTGTTTGGGAGAAGAGAATGGAAATGATTAACGATGCAAAAAATTAGGCCTGGGAAGATCTAAAGTGATTCATCCTGAAAGATGGCCAAGGGGTGATTTTACAATTCTGGCAGAAGAGCGATTGTTTCAAAGCCAGCCTAGGGACCAGTGCCTCCAAGAAGAGAACAGGAGGAAAGGGTGTAAAGGTGCAGCATGCAAGAATTAGGTTAGACTTCAGGAAGGATTTCTCATGATTGAAATTGGTCGCTAACACATTCAAGTGGGTGTGAGGGATTTACAGAAAGGCCCACGGGGTGGTGCTTTGAAGGCAGAGGTTCTGTATCTGGTCCTGCTACTCTTGAGGTATGCAACCTCAGGTAAGATAGTGACCTTGAGACCCTGTGTCTTTAATCTGAAAAAGTAGAGATGATATACTCACCTCACAGCATTTTCAGGTGGATTAGATAATGTATGCCACATTTCTGGCCCCCAGGAGGGGCTCAAAACTGGTGGTGCTTAATGTGATAATATGATGATAATCCTGGTGATTATGGCAAATGATCAGTTCCTGTTCCATTACCCTTATCGTCTCACCAAGGATGAAGCTCTATGCTTGTAAATGATCCTGTAGCCAAGGCAGGGGCCATGGCTACCTGGGCTGCTTAAAAGAGGTATGCTTCTCAGGAACTCCTGGGCAAGGACTCTACTTTTCTCCCTCCCAGGAGAAGATACGACTTCACTATGCTGAAATTATTTCAAGGACAAGAAGAGCCCAATATCTAGAAATGTTTCCTCACAGGGGATTATTACATGCATGAATTCAGTGGTGCATGGTGATGTGGGGCTCTAGTACAAAAGGACTATACAACAGTGGTGCCCCGTTATTCACAGTTTCAGTTACCCATGGTCAACCGCAGTCTGAAAATAGGTGAGTACAGAACAGTAAGATAATTTGAGAGAGACCACATTCACATAACTTTTATTACATTATATTGTTATCATTGTTCTATTTTATCATTAGTTATAGTTGTTAATCTTTTACTCTGCCTAATTTATAAATTACACTTTATCATAGCTATACATAGCTATACCTGTATAGGAAAAAAACACGTATAGGAAAAAACATACTGTATGTGCGGTTCTATACTATGTGCGATTTCAGGCATCCATTGGGAGTCTGGAATGTATCCCGGAGCATAAGGGGGGACTACCGTACAGCTAAAATTAAACGTCTCTGATCAGGGAAGACAATACCTTTGGTGGAGAAATCATGGGGATCTGGAAGTTCCCCACAAGAGGATTTGGGGGACATCTGGGAGATGCTGCCTTGGTTTTTGCTCAATGTGGCTACTTTGCTCTGGCTTTCATTTCTGATTTATTTTAGCAAGTGTCTAGAAATTTTCAGTGGGTGTCAGTGTGTGTGTGAAGTGTCTTCCTGGAAATACACAACCTACCTGGAAAATGCTGTTCCAATTATCTAGGGAGGGCAGTACAAGGTAAAGTTCAAAATCAGTTGTTAAGTGATGTAGGCTGAGTTAGAGAAAGGAGAGATCAGAATAGGTAGAGTAATCATGGGAAGCTTTCTGAATCAGTGGATTCGTCTGAGCCTTACTAGGAGTGGTGATAGTTCTTGGAGAGAAAGAGGTGAAGGTGAGAGGCCATTTGGGTGGGGAGACAGCCTGGACCAATGCTTGAGGCTGGAAATGAACCAATGGTTAGGAATGAGCCTGCAGGTGCCATTTAGGAGAGCAGTAAGCAAGGAGGCCAGGCCAGGAGGTTGGGGGCAGCTTATTGAGTCTTTGGAAGTCATGCCACTGTGGCATTTGAACTTGATATCCTAGGCATTGGGGAACTAGAGGAGGTTTTTTTTTTTTTTTTTAAATTTTTTAAGCCCGAACCCCACCAGCTAGAGGAGGTTTGACAAGGGAATGACATGACAAAATGAGCTATTGGTCAAGACTGTACATGAACTGAATATTTCAGTGCTGTAGCTTCACAGAGCAGAAAATCTACATCCTAGAGAAAAAAATTGGGGGAAAACTTCAATTATAAAAATAATCTGTATTAGTTTTATATTTAGAAAATACAGGAAAGTATAAGAAGAAAAAATTACTCTTAGTCCTACTACTCATAGATACTTTTAAGCATTTGTTATAGTTTTTCTTCCTATTATTTATTTTCTTGTACTTAGTTTTTACATAGATATGCAATTTGTCTATGTAAAATGTACATATTTGACTTTACATATTTTAAAAATGTAAGTGCTTTTGCATTATTATGAAGTCTTTATAAATATAGTATCTAGTATTTCATGATATTCTATTGTAAGATACACTAAATTATCCCCTGGTTGATAGATAATTATTTTTTAAAAAAATTTCTATTTATAATAAATGTGATTTGCATTGCATGTATGTGTGTATCTGTATTTAGATTTATTTGTTTTGAAATATTCTCCAGTGTAGGAATACTGCATCAAAGTGTATGAATAAATTAAAGAATTAAAAAATTTTGAAAAATATTGCAAAATTGCTTTCCAAAAGAGTAGTACCATTTTACATGTCTATTAACAGTGTTTGATCATGTTTATTTAACTACTTCTTATTTGTACTGTATATTTTAAATTAAAGAGAACTATCTTCACTAAATTGAAAGGTATATTTTAGTTTCCATCTCTTTGATTACTTGTGCAGCTGAATATTTTTCCATATATTTGTATGTGATTTGCATTTCTTTTATGAATTGCTCACTAATGTCTTTTGACCAATTATTGATATTAGAATTATGGTATTTTCTTATTATGGAGTGAGCTGTTTATATAATAATATTTTTGATAGCTATTTTTCCTGATTATAAGATTTTTTTCAGAAAAATCAGAAAACGAAGATACATTTTAAAAGAGAAAGTCAGTATCAGCCATAATCCAACCACCAAGAGATAACCACTATTGATGTTGTGATGAATATTCTTTCAGATTTTTTTCCTAATCATATGTATGCATCTAAATAGGGACATATGTCAAAAATGAGAAAAATAAGGCCATTATTTTCATACTATTTTGTAACTGCTTTGTTTCATAGATTAGATTGTGGACTTCTTTTCCATGCCAATGAATGTAACATAGACCTATATTATCATCTTTACTATGTGGGTAATATTTCATTGGACAGATATACCTAGTTTATTTGATCAATTCCCATATCAATTCATAGATTGAAATGTTTTCATTTTTTTCTACAGTGAATATATTATAGTTGTAACTATATGCCATTGTCCTCCTATTTACTAAGGAAAACTTCCGAGAAGTGGAATTGCTGGGTCATAGGGTGAACATATTTAATGTTTTGGTGTGTATCACCAAACTGTTCCCTATGAAGTGCTAAGAATTCTCACTTCTGTCTGCCAGAGTGTTTTCCCTACTATATCACCAATGCTGGGTATTGCTATTCTTTTACAATTTTGCCAATCTAATAGATGAAAATAAGTTTCTTATTTTGATTTATATTTATTTGATGATTGGAGAGAATGAGAGACTTTTAATTTACCAATTACTGTGCCTATTTTGTATTTCCTTGTCTGTATGTGGTCCAATTTTCCCTTGGGTTGTTTATACTGTGATATTTATCTTTTTATATGATCTCCATGTATATTTTTATAGTCAGTTCTATCAGTTTTTATCTCTATAAATCCTTTAATTTTTCTGATTTTCTGATTAGAAGATCTGAGGGGATAGTTTTTGAATTAAGGTTTTCAAATATGGGGAGAACATGGATTAGTTGAAAGAAGGAGGATGGCTGATGACTTGGAGAAAATGGTAGAAACAGTCGTGCTGTCCACAGAGCACAGCAGAAGGTTAGTTCGAGTCTTTCCCAATTTTTTTTTTTTTAAGTAGCACCTCCATTCTCCTGGGAAATGGACATGAAAATCATCTTTTCTTCATTCCGTATATTTAATGGGTCAACAATTCTTTCAGTTTCTTTCTTTGAAACATATCTTGGATTTGAACTTTCTTCTCTATGTTTTCCAACATCATCTGGGTCTGGATTACTGCCACATTTGTGTGTGTGTGTGTGTGTGTGTGTGTGTGTGTGTTTGTGTGTGTACATACAGTTCTGGGAGGGCAGATCTTTGGCAACCTTACTGACTGCTGTATCCAAGCACCCAAAACGGATACTGAAACAGAGCAAGTGCTCAATTGATATCTTTTATTATAAAATGAATAGATGGATTAGTAGAATAGGATGGGTGGTATGGCTGCCTTGCCCATCAGCGTCTGCACTCTCAGGGAGAGGTGGTCTGTTTGTCTTCTATCCATCTGGCCAGCCCTCCTTTCTTTATTCATGGGTGTCTGAAATCCCTTGTGAAAAGGGGCATGTTAAGAAAATGAATTATTTGCAGTATTAGCTAGGACTCATAGAAACTGACTTGAATTAGATCAAATAAAACTTATTTTTATGGATATAGCTTGTTTTCATGGAAACCACAGGCAGAGATACAGCTGGACTCTAGGAAGGGGCTAGAATGAAGATAATGAGACTTCAGTCTCTGCACTTTTTGCCCTTTCTGAATGTCTGCTTTTGTCTATCATTTTTTTATTAATCCTGAAGACCAGTTTTCTCTTCTTCTTGGATCAGAGGGATGCCAGAATATAGCCCCACCTAACTCCTGAATTTGTATCTACTGCATTGAAGAGACTAGCCCAGACTGAATTAGAATCTATCAGGCCCACTTCCAAATTCCCCAAAGAAAGGGTTCAAGCAACTGTGACTAAGGGGCAGGATCACATATAAGCATAGGTCATGGGGGATGGTGGGCTGAGAAATTAAGGGGGCTTTGGGGAGCTTTGCAGACACCATGAATGGGGCTACAGTTACTATCATCAGCCCAGCCTTCAGCTGAGGGGAACAGGCTGTCTTTACCAGCACAGCTCTATCACGTTTTCTCTCTTGGAATATCCTGTCTGGGCTCAATTCATTTTGGTCAAGGATGTTGGAATAATATGCAAAAGAGGGTAAATGTTTGCAAGACTAATGGAATTCCAAGAAACTTGGGCTATATGGGGAAGTTTGGAACTGATTCTAACACGTGAGCTTTGGAATTAGTGACAATTTTTAAGTACATAGCTCTCTTCATTCTGTTTACCTTAGTTATTCTCCCTCCAGCTAGGATTGCCAGATTTAACTGGTGTCTAGAGTTATGAATATCCCATGTAAGGTTTAGTACATACTTATACTAAAAAATTATTAATTGTCTGAAATTATAATTTAACTGTATGTCCAGTATTTTTTCTGGCAACCTTACCCCCAATACCATTCATTATAAATGGAGAGGAAGGTTGAATAAATTGAAGTAAACTAATCATATTTTTTTAGATTCTAGTGTTTTGGTACCTCCCCATTAAATTAGAGTGCTTGGGGGCATTAACTTATAAATCATTTATTGCCTTGTTGCATATTCCTGGAAGGAAGGGGTGAGGGTAATGTGAAAAAGGGGGTAATAATTAGAACTAGAGCTAAACATTTCAGTGTTCCCCTTTCTACCTAAAAACTAAACAAACCAACCTTGAGAAACCTCACTCATTTGTGTCTAGAATTTTTTTTTAAATTTTTTTTTTATTTCAGGAAATAATGGGGGTACGGACATTTTGGTTACGTTATGACTTTGCCACATCCCAACCATGATTTGAGACGTGCCCTTTCTCCTCTACAATGCTCACATGTCCATTAGTTGTGAGTTTACCCACCCCAACCCCCCTACCCCCAAAAGTATTACTACTGTGTGAGCACCTTAATGTTGATCAGTCAGTGCCAGTTCGATGGCGAGTACATGTGGTGCCTATTCTTCCATTCTTGTGATACCTCACTTCAGAGGATGGGCTAGAATTTTAACTTCAGAGATTTATTCCTCTGACTAAAATTTTCTGCATCCTGGTAAGGTAAACATGTTCCTAGAAAGAACAGCAAAAAGTCTCATCAGGTATTTCACGCCTCATCACAGTCTTCCTATGAATAAATTGTATAGCTTCAATTGCTTTCTCCCCTACTCACAACCCAGTCAAAATGAATTGTTTTCCCTTCTACACTTCCATAGGTTCCTTTATTCATTCTACGAACCTTTACTGAACACCTACTATGTCCCAGGCATTTTGCTAGACACTAAGTAGACAATATGCCCAAAGACATCCCTGCCCTCAGCTACCACAGATCTCAGCACTATACGTTATGGGCACTCTCTGCCTACCTGTAGGCCAGGGACTCCTTGAAGTGGAGACCATGATTTACCAACCTCTGTAACCTTGGCTTCCAGCATAGCACTTCACAAAATTGCCAAGTTGATATCTGGTCCTTGAAGAGTTCAAGAGGAAGAGGTTCCAGAAATTGTGGCTGGGTGGGCTGAAGATACTTTGACCCCATTCATGATTCCTTGATAGGCTGACCCTTTCCAGGGAGTTGGCTGCCAATCAATCCCACATCTCAGCCCATAGTCCCTCTGACATGTTCAGAGCGGGATGTTCAGGACAATGCTGAATTTTCTTGCTCATAGGTAGACTAGTGCTGGGGACAACAAAGTGTGTGTTTATATGTGTGAAGTGGGAGGTATATGGAAGTGAAGTGAAGAGTCTCCAGGGAGGAAAAAGCTATTACTTTTAATGCAAGGTTTGGACTGCTGTTTTCTATAACCCAGAAGCTGTCCCAGGAAGTATCTGGGGACTCAGATAGGGCTTGGAGTGGCATTCTGCCAAGTGTTACATTTGATATAATGCAGGAAAAGGCAATCCACCTTTTCTGAAGGTGTTGATGGCCTCTCTGATTTCCGAGGAGAGTTCTGTACACTCCTGACAGTTTGGCTCCTTCCCTCTGAGAGCTCTCTTCTCCACCAAAGCACCATAAACTTACAGAGCTGAAGGGTACTTTGGACAACAGAAAGACTACCCCTTTTATTCGGCTGATCAGGGTAAAATTGTTTAGAGAGGTGAAGTTACTTGCCTGAGGCCATATAGAAAATTAATCTTTTGATTTCCATTTCACTACTTTATCATCACCAGCAATGATTTATAAACTGTTAAATTATTTTTTGCAACACAATCCTTTTTTTTCAATTCAGTCATATGAGGAATACATACACATTCATATACATAAATACCTACATGTACACATGCATGCACACGCATGCAGATAAGGACAGAGTGGCTCTGACCAAAGTAGAAAGGTGGTTTTCCTTTCACTTTCTTTGGTGCACCCCCACAGAACCATGACCATGGGGCACAGGGGGACCCAGTTGGATACCACCTCACTATTCCAAGTTGTATTCTCTGACCCTGAAACTTTTTCTGCAAGAAATAGAATAGATTTCTAGCCAACATCAATCTAAACAGTGAGAGTATGCTAGGCTTGCTCCATTTTGTCTCTAATGCGACTCAGAAATCTGGTGCGGGGGAGAAATTACAGACAGCCAGGAAGATGTCTAATACAGTTTGGAACCAAGAGGGTGATGGGAAAACTGTCATTCCCCCAGCCTAGTTGCAGGATGGAGGGAGCTCGATCAGCGTCTCTGCACCCACTCACTGCTTTTCAGCAGGAACACAATCTAGTTTCCTTCCTCTGTGTTTTGTGTTTTTACACACAGATTTATTAAAGATAGAATCATCAAGTACATTTTAACATAAAGATTTTCCCCCAAAGGTAAATACCAAATGCAACTATTTCTACCACTTGTTAGTGATAAAGATCATGGAGGGAGACAAGACACAAGACACTCGCAATGATGGAAGCTTTTAGAGTAACTTTCCCATGAGTGCAGGACACAGCACTATTTATTGGACGATTACATCTCTGGACAGACTCCTTTATCATTCACAGACTCAAGCAGAAACTTCACCTCTTCTTCATAATTCCCAAGATCCTGTCTAACCCAACAAAGATGGCCACTCCTCTTGACTTCAGACATTCAACTTTTTAGTCTTTTAAGAAGTAAGTTACTAACATGTAGATGATTATCAGTGTAATAGAATCAGAGAGAGGGGGAAAGACACTCTTTGGAAGGCATTGTTTATGTCCTCCCCAGGCTCTAAGCCTTTCTTATCAAGCTAACAGATGGGCTCATCTTGCTTTTCAGCCTTCCCTCGGGATTGGTAGCTGAAGGATTTTTATGATTATAAAAGATATTTACATGTTTAAAAGGAATGAACCTTCAGCTAAAATGCAAAGACCACTGAGGCATAAGCATAGCAAAGCTCTTCAGTCTGTGATGGAGAGCTACCAAGGCCATCCAAGGCATTTTTGCATTTAGATTTTTCCTTTGTCCTTGAGGTTTTTCTTGGCTGATGCCATGAATTTTTAGGCAATCACTTTTAAAATAAAAACAACCACCTTTTAAATAAACAAAACCCTAATCCTAAGGCAAGAACAATTGTCTACCACCAGGGATTTTTTTTTTCCCCTGTAAGATCTCTGCTCTATAGTGGTCTTGTATCTTGTTGACTTAGGGCAGTTTTCCTCTAACATATGATACATATTCGTAGTTCTAACCTCATGGCCAAACATGGTGGAAATATTTCTGCAAATGTTGCTTGAATCACAGAGGAGTGGTTAATTTTTATTTTCTGAGTAACAAAAAGAGAGTATTTTATTGCAAGCAAAGAAAGTCTAGTAACAGCAAATTCTACTTTATTTAGCATCATTAGAACTTGTGCAATGAATAATTAAATAGAAACATCCTGAAGATGAGTCTATTCAATTGCAAGTGTTCAGTAATTGGGTTCCTTCTTGAGCCTACAACCTTTATCTGTACTGGGAGGCTGTGTTCTACTTAACCCACTGCAATCTGTCCATGTGAGCATTCAGAATTTTGCATTCCTGTTGGTCACTGATATGAACAGTACCTCTGGATGTATTGAGGTACTCGGTGATTTCTGTCTACGCATTCCAGCTGAACCATGTACATTCTTTGAGAGTTGGTAAGTTCTGTCACCTTCCTGTGTGACCACTGAAATAAATGCTCCCACTCTGACCCTCCACAGACTTCTGCACTGGGGGTGACAGAATTCCAAGTTTATATTGTGGCAGAAGAAAGTCCAGTTCTTGGTCCAACCTTTCGTGACTTAGTTTCACTTTTCCCACCTTCCTCTCTGAAGTGGTTGCTTTTTCTCTATTCTCATTTTCATCCCAAATCCAGGGGCTAGGTGCAGGAAGTGTCTCCTGCTAGTGCAGAAAAACATTAATATAGCAGACCTGAGACTGCTATCCTTACAAAGTCTTGCTTGCAAGGTTGACTCTTGGCTGATGTCTGGGAACTTGGATTTTGGGAGGGTTCCCACCATTCCCTGATTTCCTCACTGTGCCTGAACTGTTCGTGCAAACAATGTGGTTTATGCTGCATACTTGCTTTCCCTCTGGGAATCTGGAATTTTGGTCCGTGGCAAGTACAGGGTTCCTACTTATACAAGCAGCCCCTAATAAGAACTCTGGGCACTGAATCTCTAGTGAGCTTACCTGGTAGATTTCGAGGCAGGGGGAATCTTCCCCTTTCCCCCAAAAGTTTGCTGAAAGATCAACTCACAATTAAGGCAGATTAATAAGAGAAAGAGGTTTACTTACTGTGCATATGGTGAGAATCACAGACTGATTACCTAATATCTCAATGGGATCCAGAAATTTATATACCCTCATTTTAGAGGGTATATAAATATAGGTATTTAGGTTGGTGCAAAAGTAATTGCTGTTTTAGCATTGTTGAAATTTGCCATTTGATATTGGAATACATTCTTAAATAAATGTGAATATGTTATACATCATTTTAATGCACATTTCTTGCTTTAAATTTTTTTGCTAATGGCTTATTACTTGCTTTTTATTTTATATTCATTTTAGACTATGGAAATGATGTTAGACAAAAAGCAAATTTGAGCGATTTTCTTATTTGAGTTCAAAATGAGTCATAAAGCAGTGGAGACAACTCACAATATCAACAACACATTTGGCCTAGGAACTGCTAATGAACATACAGTGAAGTGGTGGTTCAAGAAGTTTTGCAAAGGAGATGAGAGCCTCGAAGATGAGGAGCACAGTAGCTGGCCATCGGTAGTTAAGAACAACCAATTGAGAGCAATCATGAAGCTGATCCTCTCAAAACTACATGAGAAATTGCTGAAGAACTCAAGGTCAACCATTCCATGGTCATTCAGAATTTGAAGCAAATTGAAAAGGTGAAAAAGCTTGATAAGTGGGTGCCTCATGAGCTGACAGAAAATCCAAAAAAATTGTCGTTTTGAAGCATTGTCTTCTCTTGTACATGACAATGAACCATTTCTTGATCGGATTGTGACATGCAATGAAAAGTAGATTTTATATGACAACGACCGGTGATGACCAGCTCAGTGGTTGGACCGAGAAGAAGCTCCAAAGCACTTCCCAAAGCCAAACTTGCACCCAAAAAAGGTCATGGTCACTGTTTGGTGGTCTGCTGCCAGTCTGATCCACTATAGCTTTCTGAATCCTGGCAAAACCATTACATCTGAGAAGTAAGCTCAGCAAATTGATGAGATGCACCAAAAACTGCAACAGCTGCAGCCTGCATTGGTCAACACAAAGGGCCCAATTCTTCTCCACAACATCGCCTGACTGCATGTCGCACAACCAACGCTTTAAAAGTTGAACGAATTGGGCTACGAAGTTTTGCCTCATCCTCCATATTCACCTGACTTCTCTCCAACCAGCTACCACTTCTTCAAGCATCTGACAACTTTGTGCAGGGAAAACGCTTCCACAAGCAGGAGGATGCAGAAAATGCTTTCCAAGAGTTCATGGAATCCTGAAGCACAGATTTTTGTGCTATAGGAATACACAAACTTATTTCTCATTGGCAACAATGTGTTGATTGTAATGGTTCCTATTTTGATTAATAAAGATGTGTTTGAGCCTAGTTATAATGATTTAAAATTCAGTCTAAAACTGCAATTACTTTTGCACCAACCTACTAATTCTGTTTGGGGGCAATAAATAGTTGCTAGGGAGAATGAATGGATGGAGGAAAACAGATTGACTTGTAAATAATTCTCTTTATAAATTAAATTAACCTGAGAGACAGGTACTGTATTTAAAATGATTTGGACCAGGTGTGGTTGCATTCTTGATCTTTCTTGCAATATATTAAGATAACAGGAAAGGGAAGTCAATTGTTCTTTTTGATGGGACGTTTGGCTTATGCAGATAAACAGAAAGCCCCTTCCAAAGTCTGCTGATCTTTAAGGGCCTTTGTTTCAAAATACTCTTTATACCAAGGAGTCATGTTTTGGGGTGAAAGTTCCAGAGCTCCTTTATAGACAACACTTCACATGTGTTGTCACAATTTTATGATGGAGGGATTCAGCACCTCCTATGTGACTCTGCTGGGAAAGGACTCTTAGAAGCTTGCTCCTAGTTTCCTCTCGCCTTTGCCCCACATGCTTTTTCCCTTTGCTGATTTCGATTTGTATTTTGTCACCACAGTACATTTTGACTGTGAGGATAACTGTATGCTGACTCTTGTGATCAAACCTGGGGTGATTTTGGGTACCTCCCTTACTGGACATACTGCTCTCGCAGCTTGGGGCTCCAGACTGTCCAGCTGGGCATCTGTCCATGGATTGCTAATCCTCTGAGAAATGCAAGGTCTCACTGCAGGTTGTGTGGCAGCAGCATTGCCCTCATTTCATGTCTTCTTTCATTTGTAATTGAGGTGTAACTTTCATTAGTAAAATGTTCAGATCCCCTTGTTTAACTTTTGTGCTGTATCTTTATACAAAGCAGCTCCTGGCCTGGTGTGGTGGCTTGTGCTAGGTAACCCTAGCACTCTGGGAGGCCGAGGAAGGAGGATTTCTCAAGTTCAGTAGTTTGAGACAGCCTGAGCAAGAGTGAGACCCCCATCTCTACTAAAAATAGAAAAAATTAGCTGGCCATGGCGGTGCGCACCTGTAGTCCCAGCTACTTGGGAGGCTGAGGTAGGAGGATTGCTTGAACCCAGGACTTTGAGGTTGCTGTGAGCTAGGCTGATGCCACGGCACTCTAGCCTGGTCAACAGAGCGACAGTCTGTCTCAAAAATAAATAAATAAGTAAATAAATAAAAACACAAACAAAAAAAAAACCAAAAAAATACCCCAAAACCCCAAAAAACCAAAAAAACCCAAAAAGCAGCTCCTGTTGGGCAGGTATTGAGGAAGCTGATGTATGAAAGCTAAATCCTGAGGTCTGTAGCTGGAGCTACAGTAGAGGCCTGTATGAGGTACATTTGCAATAGGTTGGAAGAGTCCCTGTAATGGTTCATATTATGTGTCAACTTGACTGGGCCACAGGGCGCCCAGTTACTTGGTCAGACATTATTCTGGGTGTGTCTGTGAGGGCGTTTCTGGAGGAGATGAACATTTGAATGGGTAGTCTGACTGGGCCTCCTTCTATTAGTTGAAGACCTGAATAGAACAAAAGGTTGACCCTCCAGTGAGTCAACCAGTGAGAGAACTCCTCCTGCCTGACTGCTTTGAGCTGAAACATTGGCCTTTTTCTGCATTTGGATTCAAACTAAAACATCAGTTATTCTTGGGTCTTGAGGCTGCTGGTCTTCAGATTGGAACTATACTATTGGCTGTCCTGGTTCTCAGGCTTGTCGACTTGAGCCGGAACTACACCATCAGCTCTTCTAGGTCTCCAGCTTTGTGCACTGTACACTTTGGGACTTACTGGTCTCCATAATCACCTGAGCCATGGCCAGAGCGGGGCAACCATGCAGGAGATGTGGTTTTTCTCTTTGCAGGGTTCAGAGTAAATTTGTCTACTGGGGCACAGGTGCCTCCAAAATTAAATCTGCTCATGATTCTAAATTCTCAGCCACAGCTGCTTTTCCCTCTCTAGGCCCCCAAATACAGATCATTTTCTTACAAATAAGATGAAAATTTTTTCCTTTTTACTATGTGTCTCCATCCTCTTCCCTAAAGCTTGTTTCTTTTTTTCAATCCTCTTTTTTCTCCCCTCTTTTTGAATTCATAAATATATTTAGGAGTTCGACTGCTGTTCCCAAGTGTCTTTATGCCCAAGGTCATGATTCTTGGTCCTTATGATTTCCCCTTTATTATTTTCCTCCTTTCCTTTAAACAAGGACCTATAATCCCTATAACCCTGGCCCTTGTTTATTTTCTGTAAATGTTGGCAGAATGCTTCAGCTATCTTTGGTGAAGACACATTGGGAGACAACGGGCTCATGAGTGTTGTTCAATGTGTTCTAAAGGCAAATGTTTGAGGCGGGAAAATTTGAATGGTGGTATGGATTTGGGGTCCAGCTCATACATTATGGCAATACTACCCTCTGGGAAGGCTCATGCCTGCCTTTCTGTCTGCTTCTTCCTTAGTCCACTCCCTGTGTTTTCCCTTCCATACATTTATTTACACTTTTCTCTGGTTCTCAAGCCCTAGGGTGTGTGTAAATGGGAAGCTGGCCGAAATGCAGACTTCTAGGTACACCCTAAGGAATTCTGATTCAGTAGCTATGAGATGTGGCCTATTGATGGGCACTTCTAAGAAGACCCCAGGTGATTCTGGAGTGCCTGTCTGAGGGCCACACTACCTGAGCTCCCTGCCTCCCAGTCCTTTTACAAGCAAGTCTAGCCAGTGACTTGGCACGGGAATGAAGAGATTGAGCCACGGGTGGTAGGTAAGCCTTGAGTTGTGGAAAATCAGGGTGATTCCTCTGGATTCCTTTTGATTTTGAGAAATCAGCTGAACAATGCACATGATATTCCTGGGGCTTATGTGGATTCATTCATTTGTTCGACTACTGTCTCCTGAGAACCAGGATTGAAGCAAAGAATTAGAAGGCCTTGTCTTGAAGACTGTTGTTAGGTTAAAGAGAAGGGCAACGTGAACTCTAATTTAATCTCACTCTGGGTGAAGACATAAAATACATAGACATTAAAAGTAGTTAAGCAATAATTCAAGGCTCTCTGTTGGTAGGACCAGATGAGAAAACATTTGAAATTGATGAAAAATGACATAGAAACCCCAAGAAAGGAGAACAGTATGAACTACATGTAGCAAGGGAGTAAGGATTGAGAGAAGCCAAGTTTTTCATTGCTGTTGATTTAATGTGGGATATTTTTTAACAGAGAGACATCAAACTTCTCTGGCATCAGAATCAATGAGTCAGACATCTCATGTGCCTAGGGCACTCTGCGGCTATCCTCTGTGGCATTTGCTTTGTCAGGAACTCCACTACTGGAAATCCTTGGCATACAAAAAAATTCATCACCTCATGAAGGCTTTAAATAATTAGCTCAGGAGAAAAAGAATGTAGCCAAAAGAAAGTTTTTATTACAACATTGGCTCTTGATGCTTCCTGGAATGATTGAGCAAGAGGCCAGAAAGGGACTTTAGTGTTTATCATTCAAGTTTCATTCAAGTCCCCCTTCAGTAGTTTTCTTTTTCAGAATCACAGTTTCCTAACTCTCATTACATGTTCATTTATCTGTGTTAACATGGGTTTTATTTTTTTAAATTTCAAAATATTAAGGGAGTGCAGGTGTTTTTGTTACATGGATACCTTGTATAATGTTTAAGTAAGGGCTTTTGTTGTGCTTGTCACCAGGATAGTGTTCATTGTACCCAATAGATAAGTTTTTATCCTGCACTCCCCTCCTCATTCTCCCCCTTCTTGGTTTCTCACTTTGTGCTCATGTGTATCATCATTTAACTCCCACTTATTAGTGAGAACATATGGTGTTTGGTTTTCCATTCCTGAGATAAATCACTTAGGATAGTGGTCTCCAGTTTCATCCAAGTTGCTGCAAATGACACTATTTTATTCCTTTTTTTATGGCTGAGTGGTATTCCATGGTGTATATATACCACATTTTCTTTAGCCATTTATGAATTGATGGGCACTTAAGTTGATTCCACATCTTTGCAATTGTGGATTGTGCTGCAATAAACTTTCGAGTGCAGGTGTCTTTTTTATAAAATGACTTCTTTTCCTTTGGGTATATAACCAGCAGTGGGATTGCTGGATTGAATGGTAGCTCTACATTTATTTCTTTGAAGAATCTCCATACTGTTCTCCATAGAGCTTGTACTAATTTGCAGTCCCATCAACAGTGTATAAGTTATAAGTGTTCATTTCTTTCTACATCCATGCCAGCATCTATTGTTTTTTGACTCTTTAATAATGGCCATTATGATACAGGTAAAGTGGTATCTCATTGTAGTTTTTTTTTTTTTTCCATGAAGTAACATAGCATCATTGTAGTTTTACTCTGCCTTTCCCTGATGATTAGTGATGTTGAACATTTTTTTTCATATGTTTGTTGGCCACTCGTCTATCTTCTTTCTAACAACTTCAGCTCATGTCTTTTGCCCACTTTTTGATGGAGTTCTTTGTTTTTTTCTTGCTGATTTGTTTGAGTTCTTTGTAGATTCTGGATATTAGCCCTTTGTTAGATGTATATTTTGTGAATATTTTCTCCCATCTGTAGATTGTCTATTCACTCTGTTGATTATTTCCCTTGCTGTGCAAAGAGCTTTTAATTTAATTAAGTCTGATTTATTTGTTTTTGTTGTTGCTATATTTGCCTTTGGGGTCTTAGTCATAAATTCTTTACCTAGCCCATATCTAGAAGAGATTTTTCCTACATTTTCTTCTAGAATTTTTATGGTTTGATGCCTTACATACAAGTCTTTTATTCATCTTGAATTAATTTTTGTATATGGTGAGAGAGAGAGGGGTCCCATTTCATTCTTCTGCATGTGGCTATCCAGTTTTCCCTCCACCATTTATTGAATAGGGCTTCCTTTTCCCAGTGTATGTTGTTGTCTGCTTTGTTGAAGATCAGTTAGTTGTAATAGATGGTTTTATTTCTGGGTTCTCTATTATGTTCCACTGGTCTATGTCTCTATTTTTATACCAATACCATGCTATTTTGGTTACTGTAGCCTTGTAGTATAATTTGAAGTCAGGTAATATGATGCCTACTGATTTGTTCTTTTTGCTTAAGATTGCTTTGTGTATGGGGTTCTTTTCTGGTTCCAAATGAAGTTTAGGATTAATTTTTTCTTGCTCTGTGAAATATGATGCTGTTATTTTGATGCTGATTGCATCGAATCTATAAATCACTCTGGGTAGTATGGACATTTTAATGATGTTGATTCTACCAATCCATAAGCAAAGAATTTTGTTTTCATTTGTTTGTGTCATCTGTGATGTCTTTCATCAGTGTTTTGTAGTTCTCCTTGTAGAAATCTTTTACCTCTTTGG
This sequence comes from Propithecus coquereli, assembly GCF_000956105.1. Classification (NCBI taxonomy): domain Eukaryota; kingdom Metazoa; phylum Chordata; class Mammalia; order Primates; family Indriidae; genus Propithecus; species Propithecus coquereli. The sequence goes on from NW_012149941.1 coordinate 1,605,411, forward strand.
TTAAATATATTCCTGGATATTTTATTTTCTTTGTAGCTATTGTGAATGGTATTGAGTCCTTGATTTGACTCTCAGCTTGACTGTTATTAGTATATAGAAATGCTACTGATTTGTGTACATTGGATTTTGTAACTTTACTGAATTTATCAATTCCAGGAGTCTTCTGGTGGAGTCTCTGCTTAATTTCACTTCTAGTCTCTGCTCATTGGTAGAAATGGAAAATAAAAATGAATGATGAGGCCACTAGTTTGCATGAAACCATGTGACATTCTAGATATGAATCATAAGAATTATTTACTTGAATTTTTTTCCTTTCTGAGGTCCTATCACTATTTATATAATATTCATTTTATTTCAAGCTTTTGATAGTTGACTGAAATACAACTCAAGCTATCTAAATCTTTAAAAGGCATTTATTGGCTCTTACAATTGTAAAATCTAGAATTCACAGTTTCAGGCATAGCTGTGTCCAGGTGCTCAAATGGAATCACTGGACATTCATGTTCCTCTATCTCTCAGTCCTGATTTTCACTGTGTTGTTTTATTCCCAAGCACAATGCCCCACAGGGGGACATTATGGTTTACAGGCCACCAGCTTAGCAACCCCAGTGAAAATACCATTTCCTAATGGATTCAGCACAGATTTCAGGTGGCTGTCAGTGGCTCTGCTTGGGCTATGTGCCTATCCGTGGAGAATTTCTTGCTATGACTGACCTATCTTCTGTTACATGTTCACCTTTGGAACTATGGTAGAATTAGGTTCATAATTTAAAATAGGGGTGGGATGTTGTTATCAGAAGAAAGCAGAATGGATGCTGGGACGGGAAAATAGGCATTCACTTCATGGTCCTAGCTGCAACAGGTAGTATGATATGGTAAAAGAGCACTGTTCTTCATGTCAAAAGAGTGAGGAATGAGTACTTTGTATTTTGTAAATTACTAAGAAGCTACTTTGCATTCTTAAATGCCAGTGTCCTCACTTGTGGAATGGAGATAATATTCCTTGCTCCACTTAATGTACATGGATGTTGGGAAGATAAATTTTGATCAAGGATATGTGAGAAATTTGTGTATCTTAGAGTACAGAACAAATATTTTATAATTCACAATCACTGATTCTGCTATCAACCAATTAAAATTCAGGGGTCTAGATGAGAAATTACTTCTAGATCAGAGGCTTTGAGTTGTGAAAATTATAGCTATAGAGAACCTATTATAAAGGACACTGAAATAGAATTTACTAGGGCTTTAAACTAGGGATATAAAGCAGGTCCTGTATAGTAGGAAATAGGAGGAAATAGAAGAAAGCTTTTTCAAAATCTTTCTTCAATGTATCCATTTTAATTTCTCTTTCATTTGGGACCAGTTATTTACCTGTCCTTCCCTTTGGCTCAGGGTTGCTTAATTCCTGCCTTGGAAGAACATATATAAGTAGATAATACCAGAGGAGCAAAAGATTCTGTTAGTATCTAGTTCAATTGAAAGTACTCTAGATCTTTTGCATTAGACTGAGTGCTCCAAGAAGAAGAAACCAAGATGGGATTTTTTTAGGAGAAGCAACTGGGAGAAAAAAATGGGGAGGGAGGCAGGGGAGACTGGGAGAGCTGTCAGACTGCAATGCAAGTCAGACTCCTAGTGACGTAAAGAGGGAACGAAGGCTTGGTGGGAGCATCACAGACTGATATGCAGTCAGAAGAAAGCTCAGCAAGGCTGTTGGGGCGTCTTGTGTCTCTAGGAGTGGACCTGCTGTAGTATCCCCACACTGTCAGGCACTGGTTGGCAGAAGTCCATGGGAAACTTGGTGGATTTCATCAGTGGCTCTTGGTGAACTATGTTCCCCATAGTCAGAGATGTGCAAGGTACATTGGTATGGTCACCACATATTTTGTTCATTTTTTTCACTTGTTTATTTAGTAGGTACATATCGAGCACCTAATATGTGTCGGCATTACTATGGGAACTGGAGATGTAGTAATAGATAAGATAGACAAGGTACCTGCCTTCATGAAGTTTACATTCTAGTGGTCTGATTACCAACTTTTCAATTGGCTCTCCTGGGTTTTATATTCATCTCTCATAGATTTTTAAATTGTCTCCTCTCTCATTTCTCTGTCCTCCTAACCCCATATTCTCTATGGCTTTACTCTTAAACTCCATGGTCAGTTTTAGCAAACTAGTCCCTAGTTTGGCCTTAGGGATCAAGACTATAACCAGAGAAACCCTAAGGTTGGATTAAGGTTTAGGATTAATTCAGAGGAAGGTCGAAGCCCTCCATCCATCTGTAGGTCCTGTCTGGAAAATTTTTGTTAGCAAGATTATCTCATCACATTTGGAAAGAGTTGGAGGTCCTTGCACTAACATAAAAAGCCCTATTTCATCTTGTTCCCTTCACTCACCATGCTGCAGCAACCCTGAATTTGTCTCTGTTCCTTGGACGTACCAAGCTCCTTCTCCTCTTAGGGTGTTTTATCTGTCTGGAATGCTTTTAGTTTGGTTGGAAGATTTTTGTTTCCAGACCCCATCTTAAATATTACCTTTTCAGAAAGGCCTTTCCTGATCATCCATTCTAAAGTAGTCACTTCTTTCCTTCATGTCATTTTATTCTAATTCTCTGCATAATCATTATCAGAATCTGGCATAGTATCATATATTTTTTCTTTTGTTTTTCAGTGTCTTTGTCCACAACTAGCATGTGAGCTCTAAAAGATCAGTAGAGCTATTATCTATCTTGCTGACCACTGTATATTGAACGAATGAAGGGAAATGGGTGGATGAGAGTTCAACAGCTTCAGGACCATGGAAAGCTCCCACCAACCCTTTGGCATCCCAAACTTGCATGAAAAGTATTCAATTTCTGACTTGTCACCAGAGGGCAGAGGCTATCTGAGAAGTTGAGATCTTCAGGTATCCTACTTGGGTAGGATGGCTCAAACATAGCAGCTGCCATATTTTTTTCCTGCCTGGGTCTGCCTCGTCACTTACCGTTAAACCACATTGAGATTTCCCTTATCAAGTCTGGCCACATCTCTTGAGAATACTACCTGAATCCTAACTTTTTCTTTCTCTCTGTTTTGTGCCAAGGCACCTTTCTTTTCCTTAAGGTAGCTACTAGTTATAGAATACCACCTATGTGCCAGGAATTGGTCTTAGTGTTGATTCAGAATTGAATAAACAGGGCCCTTACTCTTGAGGGGTTTGCTGCCCTCTCAGGGATGATGCTATGAAAGAAAAATGAAAGAAAGGGTGAAATCAGGTACAGGGTAGTTAGAATATATGTGAGGTAGGAAGTAGAAAAAAATGAAGCTGGTTTGATAGGATAAGTTTGGATTACATGTTAAAAGGTCTGAATGCCATACAAATGATTTTGGATTTTATTCTGTAATAGCAGACAGGTTTAGAAAGGGTTTTGAGCAGGAGAGACACAATTTTAAGTGATGCTTTGGGAATATTTTCGTGCTGCCTGAGTTGAAGGAGATAATGGACTAAAAAGGCTTTTAGAACAAAACTACCATCCTATGGTAAGGGGTGGTTGTCATTCTCATTGTTGTAAGTAAAACCCCTCTTAGGGGTTTAGTGGAAATACCTATTTGGATAAGTTCAATTAAAAAATAGCCTTTCCCTCCAACACAAGTGATAGATGTTTGTAGTAGAAAAAAATACAGAGGTGCAATAAGGAAAAAAATCACCTCAATCCCATCACTCAAAGATAACTATAGTTAGACGTGCACATGTATGTGAGTTTTTGCAGAGAGCTATTCTGCATGTATATTTTGTACATATCTGTACATATGCTTTTTTGCTTTATCGTGAACATCACTTTACATGATATCAATAAAAATATATCTACCTCATTATTATAATGGCTTTACACTACCATTGGACTGATGTACTCCAATGTAAGGGTAACACAGGTCTATTGTAAGATTTATTCCTTGTTTGGTAAGAGAACTCCAGGGCTAAATGGGGAAGGGTCTATGGACTGTACACTTTGGGCAAGGGGAGAATTTTGAAGATTTTCTAGGAGAGGAATGACATGGCTGGATACCAGCTTGACACAAAATTTTAAACTCTGTGAAACTTTTCAAAGAGCTTGTAGCCTGTTGGCTTGAGATAGGGCTGGAGGGTGACCCTTGGGGTTTTCCCTGCATTCAGGGAACTCAGATGGCTTAGTTGTTCTTATCTGCTGGCTGCCATGGCGGGAACTTGGCATTTGAGGCTGAGCTGTTCTGACTGTGGCAAAGATGACCAGAGGACTGGAATGCTTCTGGGTCCTGGGTTTCCAACCCCCCCACCCCAGCTGTGGGTCTTAAGACCAGAGGCCGCTAAACTTTCTGCACCAGCTTTCCTTTCAGTAAAATATTGTTGAGTATATATCTCAAATTTATATATATTTATTTAAGAATTGCATTCAAGTTGTACTGTACTAGATATTTGGTGCATTATAAACATGCAGAAAATAGAAATTTTAAAAGCACTAGAGATGAAGTAAAACATTTTAAAATAAAAGCTTTTTTGCTCTCAGTTAAATATTATTCATATGGCATATAAAATAGTTATATATTATTAATTTTTTAGAGAGATCAACGTTATTGAGCTATGCTTCACTTCTTAAAATATCTTGGTTTAAGACTTTGATATTTATGAATTCTTGTCCAAGTTCAGTTTATTTTGATACTTGGTTTTTAATGACTAGAAAAATCAAAAAGATACTGCACAGAGATATGTTGATCCAGGGAGAAGAAGGGTATAATTGAATGTACTTTGTAAATCATAATATTCATTTTAAACTTCCTTTCACCACAGTATGTAAAGGTTTTGGTTGAAATTTGTCTGAAAAATTTCTATCTCATTGAAAGTCAATTAGTTGTTGGTTTATATTTAAAACTGGGTTAAAACCACTGACACTCTTCATTTGGAAGATTTTTCAGAGAGGCTAAGAAGTGGAGTTTTATTTGGAACACAATTTAGGCAATATGTAACGGGAAAACATTTGCAATGTTTGTTTTCAAAATGCTCTCTCCATAGCATGAGCTTTTTGTTGAAAAGCAGTTATTTTTTTTTTTAACACATGTTGTAAATTTCACTTTTTACCTCGAAGGGCAGATTTTTTTTGTTATTGTTAATAATATCTGTTTGGCAATATAAACTGACAGCTACTTGTCATCCCAGAAAATAAAAGATTTGGAAGATTCTAATTGTTAGAGTTAAAATCTCATTTAAAAAAATGCATAATGTAACTTTAATTTCCACAACTCTTTCTTATTTTCCCATAAAATAATCAGTTAATCTCGGTGTGATATCAAAGATCTTTGTGATTACCTTCTACCTCATTATAGAGTATTATAAACATTCCACCATGTGGCAGTCTTATTTCTTTAATAAATTATCAATCTTAGTGAAATCCTAGGGCATACAAATTTCAATATGTTGTAATACTCTAAAGTCAAGTAAATGAGAGGGCCGCCCAACTTTCACTTCCATTCATCTTTCAGGACCCATCCCATGCTTTAAGTAGTAAGTGATCTCCCAACTGCAGACTGAGGGAACCAGTGCCAGCCTGTGTATTATATAGTAGTAGAGCTTAATTTCTTTCTTGACTTTAGTATAAAATTAATATAAAAGAGGTTCTGATATATTTTCTTACTGTGCTCAAATACTGCACAACCATTGAGGTTCTTAGACCCTACCAAGTCTCTTCTCTTTGCTGGGCCACTGTTCCTCATTTTTAAAATGAGGGAAATGGATAAAATTATATGTTTGAGACTTTCCTACTCTGACATTCTAGAATTCTTTCAGATTCTCAACATAACAGGGTCAACTGGCAAAAGCTTGTGGTGTTGGGACACTGAATGGATGAGTTTTGATGAGGGAAGTGGGTATAACAGAAGCACTATTGAATATAGATGTGCTATGCACAGTAGTCCTTGGTGGGAAAAGGTGTTGGAGTAAACAGTAGAGATGAGGAAGTGAGAATGGGATGATCCTAGGGATGCTGCTCTTGTTTCTGACCTTGGACAGGTTGTTTTCAGTCTAGGCCTTAGTGATCTCATGGTAAAATGGAGAGGGGAGGGGAAGTAGATGTCTTTCAGGCCTCTTTCAGCTATAAAAGACCCCACATCTGTGAGGTAGTTGGAGGAATGGTGAATGCTACAGAGTAATGGACCCCAGGGTCCCCTTTCCAGTGCTGCTGAAGGTGACCCTGGTCAGGACTGTAGCTTCTGGGGCCTGGAGACCTTTCCACACTGGCAGCATTATAAAGCGATGGGGAGGACAGCCTCTGGGCCCAGAATGCCCCAGCTCTGTCACTTATTACTGCTGTGACATTGGGCAAGTGTCATTTTCATCATTTGAAAAATAGTGGTAATAATAGGACTTTCCTCTGGGGTTTGTTGAGAGGATGAACAAAATGATATAAAGCAGAGAGTTTAGCACAGTGACTGGCATGGGGTACATGTTTAATAAACAACTATAATTGTTCCTGTAGTCCTTAGTATGCATCCCTCCTTGCACCTGGAGGGAACCAACAGACTTTTCTTTTAGGTCTAACCCAAACTCAGATCTACCAAACAAAAACAATAATCTTGAACTAAATTTTCAGAAATAGAAAATCTTTCTCCTCACTATGCCTGTTCTGAAATTCCATGAACCATCGACTCTTTCAGTTTTTTATCCCAGGCCTTAAATATTACTTTTTCCTTCATCCCTGCAAATGCCACCTCTTTTCACTGAACTAATCTCGATGCCAAATACAACAAAGTCTTTTCTTTTCTTTTTTTAAAGAACATATTGAAGCTGGGTTGAAGCAGAAATATTGCTCTGTTATAGCTTAGAATTTGCAAGTGTAAATCTCTTCCACAGCCAGGTGCGTGAGGCCAAAAAGATAAGGGTGTTAGGAGACGCATGTCTATGTCAGAAATATCCTCAGATTAATTTGAAGCTGCTTGTTAATAGGAAGCTATTTCTCCATTCTCAGGCATGTTATTGCTCAATTGGCCAACTTGATTGATTAAAATTAAACTCTTGCTTAAAAAAATGGGAGAAGGAATTAAGTATTAACACTTCTAAATCACCGCCAAATAAATAAGCATATGAAATACTTTTGACCACTCTTTTGGAAGATGAAGGGATTTCTGAGAAAGAAGGCAGGAACAGAGGACTTGAAGCCAGGAAGTTGCTTCTGCAGCAAGTGCAATTGAGTTGGCATGGCTTGGAGAGGACTGCTGAGACTGAGTGGGTGCCAGAGATCACCAGCCTAGGGCAGCTGGTTATTTCAGAAAATCATCCAAAATGCTCTCTGAAAAGATGTCAAAATAACCCCTCATAAATAAGTTTGGATTGACCTATTTCATTTTCTGTTTCTCAAACTGGCACATGTACCTCCTCAGGGGTATATGGTGCTGTGCCCAAGAGGTGTGTGAGGTCACAGAATAAACATGCCACATCCTGTAGTACCAGTTGGTCTTGGCACCCCTTCCTTCTTCTAAGATTAAAATTAACAGAGATACAATTTGGAAGCTGTTTTGCAAATGTAGAGGTTAAGAACACAAGGCTTGTGGTTAGATAAAACTCTATCAAATCCTGGCTCTGGCACTTACGAGCTTGAGCAAGTGACTTAACCTCTCTGAATCTCAATTTCACCATGTGTGGGATGGGGGCAATAATACTTACTTTATAGGATTATAATGGAGACTAAATGGAAATTAAACGTAGCTCTTAGCACAATGCCTGGTACATGTAAGTGTTTAGGAAGTGGCGACAATAATAATCTCTTGGTAAGAACATAATTAATCTGGTTGTAAGCAACAGCAATCAACTTAGTCTAGCTCAGCTAAGGAAGTTTTATTGTAAAAATAGAATAGGCAATCTCAAAGACAACCAAAAGAAAAAAAAAATACAATTCAGATGGTTTTGTAGAGGCTGACCTGGAAAGTCTAGAACCAATGATTCCTTCATTATGCTTTTCTCTATGTTTTTATTCCATTTGTCTCCTGGGAGTATGTGTTACTTAACTCACCTCTGCCACTTGGGATATTTTGTTGGAAAAGTTTGAGAGAGTTTTTCTGAATATGCTCCTGACACTGTGGATACAAAGAAGAGGAATTATGTACTGTCAAAGCTGAAGAGCCCTCAGATATCATCTGGTCCATGGGTTGCAGTGACACAACACAGGGACACTTCTCATTCCCCTTGTGCCCATGGCAGACATCACCAATCAATCTTGACAGTTTTTTAATGCTGAGCTCAGAGTTGGCCTCATAATCCTTGTGAGCATCTCACTTCCAGACAGCCACTACAAATGAATGAAGAAGGCTCATGAGATGAAACCGATCTTCCATTCTTCATTCAACCACTTTGTTATAGATGAAGAACTGAAATTCAAAGGAGGAACATGAAGAGCCAAAGGTCACATGGCTGAGCTAGAATTACAACCAAGTATGCTTTAGTATGGAGGATAAAACTATCCCACAAGAGAATCAGAATGCAAGGATGTGCCAAGCCAGTGGGGGCTGTAAGACTCCAGGAAGGCTTATAGCAGGAATTGGATCTATCTAGACCTGAAAGGACTTAGATAGGTGGAGAGAACGGAGCAGCATTTGTAGTGATGTACAGGATTTCAAAGTTGGGGAGAGACTGGGAAACCGGATCTTTGAGGTAAGATCCCTCCATAAGCTGCCAGAGGAAGTGTCTGCAAAGTTGTTCTCCAGTCCTGGTATTCACCATAGGAGTCATCACCATGATACCTGGCTCTGCTTGGAGGCAAGAAATGCTGCCCTACATGGGAGCAGCAGTGGTCTGTTGATGCTCGTCCTGATAACAACCTACCTGGCTTCTTATCACTGATTAAATTAATGACATTGCCATCGCACAGGAGACTAACTGGCGCATTCAAAACAATGTTTTTCATTTTTTAGCACCTTTTTGCTGCAAGCAGAGGTAACACTGAGAGGAAGGCAAAGCTCCCTCTGTGTCTGATGGACAACTTCAGAGAGAGGCACACACATTTCTCTTCTTTCAGTTGGGACCAAGGCTACAGGTTTGTTTGCTTGTGATCTTCATTTTAAAAAGTATGCATATTTTTAGAAATTCTTCACCATTGCAAGTCTTCCAGCAGAGCCTGTTAATTGGGATTTTCAGAGGCAATTTCTGCTCTGGGTTGAACACTTGCACAAGAAGATCTCTGAGAAAGGCTTTGGAGTAAAGCCCAGTTGAGTTCCAAGCCCAACAAGCTGTGTGACCATGAGTAAGTTACTTAACACTCTGTGCCTCAGTTTCTTTCTCTGTACAATGATATGAGCACTGACCTTATAGGATTGTTTGAGGATTCAGTGGAGCAATATATGGAATACTCAGTGAAATGCCTGACACATAGTAGACCTTCAATAAGTTACTAGTATTAGATTTTTATAACTAATTTGTAATTAGAATGTTCTCTTTATTCTCCAAGATTCTATAATTTTCTATACCAAAATGCTTGATGAATCTTGTTTAATGATTTTCAAGAAGGGACGATATCAGGTGTTTTTTATTTTTACAACACTATTCTTCATTCTTGTTTTTTTTTTTAAATTGGAGAATAAATGAAAGGTTTATTGACTTTGAGAATCATGACATCACACTTCAATTAGCATTTCAGCCTCACCTAATTGATATCACCAAGGCACCTAAAGAACTACAGATGGAATTGACTGGGCTTTCAGCAAATGACATTTTAAAGTCATTGTTTGATGCTGAGAAGGATCCAATTGAAATATGGAAAAATGCAGAATACCCACGCCTTCAGCCAACATGCCCGAAAAACATGTTCTTGCTTTCCAACCACTTATTGCTGCAAATCTACATTCTACTCCCTAACCCAGATCAAGATGCCCTTAAGGTCACAAATGAGTGATATCCATGTAGAGGGTCAACTGAAACTGTGGACCTCCATGCTGCAACCAAATATTCAAATGTTTTACAACAAAAAGCAGACACAACAAAGTGATTAAAAGGCTAGTTAACTTTAAAATTAACAAATGGTTTTCATTTTTTGAAATTGTTAAGTACATAGTAGTTAGATTTTTTTACAAAATAATGTTCATTTTTAAGTATATCTAAATTGAAGTTTCTTGAATGTGTCCTGGTTTGATTACAGCTAAATTAATGTGGCCTTCCAACATGAAAAGGTTCCCCACCCCTGAGCTAGATCATAACAGAAGTGAAGATTAACTTCTCAGTATTTCCAGCTGAGCTGGAAGGGGAACTGAAATTTTTGGTTTCAGGGTTAGTTGTTCAAGTAGTTACTCAAGGCGAGTTCCTGGGCATTCTTAAGCAAGCACACAATTAGGCACTTTAAAAGAGAGCTGTTAGCTAGCTTTAAGATAGAGTGACTATTACTGTTACAGTCTCACCCAGTATCATGACTTGAAATAACAGCGTATGCTAATAATTTCCAAATTTATACGTCCAGGCATGACCCTTCTAATATTCAGTCAAAGGTTGAATTGCCTATGTGACACAGACACTTTGGGGTCTTACAGACATTCAGACTGACCATGCTCAAAGTTAGATTCCTGGGTTTCCCTCCAAGACACTGCTACTTGCAGCCTCCCCATCTCAGGGAATGGCAAATTCACTCTATGGGCGCTCTGGGCCAATACATTCCTTAAAAGTTCGCTCACCACGTGTAGATGGAGCTGGGCCAAAGAAGGTCCAAGAGAGGGTGGCCAGCACATTTGCAATGCGTCACAGCCGAACATCTGTTGTCCTCCTTTTGCTGGTTATTTTGACTGTTCATTTATCCTATGCCCTGTTAGAGGTTCTGAAGAGGAGATAATGCAAGCCTGGAAGTCAGGGGCCAAGTGGAACTTGGGGTTCCGGGTCTGGGCACTGGCCCTGATCCCAGGCGAATGTCCCTGCCTCCTGGGCCTCGATTTCCCAGGTGAAGAATGGACAATTTCGCCCTTGCCCCTCCATCCTCCCGAGCTGTGCTCCCAGCAAAGAGGCGGGTCTGAACTGGGGCTCTGGGCTTGGGCATCTCTCTCATGGAGGAAGTATTCTTCATTCTTGAAAGGTGGATGGTGGCATTTGGTGAGCATACCTTGGGCAGCAAAGGAAGGAAGGAATCTGAAAATGGGACACTTGAAGGCCAGCTAGATCTAGTTCAACTCCTCATTTCTACAGACGAAGAGACTAAAGCTCAGAGAGGCTAAGTGACTTGCCCAAAGACAAACAGAGTTGCCACGGAGAAAAAGAAAGAAAACAAGTGAGAAATCAAGGGCTGCCTGCATCTTAAAACATGATGTCTTTTTTTTTCTTTTTTTTTTTTTTAACATTCTGGTGGTGAGTTCAGGCCCTCTTGGGGGAAGAGAGGATCAGAGAGACCTGAATTCAGATCCAGGCTGCCAATTAGTAGCTACATGACCTTGCAACTATCTCTGGGCCTCAATTTTCTCATTAACACACAAGAATAATGAGGGTATAACCTCCTAAGGTTGTTGATGAATTAAATGAGGTTGTACATGTGAGATGGCTTGGGACAGTATCTGACACATGGTAAGCACTCGCAATAAACATCAGCAATGATGATGATGATGGCATTGGTAGCATCCAGAAAAATTAGATCTGAGCAGGTCAAAAGGAATCCAAGCAGTGGTTCCAGGAGGAAGTTGCCATTATTGGACCCTTTCTTATTTACCTCTTTGGTGTGGTGTTCATGGATTGTAGGTTTGGCAGAAAATGCTGGTGGGTGTCTTCTATCCAGTATGCTGCTGCTTCTGCAACTGGGTTGGAGGAGGGAGGGAAGGCTGGGAGACTGGGCTGAGGCGGCAATGCTTGTAACTCTGTGCAGAATTGCAGTAGGCAGGCTACAGTGGAGTGGAATTCTGCATGTGTGGATGGACTTGAGGAGAGGGTACTGGGTTAAGGAAGTGTTAAAAACCCAGCATTCTAATTAATCTGATTTTCACTTGGGTGGCTTGTTTCTCCTCTTTGAGTCTCTGTTCCCTACTTAGTGAAAAGGACACTCATATGATTTGTTTGTGAACTGCAGATGGGACACCTGCTTCATGCTGAGCACTGGGCTAGGTGTGGAGATACAGTGGACATCCTGGTTCTCCCTCAGGGTCTGACAGAACAGTCTCTACTGTGCCCACCATGTGGGGACGCTGTGAGGACTAGTGCCATAATGCTCACAGAAATCGCAAGAATTAGCAATTTAAATTATAATTACAAATTTAATTATACATTCAAACTGTGTCCTAAAAGGAACAAGAACAACAACACAAGAAAAAAGACTTTCTGGCATATGACAGGCACCTAACCAATAATTATTGGATAGAAAGAAGAGAGAGTATGTGAACAGACCAAGTGCTGAATGTGTGCAAAGTACTTAAAAACAGCTCTAATTACCTTTGTTTTCTGGATGTATCGCAGCGGCGCCTCCTTGGGGAGAAGAGCAGTGAAGTAGAAAAGAGGTTACAGATGCTATTAGAGGAAGTGGCAAGATGCCCAAGATAAATTTCACCTTCTTCACCTGCTTGTTCAGGGCCACGTCAGCCAGTGAAGTACATATTATTTTCCAATTTCACAGCCCATCATTCTTCCCTTTTTCTTTTCTTTTCTGGATTTCCATTCTTCTGTGTTCAGTAAAACCCTTCTGGCACTTGCTCTCATGGGAACATTGGCCGTTAGTCAAATCCTTCTTCCCTTCAGGGAAACAAAAGCAAATCAATATACAATATTAAACAACCTGGAAGACCCTAGTGATTTAACACTTCCCATAAATGTCAGCCAGCCCTGCAGCTGTAGATGGTCTTGCTCTTCACATCTGTCATTTCCTCTCTCTTCTCTCAGCTGCCTCTTGATGTCTCCCTGGGAGAGATTTGGAGAGAAAATAAGCTTAGAAGAAACATTAAGAGGCAGAGTGGTCCCTATCAGTAAAGGCATTCAAAGAGAGGCTTGATGACTTTCCTGTATGGGACAGTGGGTCATTCAGGAGTCTTTCAATTGCAAGTGACAGAAAACGTACCTCAAGTAAGCAAAAAGGAAAGTCTAATGGATCAGGTTATTAAAAATCCAGGGATAGGGTTAGTTTCAGGGACGACTTGATGCTGGGGTTCAAATGATGCCTGTGGGAACCACTTTATTTGGTTCCAACACTTGAGTCTACTTTCTTCTGTCTAAGCTTGCTTCCAGGCTCCAAGATGAGAGCAGAAATGCAAGACCTGCCATCTTCTTAGCTTTATACCCAGCAGGGAAGAGCGTATAAGAGCATCTACCTCCACTCCAGCATTCCCATCAAATGGCAATTTCTTTTTCTTTTCTTTCTCTTTTTTTTTAGAGACCATGAAAATGTCCAGAAAGAGGCAATTTTTAAAAAAAAATATTTATTTATTTATTTATTATTTCAGCATATTATGGGGGTACACGTGTTTAGGTTGCATATATTGCTTTTGCCCCACCTGAATCAGAGCTTCAAGCATGTCCATCCCCCAGACAGTGCTCACTGCATCCATTAGGTGTGCATATACTCATCCCCTCCTCCCCTGTCTCATCTGCCTGACACCTGATGAATGTTATTACTGTTTTTGCACTTAAGTGTTGGTCAGTTAATACCAGTTTGATGGTGAGTACATGTGGTGCTTGTTTTTCCATTCTTGTGATACTTCATTTTAGTAGAACAAATTGGGAGGCATCAATTTACCAGACTCCATGCTATACTACAAGGCTAGTAACTAAAACAGCATGGTACTGGCACAAGAACAGAGACATAGACCAATGGAACAGAACTGAGAATCCAGATATAAAACCATCCTCATATAGCCATCTAATCTTTGGCAAAGCAGACAAAAACATACACTGGGGAAAAGAATTCTTATTTAATAAATGGTGCTGGGAAAATTAGATAGCCGCACACAGAAGACTAAAACAAGATCAGCACCTTTCACCTCTCACAAAAATCAACTCACGGATGAAATTTTTTAATGGCTGTGTTTGACACATGTGTCCATTCCTGGACTAATCACTGTGTCAAGGGGGAATAGGATGGTCTGATTGGCTTAGGTCTGGGTTCTTTGATTCATACCTGAAGTTAGGGGTGGAACTCTCTCCAAAGCCTTTTGGCTGAGAGTATGGTTTTCAGAAGGGAAATCAGGGTACATGTCTCAGTAGAGTGGGAAATGGGTGGAGGACATCACAAATCATAGATGGCTATGACCTGTTCTACTGCTTTCTAGGGCTTGTGTTCAGGCAGATCATCTAGTGAAGATCAGCTTATCTTGTGTGAATGACTCGGGGTTGTAAACCATTGCTGGTATTTGCCATTGATAACAGCTAGGATGCAGGTATCTTGGAACCTGGTGATCAGGTGGAGGCCCAGAGTAGGGAAGGCTTGTCTAAGCTCACCCAGGATGTCAGTGGCAGGGCTGGAATGAGGATGTGTCCTCCTGGTTCTCAGCCTGGATTTTTTTCCTCTCTTTTTCATGACTCTGTGCATCTTCCCAGACTGCTTCTGGAAGAGCTATTCACCCGGTGAGTCCTGCTGCAACGGGGACTGCAGCTTGCTTTGTCAAGTGGGGAATTAATGGTAACACTGGATCCACAGCAAGGGTGTGAAAGCATTGGAATCACTGCAGCATTTTAGCACCTGCTGCTTGAAAGCCAGGGGAGGCGGTGAGAGGAAAAGGTGGGGAGAAAAGTGGCATCATTTCAAGGAGAGGAGCATAGATAATTCTTTTTTTCTCCTTATCTGTTTGCTCCATCTGTCTACCCTGCTCAGGGATAGCGTTATGAAGTATAGAAAGAGGCAGTGTAGGGCAGAGAAATGAGCACCGATTTGGAGTCCAGAGACCTGAGTCTTCATCTCTGCTCTGCTCTGTGACTATAGGCAACTCTAGTCCCCTTCTCTGGGTCCCTGTTTCCCCATTTGGTAAAATGAGACAGTTGGATGACAGAGCTCATCCACTATTGAGTATTGTCTCATTCCATTTGAAGAGATCACTGATGTGAACACAGCATGGCCCTTTTTCGCTTTGTCATTGTTGTATCCCCAGAGCCTGTAGAACACAACTGCAGGGGGTGCTACCTCCCTTTGGAGGTGTGCAACATGGCAACCTCTGAGTCCTTGGCACTTAGTAGGTTCTCAATAAATGTTTGTAGAATGAACGAATGTGATTTGAGCAGATGCCTAGCAGGATCCAGTGAGAATTGTTCCAGCATTATAAGGTCAGTTCTTTAGGTCTTAAGGGTACTTCCTACTTGAATCTTTATTAAAAATACAAACCATTCCAGAGTTGTTTGTATTTTAAGCTCTAAGTCAATGATACCTTCTGACTGAAAGAATGTGTGATACTCAGATTAGGGGTTTTGGGGTGGGAGGCTATGGAGAACAGGTGAAAGGAGGGAGGAAATGGATGGGCAGAAGAGTCTCAAGGCCAAAAGGTTGGGTATGGTATGGAAGTTGGGTTCCCGAACAATTAAAAAACTGATAAAATCTTTCAAGCATCCAAAATGAATCAACATTATAATGCACACCTATGTTTTTACCACGAAGTTTTGGAAATAAAACATTACAGATAAAATATAAGCCTCTTTTGCAGCCTTTCCCCATTTCCCTCCCATTATCAAAGCTAACCATAATCATGACTTAAGTGTTTAATATTCCCATAATGCTTTTATTTCCTACATATATATGTATGCATAAGCAGTATGTAAAAAAATTTACATATTGTATAACTTTACAGAAATGCTATCATTCTATATGTATCTTTCTACAATTTGCCTTTTTCCTTTAATATTGTTTTTGACATGTATCCATGGTGAAACATAGAGTTCTAGGTGATTCATTTTAAAATGCTGGATGGTAATTCCTTAAATGACAATAATATACAGTCACTTTTATATTCTCTTTTTGATGGATGTTTAGGTTGCTTCTGAGTTTTTGCTATAACCAATATGCTGTGATAAACCTCCATGTAAGTACCTTTTTGCTGCATGTGTGTGAGTTTTTCTGGTGCAGATACATAAGAATGAGATGCTGTGACATGGTATGGTCACATCTTCAACATTATTAAGTGTTGGGACAAGTTTCCAAAGGGTGGGTACAATGTGCACCCCCTAAAGCAGTGTGTGAGAGCTCATTTCTGAGTGGTGTTGAACAATCTCATGAAACACCCGGCCCTACTTCTTCATGCCATGACAAAGACCTGGATACTGACAGTCTGCTTGACAGATTGTCTAAAAGGGGGAGAGGTGACAGGAGCAATCTTTGGGAACATTTAATCTGGGTTAGATACAAATATAAATTTTTGGGGAGCCAGTATTATGTAGACTTTGAAATCTGATGGTTTTGAATCTTGGCTCTGCCATTTACTGATTGTATAGCTTTACACACGGTAGTTTGCCTTTCTGTGTCTCACTTTTTTTTCCTCTGTCAGATGGAAAAAAAAATACTATTCACCTTAGGGGATATTTAAAGGATCAGGTGAGCTAATACATGAACACACTCAGCACAGTGTATGGTTTGGTCCATAGGAAGTGGTTAATTTGTGATAGCTATTAGCATTATCATAGGTCACATTTCCCAGTCATTACTATCTTTTTCATCCTTGAGGACTCCTTTCTCAGTTAAGAAGCTCATGTTTTAAAATATTTTTTTATATGCTGAACAAATTGTGTGAATTAAGCAGCATTTAATTCTTTATTTCATTTTTAGCTATCAAAGCCATATGGGACAGCTAACCAGCTTCTGACTAGCAGAAGGGCTGTGTTGATACACTGAATTGATAGAATTCCAGCCAAAAGCAAGGAAACGTGGTTTTTAGTTAGCCAGGGTGGCTTCATCACATGTAAATGTGCAGATTACATGAGGTTTTTAGAAATATTATCTCTAATGAGTGACAACCCATGATGACCTCTGGGTTGTGACCCCTGATCTAGCCCTTCCTCTGTGTTTCACAGGTGGGAAAATGGGAGTCTACAGACGAGCAGGAAACTTCTAATCGTTCCTTCACAGAGACACAATCATTCACTTAGTGGTCAGGTCTGGTCTTGGTTCACATATGTGACTATTTGGAAGAGTGGTGTCTGGTTACCTATCGTCACATAACAAATCTCCCCAAAGTTCAATGGCTTAAGACAACAGTTTATCATCTTTTACGCTTTTGTGCATTGATTGGGCTCAGCTGGGTGGTTCTTGCTTGGGATTGCTTGTGCAGTTGCAATC